>NC_135668.1:40923446-41223446 GCF_964188315.1 Podarcis muralis
AAGTACAGTAGTTGTTTTCAAACTTTTTTTTTTACTGATAATTTCATTGTTTCATTTTTCTGTAAAGTGCTTTGAGTTGTTGGGTTGTTGTTGTTTTTTACCATCAAGCAGTTTATAAATTTTATGACAAATAAATAAAATGAACAGAAATCAATCAATAATAATTTCTTTACCAGTTTTCTTAAGCAGGTTTGCTGAGGAGTTAAGCCTCATTGCATATCAATGGGAACTTATCAAGTCAGCAGAGCCTTGCAGCTCTGTCCCAACTAGGTTTACTCAGAAGTAAGTTCCATACTGAGGTTAAACATTAGAGTGCTTAAGAGTGTAGCTCGACTGCACAATCCTTCCTTCAGAAATAACAGCACAATCCTAACCAAGGCTGCATAAAGCACTATACATTTAAAAGCAAATGGCTTTCCTCAAGGACTCCTTGGGAACTGTAGTTTGCCCCTCACAGAGTTACAACTCCCACAACACTTAAAACTCCCAGGGTTATATCCTACTTTTCCTCCAAAGGAGCTCAAGGTGGGCACACACAGTTCCCCACAGACTTCATTTCATTCTCACAACAACCCTGTGAGGTAGGCTAGACGGCGACCGGCCCTGGGTCACCCATGAGCTTCATGACTGAGTGGGGATTCGAACTCCCAGTCTGACACTCTAACCACTAAGCCACACTTCTGTTCTAGTGCAACACCAGAGGCCCCGTCTCCCTCCTCCTCTATTGATATGAAGCCAAGGAGGGCGAGATGGGGGACTTATTTTCATCCGCTGCATTTTGTCCCACCATTTTTCTCCAAGTACATGGTTCTCCCCCTCCTCATTTTAATCCCACACAGCAACCCTGTGAGGTAGGTTAGGTTGAGAGAGGCAGTGAACTGCCCCATCCCCAAGGTCATGGCCGAAGGGGGATTCGAACCCGGGTCCTATCCCAACGCTCTACGTCAGGCACCCCCAAACTCAGCCCGCTATATGTTTTTTTGAGACCACAATTCCCATCATCCCTGACCACTGGTCCTGTTAGCTAGGGATGATGGGAGTTTTAGTCCCAAAAAACCATCTGGAGGGCCGAGTTTGAGGGTGCCTGCTCTACGTCACGCCGGCTCCCGTCACGTTCTACGTCAAGAAATGGTTCTTCAGGCTCAGACGTCGCTCATTCTGAAAGCATTGCGTCCTCCCCCCCCCCTCAAAAAAGCCGTTTGGAGCGCCTTGCTAACCCAACCCTGGGAGTCGCAACTCCCCTCCCAGCCGCCAGGGGGACCAGGGATAACCCTTTCGCCTCTCGCACGCGCTTGCTTCCGGCAGGGAAGAGGAGACCATAGAGCGCATCCGGCACATGCGCCGTCTCTCTTCCTGACTCGGCGTCGACCTTCGGAGGCTGCTCGGCGCGGCGGGGCTGAGGGGGGCGAGGGAGCGGCGATGCCGCGGGGCTGGGCGCCGGCGGCGCTCTGGTGGCTGCTGTGGGGCTGCCGCTTGTGGGACGCGGCGCGGGGCTCCGAGGATATCGTGGTGGGCTGCGGGGGCTTCGTCAAGTCCGACGTGGAGATCAACTATTCCCTGATCGAGGTGAGCGCTGCGCCTCCGGCTTCGCCCGCTCTGTGTCTAGCATTTGAAACGGGGGGGGCGGGCAGGTGAAGCAGCTCCTGGGGGACTGAGAGGAAGAAGAAGAAGAAGAAATGGATCAAGGGCCTCTTTCTCATTTTACTTACCCTACTTAATTCATAAAATTCATACATTGATTGTGAAAAACAAACACCCACCTCCCAAGCCGCTCAAAGCGCTTTACGGAAAGATAAAGCAGCAGCATCAAGGAAAACCCATAACCCTAGTTTAAAGCAAACAAATGTTTAAAACTCTGAAGTGGGTTAAAATCACATCGACTTTCCAATAAGGTATGTTTTTTGAAGGCTCCGAAGAGAGTTCAGCAAAGGCCCCTTGCACAATCTCAATAGGCAGCGAGTTCCAAAGTAGATGCTCCGATCAAGTTCCTTACCTTGTACTTTTTAGTGCATGGCACTTATGTAGCTGTAGGAAACGCTCACCGCATGCATAGAGTGGATTTATTGCATCACGAACTCTTTAACCCGTTAGTTGCGCAAACCTAAGTTTCCATTATGTAGTTGAGCTCCTCTTATAAAATACTGACAACCTGAAGGTGTCTTGCATTCACCCTGCACTATCCAGCTACAGAAGAAGGAAAGCCTGTTCTGTGACCAGCACTGAAGCGCAAAGCAGGTTGTGTGCCTTTGCCAGTCCACTCGCGAGAAGTTCTACAGTTTACAGCCATTTTGTGTGGGGGTTCCTGTTCCTGCCCCCCCCCCCCATGTTGGCGGAGTGCGTATAAGTGCCTCCACCCCCATTGCACTCTTTTTGTGACGTGTTGAGTGATGCCTTCAGGTTACTTCAGGGTTCAGTGCGGGGTGTGATTGTGCGTCTTTCAGATAGTGGCTTCTCCTCTGGGGTGATCAGACAGGCTAGTATTATTCTTATTTTTTGCAGGCCAGTAACTTTTGTGGGCTTATTTGCAAGGCTGCTTTAGCCTTTAGTGTAAAGTAGGGTGGGACACCTGTGGCCTTCAGATGTTGCTGGACTACAATTCTTATCATCCCTGACCATTGGCTGTTCTGGATGAGACTGATGGGAGTTGGCATCCGATAACATCTGGAGGACCACAGGTTCCCTACCCCTGCTTTAAACCATAGTTAAAAGCGTAACTGTAGCTTAAAGGTGAAGGTGCAACATACCAGGGATAAAATGGCTGTTTTGCACCTCCATGCTCCTGCTCTGCTACTGGGGGAACTAAGCTTTGCTTTGGCTTAGTGTTACATCCAAACCCAGCCTTGTGTTTTGTCTCCCTCTGAACAAACTGAGAGTTGTATCCAAGGTTTCTTCTTAGCTTACTGCTTGTGTTTTGTTTGGCGGAGCCGAACCATAAGCCTAGGTTTGGACATAAAGCTGAGCCAAACCATGGCTTTGCTTCCTGGAGTGGAGCAGCAGGAGGTGTGGGGGGATGGACATGAAGCATTTAGTTTTCTTCCTGTTCACCAGCATATGGTGTTTTTGCTCTGAAACCATATTTTTAAGCTTAACTGTGTTTTAATGTGTCGTGCAAACCAGGTCATTGTGTGTTCTGTATTTTATTTTATTTTATTGCAGAAAGCTTTTGAGTTTATTTAATATAAAGAAAAGTGAGGTATATGAGTTTAAAATAATAAACAATTGCTGTAGCAGAATTACCATATTCCATTGTGGGTTTTTTGCTTTTAATTTATAGATTAAATTGTACACCAAGCATGGAACCTTGAAATACCAAACAGACTGTGCTCCAAATAATGGTTACTTCATGATTCCTCTGTACGATAAGGTAAGCAACAATATGGTACCTGAACTGTGACAGCCAGGGGTTGCTAACCTTTTTGTACCTGTGGGTAAATTTGCAAACCGGAGAAACTGGGAACACCATCACCCCACTCCACACTGCTGTCAACCACACACTGCTGCTGTCTGTTCTACAGGCTACAGTGGCAAGCTTTCAAGCCTAATTTTAGCGCTGGGTGAGGGAGGGGCTACTGGTTCCAGGCTAGTAACCCCTGGCGTAGGTCTTTCTTGAGTTTTGAGTTTGTTTTTCTGCCTTGCGTGTACAGCTAATTGCGCAAAAGTTAAATGTACGTAAGTTGAGGGCTTACTGTACTGTGTACAGTTCGGGTAACTTCACCTGGAAAGGGATATTGCAGAATTGGAAAAGTTTCCAGAAAGGGCGACCACCACAATTATCAAGGGGATGGAGTAATACCACTAAGAGGAAAGATTAGACCTTTTGGGACTTTTAAGTTTAGAAAAAAGGTGAGTAAGAGATGACACAATAACAGATTATAAAATTATTCATGGCAAGGAGAAAATGGATGGAGAAAAGGTTCTGCCTCTCTCATAACATTCAGAACTTGTGGACATCTAAGGAAGTTGAACGTTAAAAGCTTCAGGACAGATAAAAGAAAGTACTTCACCTAGTGCATAGGATTTATTGGATACCCCTTAAGATAGAAGATAGTCAACTGCTGGGTTTTCTTTAGAAAGCTGTTGCATTTTTATTGTAATTGCAAAAAATGTTCATGATTTCTTTTGTAGGGGGATTTTGTCCTTAAAATTGAACCTCCCCTAGGGTGGAGTTTTGGTATGTATGTACCTGTTTGTTTGTTTTTTTGATGGGGTGGGATATGAATTGTTCCAAATGTTGGTTTTAGATCTATGCTTGGCTGCTCACTTTTGGCATGCTGTCTGAAAAAATGGTTTGCTGACCCAACGTACAGAACTGCGCTGTAACGCTGCAGTCATAGGCATTCTTATCTGGGAATAAGTCCTGGGAATAACTCACTGAAAAGGACAGTATAGGATTGCACTGGACTGAAACTGAGGTTTTCAAAAGTTCATTTCTAATGGCATTTGCTTCTATAGCTGGCATGGGGAACCTTTGGCCCTTCAGTTGTGGCTGAACTACAGCTCCCCACTATTCCTGGTCCTTGACTGGGCTTGCCGGGACTGAAGAGAGTTGTGGTTTTGCAACCGGAGCACCAAGGATTCCTCACACCTGTTCTGTGGTGATAAAAAGTCGAAAGCTATAGAAATAAGAACAGGGCTCTGTGTAGGATATGGTGGCCTTGCATGGTGAAAAATGTGCTGTGACCCTGTCTCTTTGGGGGGAAATGCTGCCTTGATTTTATTATCTATTTACTGAAAGCCTTTCTAAGCTACTTAATTTTACAAAAAAAACAAACCAAACCCTGAGCTGTATAAAAAAATCCTTAAAAATCCACAGTATCATAACAACAGAAAAACAGCACTAAGTACACAGGAGCAGGTAAAAACAGGAATTCAGTTTTGAATTCCTCCCCAAAACAACCAATAAAACAGATAAACCAAACAGCTCTTTGGATCACAGCGTTTAAAAAATGATGCTAAACCTGTTTTCCTGATATTGTCTCCCCTTTCCCATTACTAAGACTAGGAATCACTTGCAACTTATAAATCTATTGACCAGAAGTGATCCAAATAATCCACATAAGGCCCTCCAAATGATGAACTGGTGTTAACAAATGCAATAAAACTGTTCCAAATGTCATCAAATGGGCCTGTTTCTGTCTTCTAGCAACATGGTGGAGGAATTCAGAGATAGCAAGGTCCAATCTCATGGGTCAGGGAAAACTTTGGCAAAACGATAGCATCTTCACATGATATCCGAAGCAACCAAGGCTACACCCGCCTCATGTTTAACCCCTATGCATCCACCCCATACATTTAACCACCCTTATACCATTTTTAGCAGTCATGGCTTCCCCCAGACAATCTTGGGAACTATTGTTTAAGGGTGCAGAGGTTTGTTATGAGGTCCCTATTTTTACAGAACTGTATTGATTGGTTTAACAATCAATCCCTCTTCTTTGCAAGGGAAATACTGTTCTCCTAACAACTCTTGCACCCTTAACAGACTACACTTCCAGGATTCTTTGCTAAAAGCTGCAACTGTTAAAATGGCATCATAGTGCTTTAAAATGTTTGGGGCGGATATGGTTCAAGGAATGATGCTTCATGTATAGCAGTCGCAGAAGACATTGACATAATTTTTCTTCTGTTTAATACTTTCGCTTTCATTCCCTCCCCACCAGAGCCCACAAGCGTGGACATCCACGTGGACGGCATCAATGACATTTGCACTAAAGGAGGAGACATCAACTTTGTGTTTACAGGCTTCTCTGTAAATGGGAAGGTAAAAGGCCCTTGTTGTTTGACTGTTGCTGCCTCCTTTTGGAGGAGGTGATGGGGAAGCAGGTCCTCTGTGCTTTCTTCCCTGCAAGCTGAAGAGCTGCTCTGTCCCCTTCTTTCCAGGTTCTCAGCAAAGGTCAGACACTGGGTCCTGCCGGGGTTCTTGTTGCACTGCGGAATCTGGGTTCGGAGGCAAGCATACAAGCCACGACCACTCAGCCGGGTGGAAAGTGAGTCTGACTTGTTGCCGCAGGGCTGTATCTCGTGCTGTAGCTTCTGTGGCGCAGCAGATTTCTGTGTGTGCAGCGGGTTTTCCACTTCCTCTCCAACCCACCCTGCCACATACACCCTCAAAATAAACTCTGGAGAGTTGAGGGGCTCCCTGGAGCATCTTTGAGGAGCACACAGGTGGGAGGAGAGGAAATGGCAGCCCCATTGTGCCAGTGGGACTGCATATGTGGAGCATTAGTTTACAAAGCATAGGTTATCTACATACAGCACTTAAAGGTAAAGGTAAAGGTACCCCTGCCTGTACGGGCCAGTCTTGACAGACTCTAGGGTTGTGCGCTCATCTCACTCTATAGGCCGGGAGCCAGTGCTGTCCGCAGACACTTCCGGGTCACGTGGCCAGTGTGACAAGCTGCATCTGGCGAGCCAGAGCAGCACATGGAACGCTGTTTACCTTCCCGCTGGTAAGCGGTCCCTATTTATCTACTTGCACCCGGGGGTGCTTTCGAACTGCTAGGTTGGCAGGCGCTGGGACCGAGCAACGGGAGCGCACCCTGCCGCGGGGATTCGAACCGCCGACCTTTCAGTTGGCAAGTCCTAGGCGCTGAGGTTTTACCCACAGCGCCACCCGCGTCCCTCATACAGCACTTAGGACTCACTATAAAAGCGATTTACGAGCATAAAAACCCAACTGTGCAAGTGTTAAAATACAGAAATCCTTAAATAGCATGCACAGTAAAACAACCCCATTAAAAACAGCACAGTAACTAAAAGAGAAGGATCTGGCTGAGAGAGCAAGGTAAGGCCTGCATAAATAGTGTGTGTTGCTTGTATACCAGAGGTGGTTTTTGGACAGTTAAAAATGTAGGGCCTGAGCGACTGTGTACAAGTTTTTGCTTCTGATTCCTCTCTTACAGTCTGGCAGGGATTGTTTGAAAAAGAAGGGCAGGGGACCATAGCTCAGTGGTGAAGGTGGGTGGGTACAAATATAATCGTGCGGCACGCACTGTTAGCCAGAGCTATTCTGTTTGTGAACCAACTTTCCCTTTCTACAGGTATGCCTTTTTCAAAGTCCTTCCTGGGGAATATGAAATCTTTGCTTCCCATCCAACCTGGATGCTGAAAGAGGTGAGTGCTGCTGTAATTTGAAGCATCGAGCTTCCACACAAATCTGCCCCATACGCTGGTGAAGTGACTTTAAGGCGCTGACTTTCTCAGAACAAGAAGGATCTTTTAATGGTCAAAATGGTTTTGTACTTACAGAAATTACAAATAAAGGCTTCCAAAACCATATGTTAACTGTTTTTGTGGAATTATGAGACCAACCGTTCACATTTTTCTATATTTCAGGCCAGCACAACTGTAAGAGTGACCAATTCCAATGCTTATGCCTCTGGCCCTCTCGTTGTCGCTGGCTACAACGTTTCAGGATCCGTCCGGAGTGATGGGGAGCCCATGAAAGGGGTCATGTTCCTCCTTTTCTCGTCGTCGGTAACCAAGGAGGTCAGTTGTACATCATGCAAAAGGAGGGTTGTAGCCAACTATCCCCCCCCCCCCCCGTAGACCTATTGAAACTAATGAACCCAAGTTAGTCATTCCCATTAATTTCAATGGGTTTACCTTGAGTAGGACTAACATTGGATACAACTCGGAATGTTTTTGACATCTGTGGAGATGTGATATCGGTCTTGTTTTTTTACCCCCTCATACTGTTTTTGACAAACGTGCCTAACTGCAGTTAAATGAGCCTGGTCTTCACAGAATGAGATAGTGATAGAGCCAGGCTGTGGAAGAAAGGGACTGTGTCGCTTAATTCATTTTATTCATAAAAAGTATATACAGGGGTACCTCGGGTTACATACGCTTCAGGTTATATACGCTTCAGGTTACAGACACCGCTAACTCAGAAATATTACCTCGGGTTAAGAACTTTGCTTCAGGATGAGAACAGAAATTGTGCGGCAGCGGGAGGCCCCATTAGCTAAAGTGGTGCTTCAGGTTAAGAACAGTTTCAGGTTAAGTACGGACCTCCGGAACGAATTAAGTACTTAACCCGAGGTACCACTGTATCTCCATTATAACGAAAAAAAGCCAGAACACTTCCATACAATAAAATCCCTATTAATAAAGTTACAATCAGAAATCAGTTAACCTTTATGGAAAGAGGTATTCTTACTTGCCGGCATAAATCTTACAGAATTGAAAAGTTTTCAATAGGTATTTAAAAGCTGAAACAGATGGTGCCTTCAGAGTACAGATGGAGGACCACATTTCTAAAGTTTTACCAACCATCAGGGATGATAGGAGAAGTATGCCAACAACTTCTAGGGATCCAAGCTTGAACACTGCTCCCATCCATCTGGTTTGTGGGGAACGGCTAATGCTCCAAAGTAATTAGACGATGGGCGGTGTGAGTTTCTCTTGCGTCTTGGGAGGGGGAGGGAGCGATTCTGTACCTGAGTTCCATGCGCACAGTCCTGGTTTTTGCATGTGAAGCATCTGTTTTGTCTGCTGCTCAGTGAGCCAACTTCCCTGTTTGTTTACGTGGAGAGGGAAGACCATCTCCAGATGAGTGGGGAAGCTTTGGCAGCCCCGGAGCTCCATTTATGCATTGGGAAATTCTGCGCTTCTCGGGGTTCCTTGTTCTTGGTATAGAGGATTGTCTGCCTTCTTTTGTACAGGACATCATGGGCTGCAGCACCTCTCCAGTTGACGGCTTTCCTGCCAGGGACGATTCTCTCGCCTATCTGTGCAATGTCATCTCCAAAGAGGACGGCTCGTTTACTTTTATGTCTTTGCCGAGTGGGAAATACACTGTGGTGAGTAATGAGAGACCTCCCCTGCCTTTCTGAATAATGATTTCCTCAAAAGTGAAGGCTGCAAGCAGGGGTCATCCTCCTTCTTGGGGCCCATGGGTGCAGTTGGAGGTCATAGAAACTGGTGTGTGTGTGTTGACAACAACACTTGCACTCTGCAGCCACACACACCCCCTCATCTCCCCACTGCAAACAGCAAGTAGGCTTGGGGAAAAAATAAACTTTTTTCAAACATATTTTGTGTGTGAGAGAGAGAGCGACAGAGATTTATTTGTTGCATTTATATCCGACTTGCTCCCCCTTAAGGTAAAGGTAAAGGGACCCCTGACCATTAGGTCCAGTCGTGCCCGACTCTGGGGTTGCAGCGCTCATCTCACTTTATTGGCCGAGGGAGCTGGCATACAGCTTCCGGGTCATGTGGCCAGCATGACTAAGCCACTTCTGGCGAACCAGAGCAGCGCACGGAAACGCCGTTTAGCTTCCCGCCGGAGCGGTACTTATTTATCTACTTGCACTTCGGCGTGCTTTCGAACTGCTAGGTTGGCAGGAGCAGGGACCGAGCAATGGGAGCTCACCCCGTCGCGGGGATTCGAACCGCCAACCTTCTGATCGGCAAGTCCTAGGCTCTGTGGTTTAACCCACAGTGCCACCCGCGTCCCTCTCCCCCTTCAGGTAGATACATATTATTACATTGGGCTGTATCCAACTAAGTATTACTCAGAGTATACTCATTGAAATGAATGGCCTAAGCTCATCATGCCCGTTAATTTCTTTACTCTGGTTATGGCTAATGTTGGATGCAGCCGATTGCCTGGAGGGCTCCTAGATTCAACAGTCGCCACTGCTAGAGAAACACCTCCCACTGCGATGGATTGGATTTTGTCTGGATTTGTTTTTTGTAGAAACACGTTGCTTAACCTGGGGCTCTGCCTTCTTCTCAGGTCCCCTTTTACAGAGGCGAGAGAATTATGTTTGATGTTGCTCCATCTAGATTGGACTTTACGGTGGAGCATGACAGTTTGAAAATTGAGGTGAGCTCTTCTCGAATTACCCTTTTTGCACTTTGGATGATTTGAGGTAAAGCATATCGTACGGATGGATGTATCTTAACCTGAAATAATCCAGCAATTCAGAACTATTTCAAATGGGGTAGGAGGGAGGAAAAAGAGTTCCTGAGGTTGCATTCTAATTCCATCCTTTTCCACCTGTGGTAAAACTACTCATTGACATTCAGATTCTAGACAGTGGTTTGCCAAGAAATGACCAACATACTCAAATATCCCATTCCAAATTCCCTGCAGCTTTTTTTTTTTAAAAAAAACCTGAATCTATGGGATGATCAATTGAAAAGTTTCAGCTCTCAGAAACGCTCGATGAGGATGCTGGCAGCTGTCAGAACCTCAGTTGCCCCCCAGTGGAGAACCTTGTAGGATTTGTGACTTTTGCTTTGGTATAAGAATATGTACAGTTTAGCATTAGCTGAAAAAATAACTTCTAAATCACGTGTTGCCAAAGGCTTGGAGGACCCTGAAAGATTCTGTGCTGTTTGGTGGGATTTTATCTTATGTACGAAAAAATGCACACACGGGACTCCTCTCCGTAGTATAATGTAGAATTTTTGTTTTCCTAATGGTCTAAAGTACTTTATAAACCTAATGCTAAATCCTTCTCAGATATACAGTGTGCCTTTTTTGTGCTTCTGTTATTTTTATTGTATTGATTTGATTTACCTCAATAAAATCTTTAAATAATAAAAATAAATAAGTTAAATAAATTAAAAAATTGCCCAGTGGTACCTTAGAGACCAACTAAGTTTGTTCTTGGTATGAGCTTTTGTGTGCACCAAGAACGAACTTAGTTGGTCTCTAAGGTGGCACTGGACAATTTTTTAAATACATTTCTTCTGCATCAGACCAACACGGCCACCTACCTGAATCTAATAAAAATAAAATTTTTATTATTCAGCTGTTGATCTCTCCTACTTCCTCCCTTTCAGCCCATTTTCCATGTCATGGGCTTCTCAGTCACAGGGAGGGTTTTGAACAGCCCAGAAGGGGAAGGCGTTTCAGATGCTACTGTGACGCTGAATAACCAAATTAAAGGTATGTGCTTCTTGTTTTACTCTGGCGTCCTACCTATTTGATGATTTTGGCCGAGCTGAATTCAAACAGAATCCGTCCATTTTTAATCTGTCCACAGTTACTACCAAGTCTGACGGCTCTTTCCGACTTGAAAACATCACCACCGGAACGTATACCATTCAAGCCCAGAAAGAGCACCTCTTCTTCGAGACCATTACGGTGAAAATTGCCCCCAACACTCCCCAGCTGGCCGACATCATCACAACGGAGTGAGTGTCTGAGTAGGAAGCCGAGCAAGACAGCAAGGGCGGGATTGGGGTTTTTCAGAGCAGAGCCAAGAGGCCTTGGGATAGGAGCACAGGAAGCTACCATACACCAGGGAGGGGCTGGAACTCAGTGGCAGAGCAGCTGCCTCACGTGCAGGAGGTTCCGAGTTCCAGCCCCAACATCTCCAGGTAGGCCTAGGGAAGATCTTCTGACCTCCTGTAGAGTTGCTACCAGTCAGAGTAGACAGTGCTGAGCAAGATGGACCAATGGTGTGGCTTGCTTATTTATTTATTTATTTATGAATGAATGAATGAATGTAGATTCAGGTAGGTAGCCATGTTGGTCTGACGCAGTCGAAATAATAATAATAAAAAATTGTCCAGTAGCACCTTAGAGACTCCTTAGGTACCTTAGAGTTTTTGAGTGTGGTGTAGTGGTTAAGAGCGGTAGTCTCGTAATCTGGTGAACCGGGTTCACGTCTCCGCTCCTCCACATGCAGCTGCTGGGTGACCTTGGGCTAGTCTCACTTCTCTGAAGTCTCTCAACCTCACTCATCTCACAGAGTGTTTGTTTTGGGGGAGGAAGGGAAAGGAGAATGTTAGCCGCTTTGAGACTCCTTCGGGTAGTGATAAAGCAGGATTTTAATCCAAATCCAATGACATTGTCCCACCTTTCTTCCAAGCCACTCATGGTGGCCTACAGAGTTCTCCCTGTTTTATCCTCACAGTAACCCTTTGAGGTAGGTTAGGCAGAGAATAAGTGACTGGCTAAAGGCTACCTGGTGAACTTCATAGCTTTGATCTTTGCTTTCCCAGGTCCTGATCCAACACTCTGTCCAACACGGGAGCAAGTTTGGTGTAATGGTTAGAGTGTTGGACTCGGACCTGGGAGGCCAGGGTTTGAGTCCCCAGTCAGCCATGAAGTTCTCTTGGGCCAATCACTTCGCTCTCGGACCAACCTACCTCACAGGGTTGTTGTGAGGGTGAAATGGGGAGGAGGAGAACCATGTGCCTTGAGATCCTTGGAAGTGAAAGGTGTATAATTGTCAACAACAACAATGGTGTCATTATATCGGAGTTGGGAACCTTGTGGCCTTTTAGATTTCCAGACAATTCCAGTTGTTCCTGACCATTGGCAATACCCTTCTTTCCCCAATAGGTTCAGTGTCTGCGGCCAGATATCAGTAACCCGCTTTCCTGACTCTATCAAGCAGATCAACAAATACAAGGTGACGATGTTGCCTCAAGACAAGGACAAAACCTTGATGGTTACCACGGAAACGGACACTCGCGGTGCTTTCTGCTTCAAGGCAAAATCGGGTGCCTATGTCATCCAGGTCAGAATAACTAATACCTTTTAAGAAAAGAAATAACTTGTAAAAGCAATCAAATCTGGAGCAGATTTCTGTTTCTCAAAGCGGTGGGAGACCTTAGGCCCAGGGACCACATGTGGCCCTCAAACCTTCTCTACCTGGCCCTTGGAACCCTTTACTCTCCCTGCTTTGTACCTCAGTTTTTCCCTGGCTGGAATGTGTCCTTGAACTCTGATAATGCTTCTCTCTTGCCTCTTGGAGGGCAGAGGAGTGGGTGTGGCTGAGTAGAAACTAGACCAGGGTTTCCCAAACTTGGGTCTCCAGCTGTTTTTAGGCTACAGTTCCCATCATCTCTGACCAATGGTCCCGCTAGCCAGGGATGATGGGAGTTGTAGTCCAAAAACAGCCAGAGACCCAAGTTTGGGAAATCCTGAACTAGGCTATTACACAAAGGGAAAATTGACATTCATTGCTCCACCCGCCACTGCTATGTGACCCCCAGAAGGTCGACCTGAGGGAAGTGCAGCCTACAACTCCCATCAGCCTTTGCAAGCATACTCAGTGACCTCCTTGCATATTTCCAGTTCCTTGCTCCTTGCTGCTCAGCGAATGGGGTGCAGATGTTGTCTGAGAGCCAGTGTGGTGTAGTGGTTAAGAGCGGTAGTCTCGTAATCTGGTGAACCGGGTTCGCGTCTCCGCTCCTCCACATGCAGCTGCTGGGTGACCTTGGGCCAGTCACACTTCTCTGAAGTCTCTCAGCCCCACTCACCTCACAGAGTGTTTGTTGTGGGGGAGGAAGGGAAAGGAGAATGTTAGCCACTTTGAGACTCCTTCGGGTAGTGATAAAGCGGGATATCAAATCCAAACTTCTACTCTTCGTCTTTTATCTGTGTTGCTCCATTTCACACAAGGAAGTCATTCTCAGCGTCATTTTATTTGCTGTAGGTGATCGTTCCCGAGGCAGAATCCAGAGCTGGCCTTGCTTTGAAACCCAAGACATTTCCTGTGACGGTTGCCTCCAAACCGGTGCTGGACGTGACCTTCTCGCAGTTCCTGGCCTCCATTTCGGGGAAAGTCACTTGTTTGGGTAAGATTTGCGCCGACGGGTGGAAATAGTTGACTTAGGTTGCTCATATGGTCTGATGGGAATAGCTGACACTGTGCCCTCCAGATCTTGTTGGGCATCAACTCCCATCAGCCCCAGACAGCAAGGGGTGATGGGTGTTGCCATCCTTCTACATCTGGAGGGCTCCACGTTGACTACTGTAGCAATATAGCCACCAGGGCTAAGGCTCCGAAGAGCTTGATGCCTGTGTCTTGGCCTGTGGACCTGCAGGGGATCTCCCAGCACACTAAACTATCCTTATGCCTGTCAGTCTCCTTAAAGGAAGCTTTACTTCCCTTTGGCAGTCCTCCCCCTCCGCCCATTGTGGTGGAATTGGGGAACATCAGGCTGAAATGCGGCCCTCCAGGCCTCTCTGTCTGGCCTCTTGACCCTCCCTAGGCTATAGTGCCTCCCCACAGCCCTCACCAATGTTTCTCCGAGGCTGCTGTCATAGAGGGTTGAGAGAGGCCAGTGGAGCCAGGACATTTGGCACCCTACCCCCTAGACATCTTGAGGCTGTCACATTTCAATACTTCCCCTTGTGAAAAGCTTCTGCAAACTGGGTTCGAGGTGTCCACGAAAGACTGATGTTGTAAGTGGAGAGCTGTTTCCTGGCTGGAATATACCCTTGCAGCTGCCATAATGCCTCTTGTGTACCTGGATGGAGAAAGCTGTGCATCCGTCGTGTCCCCTGACTTTTGCACGCTTGAAATGCAGCCTACAAAGTCAAGAGCTGCATCCCTTTCTCCATTCTTTTTCTGCCTGGCCCTGCCTCAGCGCTGGAATGTGACCCCCAGGAAACCTTCCACGAGGGAATGCTGCTCTCCCTACACCTGTCTTGGCACAAAATATAAAGCGTGAATGGGGCCCCTGCAAATGTGTGACATACAGATATCCTTGCCTGGGAATTTGTGGGTTGTATATTTAGTGTTGCTCGTACACAGAGTAAGCCTGTATATTGACATGACTACCTGGGGGCCATTGATTTCAGAGGAACTTTGCTGGATGCAATCATGTGATTGGCTGCAAATTCTTGTTGAGTGTCTGCTTGCTGGTAGATCCAGATTTGTTCTCAAATGAGTGCTGTCTCTCATCAAGAAGCTAACATCTGAATCAAGCCTCTGCCCCCCCCCCCCAAAGTCCTAAGGAGGCTGCTGACTAAACATGCCAATCTGAAACCTGCACATTCTCCTCTTTTTGTCTTTCCCCAGATGCTTGTGGCGAATTGATGGTGACACTCCAGTCTGTGAACCGGCAGGGGGAGAAGCGTAGCCTTCAACTTGCAGCAAAGTCTAACTCAGTGACTTTCTTGTTTGAAAATGTGCTTCCTGGAAAGTATAAAAGTAAGGACAATGCAGTGCTTTTAGTTTGTATGTAATAAAGTCATCCGCTAGTGCAAAGATTTCCACCTGTGTAATGGAACTTAATCTTCTTACGTGCCTTCCCTAATTACCCCAAAAACCTCTGGAGCAGATTTTGGGGGGCCAAGAGAGGGCATGTGGGGCGAGGGAGTCTGGTTGCACAGGGGTGTTTATTGCCTTTTCACTGTTTCAAATTGTGCCAGAATGTGCTACTCATTCATATTTATGCTCCACTTTTCACCATATCATTTATTTCTGTGCTCCCTTTCCAGAGTTAAAACCATGCTCAAGGCAGCTTCCAACATGAAAACATTTATTTCATAATTTTAAAAATATATAACAGCAGTCGTAAGCCATAAATAAAAGCATGTCAAAATGTACACAACAAAACTAAACCACCTCCACATAAGAATTAAAAACAAAGCTGCGAAAAAATAATATCAATAGGACAGTAGAATTAAAATCTCCCAAAATTTATTCTTGACCCCAACAAAAATCCCTAAACAATGCCCCACTTTTTGGACAAGATATGTCTCCACTGAAGTTCAGCCTTCAGTGTTTAATCAATTTAATATGCTAGATGCCATTAAATAAATCACTGCCACACCCTGTTAATTGTTTTAAAAGATGCCTTAACCAGGCAGCATAATGTTATTTTTCTTTAAAAAATCATTTTTATACAATTGCTTATTAAAAAAAACCCCAGAAGGAAAATACCCTATTAAAAAGAAACTTTCCCATGTTCTCTTGCACGCTGAAGTTTCCCCTGGTTTCTGTGTCCGATGTGTACAATCCTTGCGGTGTACTGCTTTTTCCAAAGAGAGAGAGAGAGAGAGAGAGAGAGAGATGGAGAATGTACAGGTGAAAGCATATAAGTTCCTTACGTCTTGCAGACTTCCTTTTCAAGCAGGGGTAGCCAATGTGGTGCCCTCTATTTTTTATGGGCTCCAGCTCCCATCAGCCCCAGCCAGCACGGCCAATGGTCAGGGATGATGGGAGTGGCTGTTCCTGCCACATCCGGAGGGCGCCACGTTGGCTGAATATGCCCAGTTCTTCCATATCCGGACTTATTTTTAAACGCTAGTGCTTACAAAATGTTCGGATGACTCCTGTGCTTGTCTAACTATTTGCTTTTTAAGCATCAGACATGACACCTCCCTCTTACTGGTCTGTCTGTTTTCTTTTAAGTGAGCATCATCCGTGAAGACTGGTGCTGGAAGAATAAATCCTTGGAACTTGAGGTTTTGGAAGAAGATGCATCAGGGATTGAGTTCCGCCAGACTGGCTATATGCTGCGCTGTTCGCTTTCCCATGCGATCACTTTGGTGAGATAATGGCTTATATGCATTCTCTTTGGCCTGAACTGCCCCCCAACATAGCGTCATAGGCAGCTGCCTTATAGACAGTCAGACTCAGTATTGACCATAAGAGTTGCCCCTTCCAGTCCCTTCCAAAATCTGGTAATCACCAACCTAGCCGCTGCCCATAAATATCAAATTAATGATTTAAGTAATATATTTCTATATTGCTGGTTGTGCTGTGGTCTAAACCACTTAGCCTCTTGGGCTTGCCGATGAGAAAGTCGGCAGTTTGAATCCCCACAACGGGGTAAGCTCCCATTGCTCTGTCCCAGCTCCTGCCCACCTAGTACAGTGGTACCTCGGGTTACATACGCTTCAGGTTACATACTCCGCTAACCCAGAAATAGTACCTCGGGTTAAGAACTTTACCTCAGGATGAGAACAGAAATCGTGCTCTGGCGGCGCAGCGGTGCTTCAGGTTAAGAAGAGTTTCAGGTAAAGAATGGACCTCCGGAACGAATTAAGTACTTAACCTGAGGTACCACTGTAGTTCGAAAGTAGATAAATAGGTACTGCTGCGGTGGGAAGGTAGATGGCATTTCTGTATGCTCTGGTTTCCGTCAAGGTGTTCCGTTGTGCCAGAAGCGGTTTAGTCATGCTGGCCACATGACCCAGAGAGCTGTCTGTGGACAAACGCCGACTCCCTCGGCCTGAAAGTGAGATGAGTGCCACAACCCCATAGTCACCTTTGACTGGACTTAACTGTCCAGGGGTCCTTTGCCTTTACTGCCTTTCCCACTTAATTTTGGAGGCAGAATTGGAAACTGCTGTAGTTGTTTGAAAACTCACTTGGAAACTTCAAAGATTGGGATTCAATACGTGCTAATAGACTTCTTGGGTTTTTTGTCATCAGGAGTTTTATCAGGATGGGAATGGACCTGAGAACGTTGGCATTTATAACCTGTCCAAAGGGGTGAACAGATTCTGCCTCTCCAAGCCAGGTAAGTGTCTCGTTGGAAATGAATGCTCTTGTGTGTATGTGTTTGTGCGTGAGGTTCCAACAGATAGTGGTAAATTTTGAAGTGCAGCCCCCATAACAGCCCCCAAAGCTGCACCCCACTGCAAGGTGAGTCTGCAAATACATGAAGGTGTATTGGTTTACCCCATTCGCCAAAGAGCAGGAGTGCCTGGCATAATATCCAACATTTTGGGATCAACAGATATCCATAGGCAGGTAAGCTGCAAAAGATGGTTAGCATGTTGGACATTGACTGGGAAATCCCAAGTTCACTGGATGACTGTAGGCCAATCGCTGTCTTGGGTTAGGCTCCCTTGCAGGGTTGTTGTTTTGAGGTTGGAGTAGACCAAGAACCAGGACCTTCCTGGGGTGCCTTCTCCTGAGTTTGAGGAGGCAAGTGCATCCCAGAGTACCTCACCAGTCCTGTAGGGGGCGCACCAGGTGGGAGGCCATGGAACGTAGGAGGAGTGCCTATCTACCTATGTGATCTGCACTGAGACAGAGAATAGGTGAGGTTGTGTCTTCTGTTAGGCAAGCCTCTTGTTTAGGCAGCAGGTTTCAGGTTGCCAGCAAATGCTAGTGTGATATAGTTTTGAAGTATGGGAACCTTCGGAATCTGAAATCAGAATTGCAACTGTGTCTCGCTTCGATATTTTCAGGTGTGTACGAAGTCACACCCCGTTCCTGCCACCGTTTTGAACACGAATACTACACCTATGATACGTAAGCATGAAGTAGCAGCTGGCTGGTAACCTTTGCGGAAATGTTCGCGGTCAATATTTGCAATGAATAAATGTGATAAACTAGAAGGAGGCTTCACATATGTGAAGCTGTTTCCAGGGCTTTGAGAGGCTGTGGTGGAGCCGCTTTTCCATGGGTTCATCACACAGTGCGGCTGTTGTGTTCTTCAAAGAATGAGCACTTAACTCCTGGTTGGAGCCAGGCAAGCAGGTCCTTAGCACCTGACAGTCTTCCCTGATCCCAGCTGGGTGACATGCTAAGGACCTGGCAGTTTGGACCCTAGGAGTCTAGGAAGCTGCCTTGTTAAAGTCAGGCCATTCAGTGCAGTATCGTCTATAGCAGTGGTGGGGAACTTTTGGCCCGCAGGCCAAGCTTGGTCCTACTTGCCTGCCTGCTGTCAATAGCCAGCGAGATCCAAAGTCTAGGTCCTGCCATATTATGATAACTGTTTTCAAATGGCCAAAGGGCTGTCACATGGAGTACGGAGCAAGCCTGTTTTCTCCTGCTCCAGAGGCTAGGACCTGAACCAATGGATTCAGCTTACGAAAAGGGAGATTCTGATGAAACATCAGGAAGAACTTTCGGACACTAAGAGCTGTTTGACAGTGAAACAGACTCCCACGAGACGTGGTAGACCCTCCTTCCTTGGGAGATCTTTAAGCAGGGGTTGGATGGCCATCTGTTGTGGATGGTTTAAGTTGAGATTCCTGCATTGCAGGGGGTTGGACTAGATGACCCTCAGGGTCCCTTCCAACTCTACAGTTCTGTGAGTCTGTTTTATAGCAGCACTGCGTTGTGTGGGCAAGTAGCTCTCATGCCACTGCTAGAGCATCTAAAGGCCACTTAAATAAATGTACAGGTGAAACTTGAAAAATTAGAATATCGTGGAAAAGTTCATTTATTTCAGTAATTCAACTTAAAGGTGAAACTAATATATGAGATAGACTCATGACATGCAAAGCGAGATATGTCAAGCCTTTATTTGATATAATTGTGATGATTATGGCGTACAGCTGATGAAAACCCCAAATTAACAACCTCAGAAAATCAGAATATTGTGAAAAAGGTGCAGTAGCTATTCAATCCATAACACCTGCAATGGGTTCCTGAGCCTTTAAACCGTCTCACAGTCTGGTTCAGTAGGAAGCACAATCATGGGGAAGGCTGCTGTCCTGACAGTTGTGCAGAAAGCCATCACTGAGACCCTCCATAAGGAGGGAAAGCCTCAAAAGGTAATTGCAGAAGAAGTTGGATGTTCCCAAAGTGCTGTATCGAAGCACATTAATGGAAAGTTATGCGGAAGGGAAAAGTGTGGAAGAAAAAGGTGCACAAGCAGTAGGGATGACCACAGCCTGGAGAGGATTGTCAGGAAAAGACCGTTACAGTTTCACCTGTACAGTGGTACCTCTGGTTACATACTTAATTCATTCCGGAGGTCCGTACTTAACCTGAAACTGTTCTTAACCTTAAGCACCACTATAGCTAATGGGGCCTCCCACTGCATGATTTCTGTTCTCATCCTGAAGCGAAGTTCTTAACCAGAGGTACTATTTCTGGGTTAGCGGAGTCTGTAACCTGAAGCGTATGTAACCCGAGGTACCACTGTAATCTTAATTTGATGGCATCTTTTCTTTTTTACCACCAGTAGAGGGAGTACATTACACTGACTTTGAAGAATGTTGATCAGACCAATATTCCTGTAGCCCACACATGGGTAAACTCATCCACTTTTTGGGGAGGGGAGGGAAAGATCCTAGGAACATGCTTTATAAATATGCCATTTCAAATTGTCATATTTGACAGGTTGATTTCTCTGAAAACTTCCACTGTAAAAGATTAAAACAAGGCATATAAGACATTGACATGATTGGCACTAGAGGGAATGTTTAGTCAATATTATTAGAGGGATGTTCGGCAGTGTGGTCCCCAAATGGGTTCTGCTCACCCCTGCGGTTTGCATTAATGAATCTCTCTTCCTGTGACCTTAGTTCAGACATTGCACCACAACATGCTTGTGGAAATTTTCCTTCTTATCATTAGACTTCTATACCGCGCTTCATTGTAAGATCTCAGGGCAGGTCACAAGGAAAAAAAAATACAAGGTAAAAGCACAAATAAATAGTTAAAACGAAAACAATGAAACAATACCACTCCTTCCCACAAACACATTTAAAAATCTGTCGAAGATTAATCGGCCAGGTGAACCACCCTGAGGAGAGCATTCCACAAATGGGGCCACTGCATTAAAAGGTCTCTTCTCATCTTGTCACCCTCTGGACCTCTCATGGAGGAGACACATGAAGAAGGGCCTCTGATTGCAGAACCCAGGTTGGTTTATAAGTGGAGAGGCTGTGCTGAGCCATTTAGAGGTTGTTGTGATATCTTAAACGACAAGCCCTAGATTGCGGCCATCTTTCCACCTCTTGAGGCTGTTATATCACGACGATGGGAGTGAACTTATTATAGTTATAGGGCAAAGAGACTGATAAACTGAGATAAACATATTGCCAGTCCCCATTCTAGTTGGTTTCCCTAAACATGCCAGTGTGTTTCAAGTCTCTTAAAGTGGTTCAGCACTTTTGCTACTCAACTTCTTCAGATATCTGCCTCCAGAAACATTTCCCTCTTCAATTAACCACCCTGTTTTCCAATTCTTGCTTATATACAATATTTTCAATCCTCTTCCCAATCTTTTAGCTAGTCAGATGGAGTGTAGATTCCTATTTAGGCTTCTATTTCTCCTTAACTGCCAGATTCCTAGGCTGAATTTTTGACCCTCCAGTGTGGAACATCTGGAGCTAAACATCCCCTTAAACATTTAGCCTTAGCTGTTGACCCAGCTGAGAGTCTTTAAGTAAACCTCAACCGTTTTACAACCCCAAGCCAAATGCAAATGGCTGAAAATCCTTTCCCTTTCAGAGAGTGGAATGGAAAGCAAAGGGTGGTGGTTGGGATCGATTTTAAGTGCCCCCTCCCCCTTTTTGGTTCCAGGTCTGCTCCGAGTATACTGACGCTGACTGCGATCCGTCACCACGTCCTTGGAACTATAACAGCCGATAAATTGATGGATGTGATGGTTACCATAAAGTAAGAACTTTGGGGTTGCAAAGACTACCCTTGAATTACCAAGTTTTAACAAACGTTCGTCGTCTTGTGTGGCTAGTGGGTTGCAGATGCTTAGTAGAAGTTTCCAAAAGGTCCACGTATCCTTTATTCTGTGGGGCATCCCTGAGTTGAAACAGTTGTGCATCTAATCTGTCTAGAGCTCGAAAGGATATGCCCACTGTCTGCTCTAAAGCACTGGTCTTCAACTGGCGGGTCACAGCCTGATCCACAGAGCACAACCTACCACATGCAGATATATGGCAAAAGATGAAGAAATGGATCCCCAAATGCATGTTTGGGTTAGAAGTGGCCCCCTGAGACTCTTAATCTCAGGGCTGTGGGTTTAAGCCCCATGTTGGGCAAAAAATATTCCTGCATTGCAAGGGGTTTGTACTAGATGACCCTGATGGTCCCTTCCAGCTGCACAATTCTATGATTTTAAGACTCTACTGCTCTAGAGAGCACGATGCCTGTTTCATATTTCAGGGCCTACAGCACTAGAGTGCCCTCTTTGAGGCTGGTAGTCATCATCATGCTCTTCAACCTTGTACAACTTGTGAACTACAGTCGTACCTTGGTTCTCGAATGGCTTAGTTGGCGAACACATTGGCTCCCGAACGCTGCAAACTCAGAAGTCAGTGTTCCGGTGTGCGAATGTTTTTTGGAAGCTGAACATCCTCCGTGGCTTCTGCTTGAGTGCCGGAAGCTCCTGCGTCAATCGGAAGCCACACCTTGGTTTTCAAACACTTTGGGGAGTTGAACGGACTCCCGGAACGGATTAAGTTTGAGAACCGAGGCATCTCAGAAGCTATAGGAATATTAAGGGAGATAGCCTGGGCCACACCCACACTATGCATTTGAAGCATTCTTACGCAACTGTAAACCGTCATGGAGAATCCTGGGAGCTGTACTTTGTTAAAGTCCTGGGGATACTCCATGACTGTTGAAAATGGCATAAGAATGCTTTAAAATTGTATGCTGCGGATCAGACTGCTGGTCTGCCTAGCTCAGTACTGCATATTATGGAGTGCTGGCAGCCACCCAGTCTCTTGGGCAGAAATTGGTCTGCCAGGTGCTGAGCCTGAACGTGCCCCAGGCCATCCAAAAGGATCCTCTGTCCCAGCGATGGAGAACCCATGGCCAGGTGTTTCTGGACTACAGATCCAGTAGACCACAGCCTGCTTGTCCAGTGGTCAGGAATGATGGGAGCTGTAGTCCAGCAACGTTTGGAGGGTTGCAGGTTCCCTGTTCCTGTTTTATGCCCCCGATGAACGAAACGAAGGGGCCCTTTCAATATCTTCCCCTTGGTGGCCATTTCCCCTGCCAGTTTTGCGTTCAGTCGATTCATTCTCTTGTTTTCTTTTCTCAGATCCTCGATCGACAGCGAACCCGACCTGGTGCTTGGCCCCCTGAAATCTCAGCAGGAGCTGCGTCGGGAGCAGCAGCTGGCTGAGATCGAGGCCCGCAGGCAGGAGAGGGAGAAGAAAGGCCTGGAAGAGGAAGGATCTGAGCCTCCAGTCCAGGAAATGGTGGAGGAACTACAAGGGCCGTTCCACTACGAGTTTTCCTATTGGGCGAGGTACGTTCGTCTTCTGCCCAGAGAGGTCCTTTTTCTTGTTGTTATAGAAGCTTTCGAGGAAAGTTTGAACTGCTGTCTCTTCAGGCTTCAGCACACAGGGGGTTGGGAACCTCAGGCCCCAGGGGCCAAATGTAGCGCTTCAGGTCTCTCTGTTTGGCCCTTGGCACTCTTGCTAGGTCACACCCCTCTCTGGCCCTGCTTTGCACCCCAAGTGTTTTATTTATTTATTAAATTTGTATACCACCTTCTTTGTAGCTGTAGGTCTCGGGGTGGCTGACAACATAAACTTACAACGTAGAAAACTCAGAATACATAATAGAAATAATTAAAATGATTAACAATGCTAGTGTATACGACTTATAAAAATGCACTCGGCAATCAAAGAAGCATTGAAACATCCCTGTCCCCCTTAAAAACATTAAGCTTACCGCAAGGGGGCCGGCCCACACCCTCATTCCTCCCTCCCGAAGTGTCACCCCCCCAAAGGGACGACACCCTTTGGCGTCACCTCTTTTGTGGTGGCCCCGTTCCCAAGGCAGGCAGGCTTTCTAGATTTGCCCTTGAATTTTGATTGTGCCTCTGGAGGTCAGAGAGGGGCGTTTGAATGTGTGCAAAAACCAGGCTATTGCATAAAGTTTAAATTTGTGTTTGTTGCTCCACCCCCTTTTCCTTCTGGCCCCGCCCAGGAGGGAATGCAACCCTCAGGATGAGAAAGGTTACCCTTCCTTTAGCATTGTCCATCTTGAGACAGCTGTTTGGACTCAACCGTGCAGTTCCAGCTCCCATGTTCTTTTATGGTTATTTTTCCAGGTCTGGGGAGAAAATCATGGTGACGCCATCCTCGAAAGAGCTCCTTTTCTACCCGCCTTCAATAGAAACGGTTGTCAGTGGAGGTAAGTCTTGGCTGTAGCTCAGTGCTGGGAAGTTGCTGGTGGATCTGCACAGCCCATTGGGTTGAGCGACTAAGCCTGGGACAGCGGCTGAATCGGGGAGTGTTGGACTAGGAGGCTGTAAAAGGAAGGGGCCAGTGCTGTTAATGCAGCAAAGCAGAGATAAAACACTAAAGCAGCAGGCTTCCATTGGCTCCCCAGGGGCATCTGCTTGGCCACTGTGAGAACAGGTCAGTGGACCTGCTTCTCCACTGTCGGGATTCACAGAATGCTGTGTGAGATAGTAAGTCTGCAGGCTTGAGTTTGCTAGCTGAGGCTACTGGCTGATGCAATCAGCCTGCAAAACTTTCTATGGAAGTGCTGAGTCAGAAAGACTCAGCAGTAATGTGCTGTCAGTTGATTGGCTGTCATCGGTCTAAAGGGGAAACCTGTCCAGCAGTAAGAGAGAGAGAGATAGAAAGGTCTTTCTATTTGCCTTAAGGTGCAGCCCAGGTACCCTGTTTGACTGTATGAACTGCTCGTGTATTATAAGGTAAAGGTAAAGGTAAAGGGACCCCTGACCATTAGGTCCAGTCGTGGCCGACTCAGGTTGCGGCACTCATCTCGCTTTACTGGCCAAGGGAGCCGGCATACAGCTTCCGGGTCATGTGGCCAGCATGATTAAGCCGCTTCTGGCAGACCAGAGCAGCGTACGGAAATGCCGTTAACCTTCCCGCCAGAGCGGGACCTATTTATCTACTTGCACTTTGACGTGCTTTCGAACTGCTAGGTTGGCAGGAGCAGGGACCGAGCAACGGGAGCTCACCCCGTTGCGGAGTTTCGAACCGCCGACCTTCTGATCGGCAAGTCCTAGGCTCTGTGGCTTAACCCACAGCGCCACCCGCGTCCCTGTAGATTATTGTATATATTTGTATATACTGCACTGAAGAACCTGGAACTCTGAGCATTTCTGCTAAAGCGCTGCGGAGAATTCGCGACATCCACAGAGCAGGACCCGAACCAGTGGATTAAAGTTGCAAGAAAGGAGATTCTAAATAAGCATTAGGAAGAATTTTCTGCTGGCAAGAACTCTTCAACAGTGGGTGGACTTCCTCTCCTTCACTGGAGGCTTTTAAACAGAAGTTGGGTGGCTACCTGCCAGGGATTCTCTAGCTGTGGTTCCTGCATTGCAGGGAGTTGGTTCTAGATGACCCTGGCAAGTCCCTTCCGATTCTATGAGGTGGACCTTCAGCCTGATCCAGCAGATCAGAGGGAAAAGGTCGAAATACAGCAACCGTTAGAAATAACAGTAATTCAGCTTTGGCAATGAAAATCGAAAAAGCATGTGGCCATTTATGGTCCAGAGGCCTTCCTAAACAGAAAGGAATAATTAAAAAAGCTGTTCACCATCTCACAGAAGATAATAAGTGAATGAAATGATCTCCTCCTGGGAGGGAGTTAGAAGTTTCCATAAATCCCTAACTTTCCCCTCTCTTTTCCTTCCCCTCTTCAATTTAAGAGAGCTGCCCCGGAAAACTGATAGAAATACATGGCAAAGCAGGCTTGTTCCTGGAAGGCCAAATCCATCCCGAGCTGGAGGGTGTCGAGATCGTCATTAGCGAAAAGGGAGCGCCGTCGCCACTCATCACGGTTTTCACCGACGACAAAGGTTCATACAGGTAAGCCCTTACGGCCAGTTCCCAGGGGTTTGGGTCCAGAGGCCATCTCCAGGCACCTCTGCTCTTACCAGAGAGCATGTCTGCAGTTTGGCTGGCTGTCCTCCTTTTGCAGTCTCCTCACAGTTTCTAAGGGTCCCTTGATCCTCAGGACTGTTTGTTGTTGTTGTTGTTGTTCCTCCTCAGGGGATGAGCAGGGAGGTCATTCCCATACAAGGGCAGATTCCCCGTCCCCCCGAATCCCACCTGACGTCTTCTAGGGTTAACCTGCCCAGATCTGCAAAGCAGGGCTTTCGAACATATGGCCCCAGGCAAAGAGTTGGAAGCTGAGGCTCTTTGTAGGACAAATAGACCAGTTCTGTATAGGGTTACCGTGATCATTTGACTGCCTTGGGATTCCCTTTAAACCAGAGGCCTTCGGACAGTGTTGTGGCGGGTAAATTCCTGCCCATGCCACTGTTTCCCTCTTGTACTCTTGTGTTCTGGTCCCGCTTGGCGGTTTCCTACAGGCGTCTGGACGGATACCAAGAACAGGATGCCAGACTAGGTGGGCCTTTGGATTGATCCAACAGGCTCCTATGTTCTTACGTTCCCTTTATTTTTGCAGTGTGGGGCCTCTTCACAGTGACCTGGAATACACTGTCACCGCTCAGAAAGAAGGCTTTGTGTTGAGTGCCGTGGAAGGGACCATTGGGGACTTCAAAGCTTTCGCTCTTGCCGGAGTCACTTTTGAGGTAACGTCCTCCGAGTCCTCTGGAACCCAAACAGAATTGTTCCTTCTCTAGAGAATTCACATGGGCAGAGGGCGGAAGGGGGAAACGTTGCTTGAGGAAAATGAGGCACACACGGTGCCACATTTTATGGGAGGCCAAAGATTTCTCCCAACCGTTGCCAAAGAGGTGAATACGTCTCTTCACTTGGTGGCTCTCCATTTATCTGAGGGTAACACACCTGTGCTCTTGGAGCTGTGTTGTCAGCTGCTGATTGGGTACATGGTATTGCATCGTTGTTGTTGTTTTTTTATTTTAAACAGATTAAATCAGAAGATGACCATCCCCTTGCGGGAGTCCTCCTGTCCCTCAGTGGAGGCGTCTTTCGCTCAAACCTCCTGACTCAGGACAACGGAATGCTGACTTTCCCCAACTTGGTAGGGTTACGTCCACAACTGTTCTTTTGGATCTGCTCTCTGAAAAATCATTAGAGGCCTGATGATGATGGTGATGATGATGATGATTTTATTATTTATACAGTGGTACCTCGGGTTACATACGCTTCAGGTTACAGACTCTGCTAACCCAGAAATAGTACCTCGGGTTAAGAACTTTGCTTCAGGATGAGAACAGAAATCATGCAGCGGCGGCGCAGCGGTAGGCCCCATTAGCTAAAGTGGTGCTTCAGGTCAAGAACAGTTTCAGGTTAAGAACAGACCTCCAGAAGGAATTAAGTTCTTAACCCGAGGTACCACTGTACATAGACCAGGGAACTGGGCTCCACCTCCTGCGGGCCAACTTTGACGAGAGCTTAAAGCAAGCATAGGCAAACTTGGCCCTCCAGATGTTTTGGGACCACAATTCCCACCATCCCTGACCACTGGTCCTGTTAGCTAGGGATGATGGGAGTTGTAGTCCCAAAGCATCTGGAGGGCCGAGTTTGCCTGTGCCTGGCTTAAAGCAGCTTCAAAGTGAGCCCCTTTTGAAGTCCTTACACATAGGTGTGGTTTGAACCCAAACCACACCTGCAGATGGATGAAGCGGGGCTCTGTGTTGGGGACTCCTGTGGCTGCACCAGGAAGTTTCCATTGGGGAATTCCTTAGTGCAGTCAATCCCAGTGGGTTCGCTTTCAGTGTTGAACGGCTCCCTATCATTCCATTGTACCTATGTCCTTAGCTCCTGACAGCTGACATCACACAGGACTTCAGGAAGATTCAAGGCAGGAAGATTCAAGGACAATCAAAGAAACATTCAAATGGGTCATTGTAGTATAGTATAGTATCTTTCCTCTCTTCAAGAGCATTGTCTATTCTACATTTCTCAGTGACATGTTTTTGTGAACAAGGGTTTTCAACTCTTAACAAATATGAAGGATCAGGGAAGAGAAAAGCTTATTTGTGTTGATGGGGAGATGAGTGTTTGTCTCAAATTAGACCCAGTATAAATGGTATATACCTGGTAAAAGCCAGGCCAGCTCATACCTCTCATTTAATTCGTATCCATACTTAAGGTACACATGTAAGAGGCTCGTGTAAAATTCTATTTTGGAAATGATTTGTGTCCTTCTGTAGTTGCACTGCTTTGTGCGTTCTGGATGTCCCATGATCATGTTATAAAGCAGTTGTGTTGTATGTTATAAATCACACACTGCTAGGAGTTGTTTCTTTTTGTTTTGCAACGTATTCCTTATCAGTACAAAGTTTGGTGTGGTGCGAGCAAATTTTTATTATGGCTCAGGAAAAAAAAAAAGCTTGAAAACCACTGGTTTTGAGAAAAGGCAAGTGAGGAGCGACAGGATAGAAGTGTGTGAAATTATGCACAGCATGGAGAAAGTGTCTGGAGAAAAGTTTTTTTTCCTCCCTCTTTCATAACGCAGGAATGATGTTCAGTGAAACTGGACTTGAGAAGATTCTGAACGGGTAAAAGAAAGGACTTCTTCACTCGGCGCATATTCAAACTGTTGACTTTGCTCCCACAAAAGGCAGAGATGGCCACCAACATGGGTGGCTTTTGAAAGAGGATGAGACGAATTCCTGGAGGAGCAGGCTATGTTCTGCCTCCACTGTCAAAGGCAGAAATTCTTCTGATTAACAGTTGCTGGAAACCACAGGAGGGGAGAGGTCCTGCTTGTGGACTTCACATAGGCGTCTGTGGGAATAGGATTCTGGACCAGATGGGTCATTGGCCTGATCCAGCAGGCTCTTTTGTTCTTAATGGTCCGATCCACTTTGTTAGCTTCCTGCCTCCTATAGGAAGCTGCCTTATGCCAGGTAGATTATTCGAACCTCACAAATATACCGTATTTTTTGCTCTATAAGACTCACTTTTCCCCTCCTTAAAAGTAAGGGGAAATGTGTGCGCGTCTTATGGAGCGAATGCAGGCTGCGCAGCTATCCCAGAAGCCAGAACAGCAAGAGGGATCACTGCTTTCACTGCGCAGCGATCCCTCTTGCTGTTCTGGCTTCTGAGATTCAGAATATTTTTGTTCTTGTTTTCCTCCTCCAAAAACTAGGTGCGTCTTGTGGTCTGGTGCGTCTTATAGAGTGAAAAATACAGTACCTCATAGACAATGTACCCATGAGCGATGAGGGAGAGCTTGTTCCCTGTGAGAGTCTGAATGAACTCCTGTACATGAAATAGCTTGTAGGAGTTTGAAAGATCCGTCTTTAGCCTTGCTGTTCTATAAACCTCTAATCTCCTGGGCACTCAACGCTTGCCGCAGCCAGGCAAGGACACATTTCTCTTTCGCTACATGCTGGCTTTGATCTCGAAATCCCAGCGCGTCCTCCCAGGGCTTAGTTCATAAGGCTTGGCCGGAAGCGGATCGTCTCCTGCAAGCCCAGAAGACAAAGGGGGGCAAAAGTGCTGCGGCACTTTGTCTCGGCTTCTGCATAAGCTGCTCTTCAAAAAAGACCGCTAGGCCATTAAATTACGCTGCCTCCCCTCCTGCTCAGAGGCAACACGCCTCTTATTACTAGAGTGAAATAACGGCCCCTTGTTTGATGCCTCTTGCAGAGCCCAGGGCAGTACTATTTCAAGCCCATGATGAAGGAATTCCGCTTTGAGCCCTCGTCTCAAATGATCGAAGTGCAGGAAGGGCAAAACCTGAAGATCACAATAGTTGGCTACAGGACGGCGTACAGGTTGGTAGACGTGAGATGCCCCTCTATTTTAAAAATGCCATTGGGCTAATTTTGCCTTGCATGGGGTCGACTGCAGGCTTTGAGTATGGCCTGCACAGATGCCCAAGCTCCCTTGCAAACTCCCCACTCCCTCCCTCCCCTGCTGAACGTTTCTTCCCCCCGTAGAGTTCATGTTCCTCCCAGCCTCCTCCCCATGCAAACTGAGCACTTTTTCATTCTCTTTTCTTCAGCTGCTATGGTACCGTTTCTTCTCTAAACGGTGAACCCGAGCAAGGCATTTCAGTGGAAGCCGTTGGGCAGGGAGAGTGCGGCGTGTATGGAGAAGACACCGTGACAGATGAGGAGGGCAAGTTCAGGCTGCGGGGGCTGCTGGTAAGAACCTGCGCAGGCTTGAACCCGGATGGCTGATGTTTGATTTCCAATAATTGACAGCACACAGCCCTGTATGTAGGAGGTCCGATCCTTGGCCTCTCCAAGGCTGCATCTGCACTGATAATAATAATAATAATAATAATAATAATAATAATAATAATAATAATAATAATAATAAATAAATTATTTATATCCCGCCCTCCCCAGCCGAAGCTGGGCTCAGAGCGGCTAAGAACAGTAAAATAATATAGCATTCTAAAATCAATTCATTATAAAATCAGTTCAAATCAAATTGATGGCAACCATTGGGCTAGAGTTCTGTGAAGAATTACCAAAGGAGGGGGTCAGGCTGTGCCTTGGCCAAAGCCCTGGTGGAACAGCTCTGTCTTGCAGGCCATGCGGAAAGATGTCAAGTCCCACAGGGCCCTAGTCTCTTGTGACGGAGCGTTCCACCAGAGCGTTCCACATCTCTGTGGCCCGGGACCTCCAGGATGTTTTTGTTTGAAGACCGTAAGGTTCTCTGTGGGACATACCAGGAGAGGCAGTCCCGTAGGTACGAGGGTCCTAGGCCGTATAGGGCTTTAAAGGTTAAAACCAGCACCTTGAACCTGATCCTGTACTCCACCGGGAGCCAGTGCAACTGGTATAGCACTGGGTGAATGTGATCCCGCAGCGAGGACCCAGTAAGGAGTCTCGCCGCGGCATTCTGCACCCGCTGGAGTTTCTGGGTCAGTCTCAAGGGCAGCCCCACGTAGAGCGAGTCACAATAATCCAGTCTGGAGGTGACTGCCGCGTGGATCACAGTGGCTAGATCAGGGCGAGAGAGGTAAGGAGCCAACTGCTTAGCTTGGCGGAGATGAAAAAATGTCGCCACTATTCATTCCAAGCAGTATCAGACCACTTTAAGTAACCATGGCTTCCCCCAAAAGAATCATGGGAACTGTAGTTTTCTGAAGGGTGCTGAGAGTGGTTAGAAGACCCCTTCTTCCCACACAGAGCTACCATTCCCAGAGTTCCCTGGGAAGAGGGATTGATTTTTAAACCACTTGATTTGTGCCTGGCTAAGGCTCCATCTGCACTATGCATTCAAAGCAGTATCCAGGCCTGGATAGCTCCGTTGGTCAGAGCATGGTACTGATAACGCCAAGGTTGCAGGTTTGAATCCCAGATGGGGCAGCTGCATATCCCTGATCATCTGATCCTCAGGATCTCTTCAAACTCTGATTCTCTGCTACCATGGCTTCCCTCAAAGTATTATGTCAGACATCCCCAAACTCAGCCCTCCAGATGTTTTGGGACTACAGTTCCCATCATCCCTGACCACTGGTCCTGTTAGCTAGGGATCATAGGAGTTGTAGTCCCAAAACATCTGGAGGGCCAAGTTTGGGGATGCCTGTATTATGTTAAGGGTAGTACTTGTCCCCTCACAGAGCTACAGTTCCCAGAGTGGTTTGACAATCACTCCCTCTTCCCTGTGAACTCTGGGAACTGTAGCTCTGAGGGGGGGGGGGAATAGGGCTCTCCTAACAACTCCCTTCACGCTTAGCAAACTGCAGTTTCCAGGATTCTGAAAATGGATCCCTGAATATGGCATCTTAGTGCTTTAAATGTGTCGTTTGGATGGAGCTCAGTTTCAAGCAATTTGCTCAGTCTCATCCCCTGAAGAATTAGGGCCTCCAGCCAGTATTTCCAACGGCCAGAATAATGGCAGTTGCCTCTCCCAGGCCAAGCTGGAGATGCCAGGGATTGAACCTGCAACCTTCCGATTGCCAAGCAGGTGCTCTGCCACTTCCCCCAAAACTCTGGATGGCCGTGATAAATTTGAGTTTCTTCAGTTATGTTTTGGGTAGAAACCTGATGGCTGTCATTGGTTGTTAAGAATTGGAATCGTTGGGTTTCCCCCCCTTAACGGCATTGTTTAAATAAATGATCCTCTTCCCTTTTCTTTTAAGCCGGCCTGTGTGTATCACATCCAGCTGAAGGCTGAAGGCAACGATCACATCGAAAGAGCTCTTCCCCAGCACTTTGCAATCGAGGTAAGCAGCCCTTGGAACCAAAGGTCTGATTTTCTATGTTAAGGGGATGCTGCTACCCATAACAGCACAGTATACAGTCATACCTCGGGTTAAAGTTGCTTCAGGTTGAGCGTTTTCAGGTTGCACTCTGCGGCGACCCGGAAGTAACGGAACGCATTACTTCTGGGTTTCGCCGCTTGCACATGCACAGAAGCAGCGAATCGCAACACACGCATATGCGGGTTGCACTCGCTTCAGGATGCGAATGGGGCTCTGCAACGGATCCCGTTCTCATCCAGAGGTACCACTGTATATGATGATGAGCTCAAGGGGGTGGGATAGTTTCACTCCAAATGTTGATCCGGGGTGGGAATCAAGAGTGGTTAAAAGGTTCTCTAGGCTTGCATTCAGTAGACAGATTGAAATGAACAGATCCATGTTAGCCATGCACATTCATTTCAGTGGGTCTACTCTGAGTAAGGCCAGCATCAGGTAGGAACCTCAGGTCTTCCTTTCAAATGTGCGTTCTTATCTTCAGATCAGGCTATTGGTGTTCCCCATTGGTCAGCAGATTCCAGCTCCTTTCAGCCCAGCCAGCATGGCTGATACTCAGGGGTGCTGGGAGTTGTAAGGTGGCGGCATCAGGAAAGCCCCAGGTTCCCCGCCCTTGCTTCTGTGCATACAAGTCCCGTTGAATGCAGTGGGGGTTACTTCGGATAGACACACATAGGATTACTCTGCAAGAGATGAACTTGTGAATTGGGATGCCCTTCATCGTCTGCTGCTGACCTACCCTACAAAGTTGTTGTAGATACGGCAACGTAATGCCCAAAATGCTTGGTATGTTGCTTCATTGATTTTTGGAGACATGTCCAGACGTTGCTCACTCACTTTGAAGCCGGTTTTCTACTACTACCAGTTTTGTGTGTGTGTGCATGCTGCGATTCTCCCACCATTAAATTTAACACCTTGTTCACCTGCTGTTCTGTGCACATGGCACATGGAATCCTTCAGTTAGGAACGTAAGAAAAGCCTAGCTAGTTCAGAATTTGGTCTGTCTACCCCAACACCTTACTTCACCGATTTCTGGAATCCTAAAAGCTGGACATGGAGGGGATAGCTCACTCCCTTTTTTGTCCTCCATCAACTGGCATTCCAAGGTACATTGCCTCTAAATCTGGAGGTTTTGCTCGGCTATCACGGTTAACAAGAATGTAAGAACGTATGCCGTGCCAAAGTTTCATCTAACCCAGGAACCTGTTTCCTCCTTAGTGGCCAACCACTAGGAAGCCCATGAATAGGGCATGAAGGAAACAGCTCTCTCCACAGTTGTCCTAACCAGCAACTGGGGCCCTATCTGGACTATTAAATTTAAAGCAGAATCACACCACAGTTCACTGGGAAGAGGGATTGATAAGAGTTATAATTCCTGGAATAGTTTCTCAGGGGAATAGGAGGTTTCCTAACATTTCTCAGCACTCTTCCCAAGCTACACTTCCAGGATTCTTTACAGGGAAGCCAAATCAGTTTAAAGTGTTACGATACTGTTTTAAATGTTCAGTGTGGATGGGGCCTGGACGACTTCAAAGCGTTGTATCCATTGTATCCAGGGCTATTCCATGTAAACCCATTGAAAGGAACAAAGACGACTAAGGTCCAGTCATGTCAGTGGGCATAACTCTTGAGTTAAAACCTAGTGCCTACAACCCAAATCGCTTTGGATTCCCAGCCATTCTCATCCCTGACAATCGGCCACACTGGCTGGGCTGGATGCACTCAAGTGTCCACCAACATCTGGAGGGCACCAGGTTGGGGAAGCCTGATCTTAGACCCTGAGTGAATTCGGGGCTCTGCTTTTGCTACAATGGACAGAATCCTCTCCCAGCATCTACTTAACTGGGGTAATAAGGCCACTCATCGGAAGCCAGCTTAAATGGGCACCAAAGGACAGGGGCGGGGGAGATGGTTTCACAGGTCACTAGCAAGGAAGGATTGTATTTCTGCATCCAAACAGTTTTTCCATGCAAGAGGCTTCTGTTCAGGCTGGTCAGGCAAAAAGCAACAAGACAGTTTTTGGACTACTGGATTCACGGTCTATTTAGTTTCATGCAGAGTTTTCAGACCATAAAAAAGAGAGAGAGGGAGAAACATCAGGAATTATACAGACCATTTATAATCGCTGTTTGGGAAGCTAGTCATTTGCAGAGGCCCACTGAGTAAGGAATAAGGGGCAGGCGGAATAGATCAGAGCATCAGAGATAAATAACTATACTGTGGTACCTCAGGTTACATACGCTTCAGGTTACAGACTCCGCTAACCCAGAAATAGTACCTCGGGTTAAGAACTTTGCTTCAGGATGAGAACAGAAATTGTGCGGCGGCAGCAGCGGGAGGCCCCATTAGCTAAAGTGGTGCTTCAGATTAAGAACAGTTTCAGGTTAAGAGCGGACCTCCGTAACGAATTAAGTACTTAACCCGAGGTATCACTGTACAACTTTTGGAAGGCAGCTCTGTATACAGAAGTTTTTAATGTTTGATGTTTTATTAGGCGTTTAGATTTGTTGGAAGCTGCCCAGAGTGGCTGGGGCAACCCAGTCAGTTGGGTGGATTATAAATAATAAAATTATTATCTTCGAACTGAGGTCGTTTGGGGTCTTCTATTTTGGTTTTGGGGAAAAAGGCAGCTCGGGGGAGAGGGGGGACACAACACAAGGTTTATAAAATGGTTTCTCATGCATGGCAAAAGGATTTCATTCTCCCTTCTCCACCCATAACCCATGAGCAGAGTTTGAGGGACCTCTGGTCTAAAAAATTACCCGTTCTGGCAGAGGGAGATGAAATTTACATTCTGTTTATATCCTCCTCCTCCCTGCTGTCTCAAGGTGCGTTGCAGCAGTTTTGAAATTCACCCCCGCGTGATGCAGCGATGGCCACTGATTCGTATCACTTTAGAAAAGGATTAGACAGATTTAGGGAGGCTGAGCCTGCTGGTATCCACTAGCCATGTTGACGAAAGTTCTGCCTCCACTGTCAAGAGTCACTGTGCCTCTGAATGCCACCTGTGGGGCGTCACAAGCAGGGAGAGCGCTGTTGCACAGACATCTTGGTTACAGCCTTCCTACAGGCCCCTGGTTGGCCTGTTCCAGCAGTTGCTCTTCTCATCTAAGAAGGTCCCAAGTTGAATCTCCAGGTAGGGCTGGGAGACACCCCATTCTGTGAAACCCTGCTGCCAGCCCATGTGGACAAGACTGTCCCAGGTGGACTAATCTGCTGTCGTGTTAAGCCATCTTCCTGTGTAGCCATTGTGGCTAACGGCCATTGGTATGCTTCTTCTCCATGAATCAATGCCCTTTAAAAGACATCCACGTTGGTGACAATCACCAAGTCCAGCAATAGCAAATTCTATACTTCATGTTCTCCGTGAACAACTACTATTGTATGATCACAGACAATCGTATCGTTTATCTTCCGGGGTTCTAGCATTATGGGAGTATCATGCTTTCACTTTGGCATTCTAAATCACAGCCCTCCTGTGATGGAATCAGAGGTGGGGAAATCACCGACAGTTGCTGCCTAATTCCTTATTTCGGTTTTAGGAGTTGAATTTGAGGAATACATTTCAGGGAACTCATACCCGGTTCTTCTCCAAAAAAGCTGATTTGTGCATGGCCCTCCCCCCCCCCCCTACACGAAGGAGGACATATTTTTCAGCAGTGCCTGAAATGCAGCGTGAATGTTCATTTTTACGGCCGAGGGAGCTGATCAGAGAGCTGATATGAGCAGCATATTTAATCTGAAGCCTTCCATCTGGCCGGTGTTAAAGGAACCTTCCCCCCCACCCCACCTTCCATATTGTAGGTTGGCAGCAATGACATTGAGGACGTGAATATCATCGCTTTCCGCCAAATTAACCAATTTGATCTGAGTGGCAACGTGATCACTTCCTCGGAGCATCTGCCTACCTTATGGGTGAGTGCACCTCTTTCCATTTGTTTTTGAGATTCCTCAGTGTGACCCCCCCCCCCGGGGCATGGATTTATTAAAGGCAATCCCTCTTCATTCTTGTGCATTGTGAATTTTTGAGGGAATATTTTCTGGGGCCTTTTGTGGGCACCAGAAGAGGTACTGGCAGGGGCCCTGGTGCCCATGGGTACCACATTGGCAACTCTGCAGTTAGAGCCAAAGGGCCTTGGGAAGAGACAGAACTGAGGAGGGGGGTGAGATTGCCGCCATCTTAACCATCCCAGTAAAGGCCGTATGCCTTTTTCTCTGTCTTCTCCCCTCACAGGTGAAGCTTTACAAAAGTGAGAACCTTGACAACCCAGTCCACACTGTATCGCTAGGCCAGTCTCTGTTCTTCCACTTTCCACCATTGCTCCGGGACAGAGAGGTATTATTTTCCTTCCTTCTGCGTAGGAAGATCAGAAAGTGCTGGTTCAGTTAGCTCAGCACTGTCAACCCCAGTGGTCTTCAACTGGTCCAGACCCAAGGCCCACCTCTGACTCCCAAGCCTGCAGCACGGAGCCTACTTTCACATACTCACTTTTGATTTATACCTAATAGTGCAAATAAGGCACATTATTAATCCTCAAATGGCAGTTCACAGAGCCATTTCCGTAGTGTTGCCCTAGCATTGCTACTAAATGAAAACCAGCCGTCTTTTACACTTCTCCCTAGCCAAACGACGGAGAAGCTATTGAAAACCAGTGATTTGGGGTTTTTCCAAAAACAAGACTCAAGATGGCAAATGCTACACAACCAAGCTTTCCACCTCAGTGGACGCTTCTATCCCTGCTCCGTAGAGAACTCCCTGGCTACACACATTACTGTAGGATTGGTCAGAAATATATTTCTGGTTGTAAAAGTCTCTTGCCGCTTTGCAGCACTCGTAGAAATAGATGAAATGAGTTTCTCATCAGAAGAATGTGTCTAGCCCAGACGCCGCAGGGAGTGCTTTTTTGGTTTGGTTAGCTGTAGCCGGAGTCCCATTTGGCAACAACAGCTTTACCGTGACCCGGCTGGGATGGCTTTGTGGAGCCAACTGGGCATCCTGACAGACTGGTTGAAGACCCATGACTTAGGGCCAAGTGCACAGACAAATTGGAAGACCCTGGTTCTCCTGTTCAGCTTTGCATTGTGGCATTTATCTTGCGGGCCCATTAACTCAAGGTTGGGAATGCAAGCGATGCAGGCTGCAGGTTTTGGGGAGCCACAGAATGGGATCTTCTCTCCTTGCCAACTCTCACCACAACCTGTTTGCTTGCCCCTCATGGCTGGGTATTACCCCCCCCCCCAAACTGAATGCTAGCAGTTTCCTCCTGTTCTTTCATTGGCAGAATTATGTGGTACTTTTGGACTCGACACTTTCCAGGTCCCAGTATGACTACACCTTGCCTCAAGTTTCATTCACCACCCTTGGGTACCATAAACACATCACCTTGGTTTTCAATCCTACGGTAAGCATCTTCTGGCCAGCCTATTCTGCAAACGCGCAAGGAAAAGTTCTGTTGGGGCTCCCTTTTCATTTCCAGCTCTTTTGCTTTCCTAGCTCTCAATAAAGTTGGGTCTTGCTTTGTTTCCAAGGGAAGATTTTTGGCGCTTTATAAGTGATCTAACAGCCCAGATACCTGGTGCAATTCAAAGAAACCGCTGCCCCCCCCCCCCAAGTTTCAAAACTGCGGATTCAAAATGAAATCCGATCATAATCCAAACATAGATGAAAACTCGCTCCTCGATCTCCGAAAGCATCATGCAACATTTTGTTGCAGTATCTTAAGATGTGTCCCAATACATAGCAAACAAGCAGGTTTCCAAAATGCATAGTGGATAATGATGATGATGAAATTAAGCAACTGCCCTGCAACTCTGCATTTCAGGGGAAGAGGAGCAATGGCTGCCAAGCACATACTTCTTGTCCTTTCCGTTGAGCAACCCCGACAAAACTCCAAAGCAGCCTTTCCCAACCTTTGGTTCCCAGATGTTGTTCGACTACCGCTCCCATCACCCCTAAGCATAAGGTTCCGGTGGTCAGGGATGATGGGACTAACAACATGGGCAGACCAAAGACTGGGAAAGGCTACTTGAAAGGGCAATCGCACTCTGGGAGGGAGGAAAACTGCTACACAAGACCTTTTTTTAAATTTATTTTTTAAACAAGGGGACGAATCGTACTAAGGGTGTTCTGTAGGAACTAACAGCCACGCACCTTTGACTTGTTTGCAGAGAAAGCTGCCTGAGCAGGATATTGCGCAAGGATCTTACATCGCCCTGCCATTAACGCTGCTGCTCCTGTTAGCTGGTTACAACCATGATAAGGTAAGATCTCTCTCTCTCTGCGTGTGTGTAAGTGTAAGTAGTGTTGCAGTTTTACTCTTTTTTTTTCAGGAGCCAAATGTAGCCTCTCTCTAGCCTTCTCTGTCTGGGGCTTGGGAACTCATTTGGCACCATTCCAAAGTGGCATTGCCTGACTGGAATATGTCCTTGAAGTTTGTTAATGCCCCTCACTTGCCTAGGTGGGAGGGTAGAGAGGGGCTATCATTGGATGTAGTAGTCTATTGCGCAGAGGTAAAATTGACATTAATTGCTCCACCCACTTTTGCCTTTGTCCCCACCCATTGCTGAGACATATCCCCTGCCCAGCAGGAAATGTGACTCTTGGGCTGAAGGAAAAAAAGAGGTTTCCTCACCCTATCTTTAATGATTATATTATGCCGTTATTGCTGTAATGGTCCATCATGGTTATCTGCATTTTTCTGCCCCCTCTACAGCTGATCCCCCTGCTGCTCCAGCTAACCAGCCGTCTCCAAGGGGTGCGGACGCTGGGGCAGGCAGGTTCTGACGCAGGGAGCCTTGAGGACATGAAGAGGCAAGCCAAGAAGCAGAAGATGAGGCGGACATGAGGCGAAAAGAGCTCCTGTCATGCAAGAGTCCTGGCGCTTTCGACCAGCATAGCTCCTAAACAGGACTGAATCCTGGGACCTGAGGAAGGCATTTGTTTACATTAGGGTTCCATCCCAGATGGAATATCACAGTTGCTTTTTAAAAAAACAGCGACGATGAACCAACAGGATTTTGATACGGAGAACATCATCCTCACTGGAGGCAGTTGCGGGGGGAACTTACTGGAGATAACACCTTATTATATTTTTCCTCGGTTTTACAAGAATGGCAGCCAATAAAACCTGATTTCGCCTCCCAGGCTGTTAAATTTGGTTTCAGTTTTAATATTTTACCTTTGCAAACCTTTGGTGGTGGTGTGTCGTTTCACGTAAACACTGTACGCCCCTTCCCCTCCCCATCCCAAGAACAAAACGTGCTTAGGGATAACATGCCAAAACAAATGCAGTCCTGTTTGCATGATTGCAGTGGACCCCAACACAGGCAAGCTCAGCATTGGTGGCCATATTGAGATGGCGGTGCTCACCTGATCATGGGGTTGCTGCCACTGCTGCTTGATTCGAAGGGGGAAAAGGAGATTGGTGCAGTGCGGTGCAAACACACCGGCTGAACCCATCTAGCACTCCTGCTGGCACCTTAGCACCACGCTGACCTCCCCCTCTCCTTCATGATAAGGAAGCAGCATATGGTCTGTCAGGAGGTCAGGTGAACACTGCCACTGCTCCACCATGCGCTCCTGGGCATGCTGCTGGTTCCACCGCAGGATGCCTGTGCAGATGTGTAGCCATCTGTTGACGCTGCACATGCTTGAAAGCTTCAACATCTTTGGACCAGATTGTTCTGTTGCTCTAAGACCTTCAGACGCTGTCCAATTAGCCTTTTTGCTTTAATAAAGCCTGTCATGAGAAGCTGATGTGGGTGGAGTCCGCAGAAGAGTTTTTGGTCCACACACTCTTATGGGGGTCTTGTGTCACTAAGGGCAGTAGACCAGGTGGATTTAAATTTAGACGGAGCCAATAATTAAGAGGAGAGACGCGGGTGGCGCTGTTGGTTAAACCACAGAGCCTAGGACTTGCCGATCAGAAGATTGGCGGTTCAAATCCCCGTGACAGGGTGAGCCCCTGTTGCTCAGTCTCTGCTCCTGCCAACCTAGCAGTTCAAAAGCACATCAAAGTGCAAGTAGATAAATAGGTACCGCTCCAGCTGGAAGGTAAACGGCGTTTCCGTGCGCTGCTCTGGTTCGCCAGAAGCGGCTTAGTCATGCTGGCCACATGACCCAGAAGCCGTACGCCGGCTCCCTTGGCCAATAAAGCGAGATGAGCGCTGCAACCCCAGAGTCAGTCACGACTGGACTTAATGGTCAGGGGTCCCTTTACCTTTTAATAATTAAGAGCAACATGGTTGGGACAACCACGCCTTCATGAGGGTTTTTTTCTCTTCCAGCTGACATAAAATAGTATAGTTGGAGGGACCATGGGGGTCATCTAGTCCAACCCCCTGCAGTGCAGAAATCTTGAACCCACAACCCTGAGATTTAGAGTCTCATGCTTTACCAACCGAGGTATCCATCAAAAATATGTCAGGTCTATGTATAGTCAGTTAAAAAGAGGAACGTACCCGATGTAGCCTGTCCAGTGGAGCAAAAAGATGTCACAACTAGGAATTTGCCTCCGCAAATGCAGCTGTTGGGTGGGAGAGGCGTCAATGGTCTTATCGCTCCCTTATAGGCTACAGCAAGGATGGGGAAGCTCTTTCCTCCCAAGGACCATGGTTCCCTCTGGGCAGCCCTAGGGGACTCCCATGCAGGATCATGAGCTGGACCAGAGGCAAATGGGGGCACGACATTAGTATCACCTTTGTATTATCCTCCATTCAGACAAGCCAGAGAGACACTATCCCAGCCAGGCAAAACCGCTCGAGGGGTGCATTTTCTGGGGAGAGGGTGTGTGGCTGGCCAAGGTCCACTCGGGCCTGAGGTTCCCCACCCCTGAGGCTACACAGATCAGGCTCCCTGCAAAAGTGGCTATTGGTGTTTTACTGCCCCCAATTCTTCCCCCTACGGCTGTCTTCCCTCTCACTTTGTGAGGAGGAAATTGATTGCCGTAGTGCAACACTCCAGGCATTTCAGAATTCACTTGTGAATGAAAGGGATCATTAATACCGAATGTTTACAAGCTGGTTATAGCAGATGATTCATGTTTGATTCATAATATGTCCTTTTTATTAGACAGATGATAGATTAAGTGCTGTGGTGTTTTTTACTTTTTTAAAAAACAACAACATTACTTTTTAAAAAACAAAATATCCAAAGCACTGTTCAGGTTGCTAAGTAACAATGGTGTTGGTATCGGTTATCATTTGCACAATGAAAGTCTTACAAGCAAGTGAATTAGTAATCAAAGATAGCGGAGCTCATGTGGACCAGAAAAGGAGACGGCGTTTATCCAGAGGAAATGTGTCTGTGTCACTGGCCCCAAGGAGCTTGGTTCTAATTGGTAATGAGGTGGCCATGTGCCCTGCTTTAGGGAGGACAGTCCTCTTGTGAGAGGCAATGGGAGTCTGCTTCAAATCAACAGCAGAATTCTATCAAAATGCCTGCCACGTCTCTAGTCCTCTAGGTGGGGAACATTTTCTAGCCTGAGGGCCGCATTCCTTTCTGGGCAACCTTCTGAGGGCCACATGCCAGTGGGGGCGGAGCCAGAGACAAAAGTGGGTGGAGCAGCGAGTGTAACTATTACCTTTGTAGGGTAGGAGACTTCCTCATACCTGCCAACATTTCTCTGATGAAAGGCAATATTACCTTCTCTGCTGTCAAGGCAGCAAACAACTATTTTACTTTTAAAAGACAACTGAAGGCGGCCCTGTTTAGGGAAGTTTTTAATGTCTGACGCTGTATTGTTTTTAATATTCGGTTGGAAGCCACCCAGAGTGGCTGGGGAAACCCAGCCAGATGGGCGGGGTATAAAATTATTATTATTATTATTATTATTATTATTATTATTATTATTATTATTAAATAGGGAAGTACTAGAATAGAGAATGATGATGATTTTTTTATTTTCTTATACCCTGGGTGACTTTCAACATAGATAAAGCATTTAAAAACTTCCCTATTCATGACTGCCTTCAGATGTCTTCTAAAGTTTGTCTAGTTACCGTACTTATCTCTTTGGCTCGGGGGTGGGGGTCGCATAACTCCATACCCTCCAACATAACCATTTCTCCTCAGACTGCGGAGGTAGCGCCTAGCTGCGATGGCTGGTAGCCTTGGTTAGCCTCATCCTCTGCAAATTTGCCTAATCCTCTTCTAAAGTTCTCCAATTCGGTATAGGCTGTTTGGCTATCAACATTCTGCCCCTTCCCCGAATGCTCTGTTAGTGGGATTTGTTAAGATTCTGCTTCTAAGCCAAAGGTCTACTGGGAAAAAGCCTTTTGCAAATTCCTAAGGTTCTTTTCCTTATAGCATAAATGGACTCGCGTGAATTGAAAGCAGGGGAGGAAGCAGTTCATGGATCACCCTCTCCTGCCATTAAACATGAGGCTTAATTTACATGTTCATCGGGAAATCCTCCTGGGCAAAACAGCAGCATTCATCCGCAGGAAAACTGTATGTCTCTTGCCTGCTCTGGAGGAGGAGAGGGAGAATTACCTTCCTAATAGGCAAATATTTATTTCCAGCTCATTTCCAAAGGTCTGCACCTACAGGTTTTCAGTGTTTATAGTGTCGTCTGTTTCATCATAACAGATCAAACGGTGCCCATTAGTGTGCTGGCAAATTCAGAATTGCTCAGTTCCTTCAACAACCACACCCTGCCTAACACTATACCACCTTATTAGATCATGCAATAATCTTATAACAACAACAATTAGGGGTGCTTTGCAACATTTAATGCAGATCTCCATTACAGTGGTAGTATAAAACCACAGTCATGTGTACACTTGCCCAGGGGTAAGCCTTGTTGAAAAGGGCAGGAGTTACTTATGAGTAAACATGTATGGGGTGGTTCTGTAAGCTATGGAAGAGCCATAGCTCAGTGGTACAGCACCTGCTTTGAAAGGTCCCAGGGTCAGTCCCCAATGTCTCCAGTAAGGACTAGGAGAAACATCAGTCTGAAAACCTGGAGAGTCAATGTGGACAATACTGAGCTAAATGGATTAGTGTCTCATTTGGAATATGGCAGCTTCCTATGGTTCCTGAGATCCTGTTTGTCCCCTCCCCCATCATGACAATGATGATGAATAAATATTAATTAATAAACCAAACAAACAATCTCTATAATTCCAAACATGTGAACTTTGAAGGAAGAGCCATGCTAATGAGACATTGGAATGAAGAGCTCGATTTTGGTTTACTTTTTTGCCTGGTAAATTATAATAAAACTTCACATGCATTAAATTGCAGCATGAAGTCAATTGTCGGTGCATAGCAAATTAAAATTAGACACTTTCTCTGACTGGGAATTTATTCCCCCCTTTAAAAAAAAGCAAGGAGTGAGGTTTGCTTTCAATCAGAGCACAGTTGTGTTCTCATGGGAAGGAAATCAACTCCTTTCTGTTCTGGAGAGAGATCAGTTTGACAACCATGGAAAACCACCGACTTTTCTCTCTTTGCGATACAGATGGAGGAAGCACTCTGAAATGACAGCAATTTAGACAGTGCTTGTTTCATGGGCAGAAACAGGGATATAAATTTGTTAGATGCTCATGCCTAGGAAACCCGAGGGCAAAATGGTTGGTCAACTTTTGGTATATCCCTTTCAGGGCATTGTGCTGTAGAATTAGATCTGATACTTTGGCTTGTCGGGTGCAGCATGGGGCAAAGTTTTTCTCACTTTCATCACACTAGAACTAAGGGACGTCCAACAAAGATGAACATTGAAAGATTCAGGACAGGCACAGCACATACTTAAACTAAGGAATTCGCTTTCTCAAGAGGCACTAACGTGTATGGCTTTAAAAGAGGATTAGACAAATCATGGAGGTTAACTCTAATGAAAGGCTACTCACGACGATGACAATATATTTTTTGTACCCTGCCCATCTGACTGGGTTGCCCACTCTGGGTGGCTTCCAACACATATAAAAACATTAAACCTTAAAAAGCTTCCCTATACAGGGCTGCCTTCAGAAGGCTTCTAAAGGTTATATAGCGGGCACCCCCAAACTCAGCCCTCCAGATGTTTTGGGACTACAACTCCCATCATCCTTAGCTAACAGGACCAGTGGTCAGGGATGATGGGAATTGTAGTCCCAAAACATCTGGAGGGCCGAGTTTGGGGATGCCTGTTATATAGTTTCTCATCTGCTTGACTTCTGATGGGAGGGCGTTCCACAGGGAGGGTGCCACTAACTGAGAAGGCCCTCTGCCTGGTTCTCTGCAGCTTCACCTCTCTCAGTGAGGGAACAACCAGAAGGCCCTCGGAGCTGGATCTCAGTGTCTGAGCTGGACGATAGGAGTGCTCCTCTGATGGCTATGTTCTGCCTCCTTTGTCAGAGGCACAATGCCTTTGAATTGCAGTTGTTGGGAATCATAGAATTGTAGAATCACAAGTGGGGGTAGTACTGTGGCAGATCCTGCTTGTAGATTTCCAATATGTTTGGCCACTGAGAGACTAGGATGCTGGACTAGATGGGCCACTGATACTGATGGGGCAATCATTTCGTTCTTAATTTTCCACCGATGGTGTCAATTAGATTCCCACCCCACAAGCAATCTGGAGAGGCGGCAACCACATGTCAGAATCCAGTCACGGCTTTTCGATGCGTCAAAAAGGTTGCTTCCAAAATGTGCCTTTCTACTTTGGAATGCTTGGATATCTTTGCGCTTGCTGTAACCAGAATGTTCATTTCCCTTTACCTCTTTCATTTCAGCCCCCAAATTTAATCGCGCTCCTGGATGTCACCATTTCGCTGAACAGCTGATCTCGCTGCAAATTTGAACATTAATGCAACCTCGAGCCTCTTGTGTGACAGTTATGCTCAAAGACTGTCCTTGAATTAGGTCTCAATATGAAGACTAGGCTGTGTCTCCATGGTACCCATTATCCTGCATGTGAAGAGCAGGGGATGACTCTTCCCATCCACTTGTTTGTTTGTAAAAGGTTTTGTCTTTTCATTCGCCCCTTTGGTTTCTCAAACAGCCGAGGGAAGAGAAACCACTGCAGATGTAAAACAGGAGCTCAGACGGCATCAGACTCATTCCGATAGGCTTATTTGTCTGACAGCCTCGAGGGCAGAGACTCTTCTGCAAGTGGTAAAATAATTGGCAGCATATCGGAAAGCAGTTTAATAACTTTGCTACCTGTTGCATTATGGATGCAAAATTTCTCCCCCTGGACTCAATCACAAGGTTGGGGTTGGCAATTCCAACGGCTTCTGAAGAGTCGGCAGGCGTTGTTGGAGAAAGACAGGGAATGTGTTTCGCTTGAGATGCGGAGTAACAAGACTCGGGAGGGTTCGAGCCGCCGTGCCTGGGGAGAGAAAATCTGATTCTTTCTGGTGGCTCAGACTTTATGTTTCCAGGAGACCACTTCCTTCAGAGGGCGAAAATGCCTCGTTGAGATGAGAAAAACAATTGCCGCTTGCAGGTTGATTACATCAGATTTCGTGTTTAAGAATGCAGTGGTACCTCGGGTTACGAACTTAATTCGTTCCGGAGGTCCATTCTTAACCTGAAACTGTTCTTAACCTGAGGTACCACTTTAGCTAATGGGGCCTCCCGCTGCCACCGTGCCACTGCCACTCGATTTCTGTTCTCATCCTGAGGTAAAGTTCTTAACCCGAGGTACTACTTCCAGGTTAGCGGAGTCTGTAACCCGAAGTGTTTGTAACCTGGGGTGTTTGCAACTCGAGGTACCACTGTGTATAAAAACTTCCAGTTGATCGTATATCACTTTCCCACAGGGTTCTTATTAATATATGTTATATAGTGCAGAAGTCACTTTAAAGTAGGAGGAGGGAGACTTGGTTCTGGGGCCAAATGTGGCTTTATCTGGCCCTCAGAACTCTCCCAAGGCCACACTCCTCGCTTGCCTTGCTTCGCTCCCAAATCTTTTTGTCTGGCTGGAATGTGTCCTTGAACTCTGTTCATGCCCCCTGATGATCTGGATAGAGGACAGAAAGGGGCCACCCACCTGCCAGTCACCTGACATTATAATAATATCAGGTGACCAGTTGAAATCAAACCATGCAGGCAACAGACACAGCCCTTGGGAAGTGCCCAGGATCAACTGTTCCTGCAGACCTGCTTTTGGCCCATCTGAGTCTTCACCTGCCTGGCACCTGTGATGCCAGGTGTAGGGGAAGTGGGCGTGGCTTGGTGGAGACAGCCGTGTGGGCCAAATGGAGAGGCCTGAGTGGGACATGGTGTGGCCCCTCACCTGCCATTTCCAGAGTTGGAGACTTTCTTTTGTTTCAGCAAGATGACTGTGCGCACTTTATACCTTTAAAGCACATTCGAAACACACTCTTCCCCTCCAAGAATTCTGTACAGTGTGAAGAATATTATTGGCACAAAAATGGAAACAAGAAGAATTGCGGACGAAAGACGAGTGGCAAATGAAATTAATGGACTATGCAGAATTAGACAAACTGACAGGAAGGATTCGAAACCTGCGGGACCAGAGATTCTTAGAGGACTGGAGTAAATATTTGAACTATTTGAAAAGCAATTGTAATAAACAGATTACGCTAGTAGGACTGCAAGAAGTTTTATAAGGAGGACTAGGCGAAATATTGCAAGGAAGACTATGAAGAGAATTATCAGTTAAGGGCATTTAAAAGTAATAGAGAAATTAAGAAATGCAGATCAAGTGATAAAGAGTGGAAAATCTTCAGAGGTAGTTGACGGAAGTCTAAAATATTGTATAAGATAAGAATGTATGTTAAATGACTATTGGAAATGATATGTCAAAAATTTAATTATAATGTATTAAAAAAAGAATTCTGTACAGTGTGTACACAGCCTTGGCCTTTGTCACAGATGTCTGCTTTCTATGGTATTGGTTGTGTGTCTGGTTTTTATTTTTAATCATTCGCTGTCATTTTTGTTCAGTTTTCAACTGGGTCTTTCCTTGCTGTTTTGCATTTGGTACATCACCTTAATAACAGAGTACTGAATTCCAAATATCATTGAATTTGCCCATCTGTAAATACTGTATTGGGTTAAAGTCTGGTAAACTACAATACCCCCTTTCTTGTAATGTATAATTTTTGTTGTTGTTGTTCTGTTTTGTTTCCTACATGAGTACTATTTCTTTTCTTTTCTTTTTAGTGTCTTATCTTACTCTGTGCACTTGTAATTATGTACTTTTTATCTTTCAAAAAAGTGTGTGTGTGTGTGTATGTGTATGGGATAGCTCAGTCAGTAGAGCACAAGACTCTTAATCTCAGGGGACACACTGAGGACACTCATAGTCCCTCCCAACTCTGCAATTCTATGATTCAATCCATGATTCATATATGTGAAAGGTGATTAAGTAATTAACAATCGCCACACTTACACCTCTAGGGCTGCATGACACCAAGCGGCACTTTTCCCCATTTCAGAGAAAGGTGGGCAGCCAAGGGCTTCATGCCACATCTCCTCAGGTACAAGTCATGTTTTTTGTTCAGGTGACTAAGGGAAGCTATGTCTCTGCCTAGCACAGCTGCTTTCTCCTGGGCAGCCATTTAGAAGGAAGCGCAGTTGTTTGTGCCTGCCTTTGGTCTCAAGGGGCAAAGCCAGACTCCAACCACCCAGAAAACTTCCTTTTTGTTCACCTTCCTTGGACATCTGAATCCATTTAAATAGGAGCGATTGAGTTCCACACTTCTGAACTCGGAGGGGGAGGGAAGGAATCATCTGAGCATGAAGCTTAGCAAAATTCTTTCAGCCCTATTAGATTTAAGTCGATGTGTTAACTGTCTCCTATCAAAATCGCTTTGCCAAATCAGGGCATTCATCTCTCTCTCCCCCCACCCCTCCAGTTTATTCTGTTTGCAGATTAATCTTTCTCTTCTGACATCACTTTCCTGCTGTCTTGGTTTAATGAAAATAAATGAATTCATATATCCTTTTCAGTTTACATCCTCTCATGGATTAGGCGGTATTAATCTTATCTGCTCTCAGCGCAGAGGCCTGTTCCAAACAAAATAAAGCAGAATGGATATGACACTGGGAATAACGCTTTAAAAAAAGAATATGCAAACTCGCAAATATATACAAGAGCTTCACATCCCTGCTCCTTGATCAGCTGATTCCTTCCTGGCCATAGTGACCATCTTAGATGGACTGACAGAGACCAGAGCCTTCTTCAGATGTTACTTTCACAAAGAGGGAAAGTGAGTTAAGAGGGAGAAGTACATGGGCTGCCGAGACCATATAACACCGGTCCTGAAAGACCTACTTTGGCTCCCAGTACGTTTCTGAGCACACTTGAAAGTGTTGGTGCTGACCTTTAAAGCCCTAAACGGCCTCAGCCCAGTATACCTGAAGGAGCGTCTCCACCCCCCATCATTCAGCTCAGACACTGAGGTCCAATGCCGAGGGCCTTCTGGCGGTTCCCTCACTGCAAGAAGCGAGGTTGCAGGAAACCAGGCAGAGGGCCTTCTTGGTAGTGGTGCCCACCCCGTGGAACATCCGATGTCAAAGAAATAAACAACTATCTGACTTTTAGAAGACATCTGAACGCAGCCTTGCAGAGGGAAGTTTTTAATGTTTGATGTTTTATTGTGCTTTTAATTCTGTCGGGAGCCGCCCAGAGTGGCTGGGGAAACCCAGCCAGATGGGTGGGGTATAAATAATAAATTATTATTATAATTATTATTATTAGCAAAGCCAGGATTTTTTTGTGGGGTGCAGGCTTTTGTTAAGGGGGCAGAACCTTAGATTTATATTGATTTGTATTGATTTTGATTGATTTGGGGGTGGCAGCGGCCCTCCTGCCCCCCTTGACTTTATGCACATGGAGCAGTAAGGTCATGGGTAGGCAAACTAAGGCTCGGGGGATGGATCCGGCCCAATCGCCTTCTTAATCTGGCCCGCAGACTGTCTGGGAATCAGCATGTTTTTACATGAGTAGAATGTGTCCTTTTATTTAAAATGCAACTCTGGGTTATTTGTGGGGCATAGGAATTTGTTCACCCCCATCCCCCCCAAAAATATAGTCCGGTGCCCCACAAGGTCTGAGGGACAGTGCACCGGCCCCCTGCTGAAGACTCCTGGGTAACGTCATATTTTTGCTCCCACTCCTGTGGTGCACAGGGAATGGGAATGACTCACAGGTAGAACATCTGCCCCGCATGCAAAAATCCCAGGTTCAAATCCCAGCATCTCCAAGTGTTGACGTTTTAGCAATGGTTGTCAGCCATGAGTCCCCACCAGCAGTCTAGCCACCTGCTGTAGCTTCAGTCCCCGTCCCAAGGGCGGCCCCACAAAGAATGCATTACAGTAATCCAGCCCCAAGGGTAATATATATGTAAGGTAAAGGGACCCCTGACCATTAGGTCCAGTCGTGGCCAACTCTGGGGTTGCGGCGCTCATCTCGCTTTATTGGCCGAGGGAGCTGGCGTACAGCTTCCGGATCATGTGACCAGCATGACTAAGCCGCTTCTGGTGAAACCAGAGCAGCGCACAAAAACGCCATTTACCTTCCCACCGGAGCGGTACCTATTTATCTACTTGCACTGGTGTGCTTTCGAACTGCTAGGTGGGCAGGAGCTGGGACTGAGCAACGGGAGCTCACCCCGTCATGGGGATTCGAACCGCCAACCTTCTGATCAGTAAGTCCTAGGTTCTGTGGTTTAACCCACAGCGCCACCCGTGTCCCAATATATATGTAGCCTGCCCTCAAATTATGAGTGGTTTCCCCATGCTGCTGGTGTCCCGTCCCCCCCATTTCTTTCTTTCTTCTTCCAGGTCTCGATGCACTTTTGGCTCTGAACTTTTCTCTGACACCAGCAGTCCTATTAATTTTTAGTGGCTCTGAATTACAGTCTTGCCAATAGGACATTTGTCACTGGGGTTCAGTGGGAGCGGGATTACATAAAAGCCATGCATCTTATTGTTTTATCGGCTCTTGCTCCCCGTTTGCTTCAAAGAAGCTCATATTGTGGAAATAACAATAAAAAATGTCGGGATCTCACCGTGCGCAGCAGCGGGGGCAGGAGATAATCTAAGGCTTAATGATGGCTGGCTCTGTGCTTGAATTGCTGTCTTTTATTTGCTGATAATCTAAGTCTCCGGTTCCCCCTAACCCACCCACCCCTTTTTGGGGGGAAAAGAAAGAAAAAGCAGAAACCGAAAAAGGGACTAAATGTCTATCATTAGCAGGCAGAAAAATGAGATTAGTTATTTCAGTCCAACACCTGGAAGCATTAAAATGTTAGGAAATTAGAGCCACAATGCGGTCTAATAGGGTGACATGCGGATAGGTTCTTTGATAATGGGAATGTTTTGAAAGAGAGCAGCGCTACACGCTGTTTGACGTGAAATGGCGGGGACATTCAAAGCCCTTCCCACCCATCTCTGGGAAATGAAAGGCTATTGTGACCATTGTGCAAATCACAATGCCTGATTATTCCAAGGCATCCCTGGAGAGTCAAAAAGTTCTCATTCAAACCCAGCTGGGGTGCTTCAAACAGGAAGGGCATGTTTCAAGGGACCTGTTGCTTCGGGATTGTTATTATTATGGGGTGTTAGGGGAGGGGTAGTACCTCTAGCGGGGGACACACGTCATGCTCTTTCTGGGGTAGTTTGTCCATCTTTGGTTCTCCACCTGCAACCAGCTCTCACCTGTAGCTCCTAGTCACCTGTAGCTGCAACCAGCTCTCACCTGTAGCTCCTAGTCACCTGTCAGCATGCGACAGCGGCCACCCCTCTGGGAATGGCTTCAACTGATTGGCTAAACCAGGTGAGGGTGGCCAATGGGGATCTCAAACCCTTGGTAAGTTAGGGACCTCCCCTGTATGTGAAGACAAGCTCCAGCAGATTGAGAAGTTAAGACCAATGTGGGTCCAACATGGAAGAAGGTGGTTTCTGCATGTGCTGTAGAGGGGAATGAGGAGCAGATGGGACTTGGGGAAGGTAGCCCATCTAGGAGAAAGAAAGTGCTGATCTTCAGCCTCTGCTGCCTTGTGGGATATCTTTGGGAGATGACAAGGCTAAAGAGTAAGCCCTACACAAATCCAGAGGGGAGTCCCTAAGAAGGCTGTTGGATGGCGATTTGTATGCCTTCTTCCAGCAACTCCTGCAGCCAAGCTGGTGCCAAACGTATTGCTCTGCTTTCCTTTGGATCACATCAGAGAGGCTGACCAGGGCAGGAGGGACGATCTTGTCATCGGGGCAGCCCAGAATTTCCTTACACAATGCCCAGGCCTGCGCTCTGGGGAGGTGATTTTGGTGCTGCTATCACAGCAGTTTCACTTCATCCCTGGAGGCACAGTTCCAGTGTCTCTCGAGACGGATGGGTGCCAACAACCAAAATCATAATATATCCTTGAACCAGAACTTCTGAAGCTCCAAGGATATAAAAATAAATCACTGTTATTTTGTCACAAGGTACGGCTCTGCTGCTTTTTGTTGTGCAAAGGACACTGCAACAGGGCTTTCAGTGAAGTCTAGAGTGCAAAGGACTCAGTTAATGTAAGAAGAGGCCAATGGCTCATCTAATCCAATGTTCTGTTCTCACGATAGCCAACCAGATGTCCATAGGAAACCCCAATTATCTGGTTGGCCACTGTGAGAACAGGATGCTGGACTAGATGGGCCATTGGCCTGATCCAGTAGGCCTCTTCTTTATTCAAAGTGCTGGTTTTGGCCTGTGAAGCTTTTCTGTTTCTCAGGACCCCCGTACTTCAAGAACCACCAACCCAGACCATATGATTGTCATTTGAGGCCCTTCTTCATAGGCCCCCTCCATGGGAGGTTTGGAGGGTGGCAACACAAGACAGGGGCTTTTCAGTGGTGGCCCCTGCTTGTTGAATGCTTTCCCCAGGGAGGCACGCACAGCAGAGGCGCCTCCTCTCTTGCACTCAGGAGGAGCCGAACACTGAAGCCACATTATGCTTCAGGTTCCATGCATGGCTTCCTCCGCCCACTCAACATTGAGGGGGCCCGTCTCCCTACCAACAGATTTGGGAGGAGCCAAAAACACATTGGAGCCATAGAACTGACACCCCTGATGCCTGGGTGCCATCTTCATCTGTTTTTAGGTGTCAAACAATAATTTTGTGTTTTGACTGGGCTTGTGGCTCTTAATTAGAAGGGTGCCAATGATGATACCACTTGTATTTGTTTGGATCTGTAAGTCCTGCCTTTTAGCTATACAGCTATGTTTTTAGATTTTTATTGGAGGTCCTTACTTGGTTTTAAGGTAAACCACTTTGGGATTCTTGGGGCAGGGAAGGCAACCCACCCCCTGTCAGCAATCCCTGATTTGTTCCTTTCCACCCTTTCTCCCATTGCACCATATTCAAATTGCTCCATAATAATAATAATAATAATTTATTTTTATACCCCGCCCATCTGGCTGGGTTTCCCCAGCCACTCTGAGTAGCTTCCAACAGAATAATAAAATACAATAGTCTATTAAACATTAAAAGCTTCCCTAAACAGGGCTTCCTTCAGGTGTCTTTTAAAATCTGGTAGTTGTTTTTCTATTTGACATCTAGTGGGAGGGCATTCCACAGGGCAGGTGCCACTACCGAGAAGGCCCTCTGCCTGGTTCCCTGTAACTTGGCTTCTCTCAGTGAGGGAACCGCCAGAAGGCCCTCGGCGCTGGACCTCAGTGTCCGGGCTGAATGATGGAGGTGGAGACACTCCTTCAGGTTTACTGGACCAAGGCCGTTTAGGGCTTTAAAGGTCAGCACCAAAACTTTGAATTGTGCTCGGACACTATAGTGTCCAGCCCTCCCCTACTTTTAGTATTATTTTCCATCTGTATTAATAGTTATTAAAGTATTAGGAAGTGAGTTTGCTATGGCTTGAATGAGGTGGTGCCTTATGCAAAGGAGCAAAGGCACAGTGCTATGATAAAGGCAGCAATCCGAATCAAAGACTGCGGCTTAAAAACACCACACGTCTAGATAATGTAGCGTAGGCGCTCCCCTTTGTATTGAATTGCGTTCCCAAATGACACATGTCCCCCACTCCCTAATCTGTATGGAAGGATGGATGGAAAGCCTTGCCGACTGCGTTATCATGGGACGGGGCCTGATAATGGTGTGATGACCTTGCGGCGAGGATAGGAAATGCAAACGGGGAGAAAAGCAGCCATTTGTATGTGCAAGGACGAAACACAATATACAAATCATCTTGGAGATAAAGAGATCTTAGGGCTTGCAATGACTGGGGGGTTTTTTTTGGCACCTAGGATGTTATCACAAGACGCTCCGGGCAGTTTGTCATGTGCTGAAGCACGCAAACAGGCAACGCACAGGCTGGGAAACCAATTCGCAGGGTTGAGAAGGAATTGATTTTGTAACAGGAGGGTGGGGGCTTGTGGTGGTCAGGAAAACAGTGTAGTATCTTCAATAGCAAAGGAGGCTTGGCTGGATCACCCAGCAGGGAACATCTGCATGCAGAAGTAGGTTGTAAGCAAGCAGATAAAGCTGGTGAGGAAGAAGAAGAAGAAGAGTTTGGATTTGATATCCTGCTTTATCACTACCCTAAGGAGTCTCAAAGTGGCTCACAATCTCCTTTCCCTTCCTCCCCCACAACAAACACCCTGTGAGGTGAGCGAGGCTGAGAGACTTCAGAGAAGTGTGACTGGCCCAAGGTCACCCAGCAGCTGCATGTGGAGGAGTGGGGAAGTGAACCTGGTTCACCAGATTACGAGTCTACTGCTCTTAACCACTACACCACACTGGCTCTCCCGAGGGGAGCCTCGGGCCTCTAAGCCTCTCTGCCTGACTCTCAAGGCTCTCCCCAGGCCACACCAACCTGCTGGCTCTGGGCTGCAGCCTCCTTAGGTGTTTTTGCCTGGCTGGAATGTGCCCTTGAATGTGGCTTGTGCCTCTTGAAAGCCTGGATGGAGGACAGAGAGGGGTGTGCAAGTGTGTGTAGAAACTAGCCTGCTGTACAAAGTTAAAATTGGCATTCGTTGTTCTGCATGCTGCTGCTTCAGACCCCACTCATCCCCACTGGCAGTGCTTTTCCCCCCCTTAAAAAATGCTTAGGGGCACTCTCATTAAACGCTCGCTTCTTTCTGAGACTCAGGGAACACTGTGACAGGAAATGAGGTAGCAACGGAACTGACGATTCACCATGCTAGAGAAGAAACTAAATTTTTAATTTTTTTTAGTTTCTTCTCCCATTAGATTCACAAGATGTTTAGGGGTATGTGTACCCCTGCATTCCCCCAGAAAAAAGCACTGCTCACAGGTCCCTGGAACATTGCCCAGAAGGGAATGTGGCCCTCAAAAAGAAAAAAAAAATGGTTCCACACCCCTGTTCTAAAGCCTAGTGCTGTAGTTGCTTGCTGGGTGTCCAAATGGAAGGAAGTTCTCAAAACAGGCACAGCAAAATCCTTTTTTTAAAAAAACCCTGCCCTGGGTAGTTATAGAGCAGACCATTGGGCACCCCAAAATGTGTGTTTTGGGGCACCACGCCTGAAAAAAGTGCAGCCCGAAATCATGAGGGCCATTTTGGCTGCTGTCCTCTCGTGAGAAAAAACCTAGATACCCTGTTTTTCCGGGGCAGTTGACTGATATGAAGCATGAGGCTGAAGTTGGATGAAGTTGGCGGTGTGTGTGTGTGTGTGTGTGTGTGTGTGTGTGTGTGTGTGTCCCATTCACCCTAATGGTCCAGCCTCCACTGCTCAGAGCGGTGTTATGAGTTATATGTTGACCGGCTTCTCAAGTTTGGCTTCTGTTTCTACACTAGCTGAAGCTTCTGGACAAGCCTCAATGGCAGCCCCACATATAGCACATTGCAGCAATCCATCTGGGCCACTGTGGCCATGTGATCCCTTGTCCAGGAATGGCTGCAGCTGCCATGCTAACTGCAGCTGCTAAACAGCACTCCCAGCCACTGTGGTCATTTGGAGAAAGACAGAGATGACTCCAGGAACACCCTAAGGCCATGCACTTGCTCCTGCAACATCATCCAGAACAAGCAATTAATCGTGGCCAAAGGAAGGCCCGTGTAGAGGGGGGAGCTGGGTATACTTGCCCTGGGCCTCGGAGGCCCTGCCAGGGATCTGCTCCTTCTTTGGTTTGAGTTTATAACTTTAATTTAGCAAGACTCCCTCCCTGGGCTTCAGGCAAGTTCAGCATGGTCCTGGGTGAAGGCATCAAAAGCCACAGAAAGATCAAGCAGAAGAAGCAGGGCTGGACTTCCGCTTACCTCTTTCTTTTTTAAAGTCATCCATCAAGGCTGCTGAGACCCATTTGGTCCTAAAACCAGGCTTCAAACTGAGTCTAGAGAATTGGCCTCTTCCGGGATTCGCCACAGTAGCCCTGACTTCTCAAGGGGGAGGTAACTAGTAGACAGGCCAAGGTAACTAGTAGACAGGCAGTGTTTGAACAATAGAGTTGATAAAAGGATGCTGATTTATAATGTCCTTATAGATAAATTCACGGGGGATAAGGCTAATCAATGGCTACATGGACCTTTTTGTCTGATCCAGCAAGCTCCCCTTACATTCTTATGAAGTCTCTTTGCCGCAACTCTTTGAAGAAGAAGAAGAGTTTGGATTTGATATCCCGCCTTTCACTCCCTTTAAGGAGTCTCAAAGTGGCTAACATTCTCCTTTCCCTTCCTCCCCCACAACAAACACTCTGTGAGGTGAGTGGGGCTGAGAGACTTCAGAGAAGTGTGACTAGCCCAAGGTCACCCAGCAGCTGCATGTGGAGGAGCGGAGACGCGAACCCCGTTCACCAGATTACGAGACTACCGCTCTTAACCACTACACCACACTGGCTCTCACACTTTGCTGCTCAGAGCCACATGCTCAAGCCCTTTTAATATTCTGGAGTGTTTACTTTTGATCCCTTCCTAATCGGTGTTATTTCCATTGTCTTATTTATCCTTTAAAAAGGCAGAGTTTCCAACGAGTCCCAATCTTTCCTTTATCGGTTGTTTGCAAAATGGTTAATTAGGCAGGTCTGCTGCTTGTTTCGCATTTTACAAAACAAACAAACAAACAAACAAAAACACATCTAATTTGGTTAATGTTAGAGCCGTGCGATTTCCCTAGGCATCTTCTTGTTGACAAATGTTTATTGCACCAAGATTTTGTTTTGTTTTTGTTTTTTTGTAGCTGGAGAAAGAAAAAAAAGTTTTCAGAAGAACAAATTCTCTCCTCCTCAAGTGGGTCATTAGCATATCTTTCAACTTTGAATGTGCCGCTTGGTTGACTCACACAAGGTATTGTACTCTGGTTATTACGGCTTGCTTGAATTGCTCTATAATGAAAACAAAGTAACGTGAAGGAGGATTAATCAATTATGTTTCGAGGATGTTAAAGCTGGTGCAAGGAAGCATCCATTTGGTGTTCCTCCTCCAGCTCGGGGCATTAGAAACCACCCATGGATGGTTTTATAAGAGGATTAGACAAAATCATGGAGGAGAAGGCCTATCTGTGGCTACTAGCCACAATGGTTTTGTTCTCACTCCACAGTGGGAGGCAGCAGTGCCTCTGAATCCCATTTGCCAGAAACTACCGGAGGGGCAGGGACGTGGGTGGTGCTGTGGGTTAAACCACAGAGCCTAGGACTTGCTGATCAGAAGGTCAGCGGTTCGAATCCCCGTGATGGGGTGAGCTCCCGTTGCTCGGTCCCCGCTCCTGCCAACCTAGCAGTTCGAAAGCATGTTAAAGTGCAAGTAGATAAATAGGTACTGCTCCTGCGGGAAGGTAAACGGCGTTTCCGTGCGCTGCTCTGGTTCGCCAGAAGCAGCTTAGTCATGCTGGCCACATGACCCGGAAGCTTTACGCTGGCTCCCTCAGCCAATAAAGCGAGATGAGCGCCGCAACCCCAGAGTCGGCCACGACTGGACCTAATGGTCAGGGGCCCCTTTTCCTTTACCTTTTACTGAGGGGGCAAATGCTCTTATGCTCACGTCCTCCTTGGCCACTGTAAGAACAGGATGTTGTCAGTTTGCATTTCTTAGTGCAGAAAGTATTGATCTGATGTGTAGAGATGTTTCCTATTCTAATAAATTCAAGAGGGTTTTGGAAGCTTCTGAAAGCTTCTCTGTGTGAAAGAAACATCATGATGTTCGGGTTATTCCTTCAGAGAAGCTGAGTACAGCCGGCTTAAACGGGTTCTCTTATCTCGTCTGACAAGGTCATGCTGACTATAAAAAGAGGCCAGAAGGAGCCTGGGTTTCCCTTTCTCTTCGGGCAGGGGCGGAGGAAGGGAGGGTGCAGTGGGTGCCTGTTGCCCCAGGTGTCACCACTGAAGGGGTGACAAAATGCCAGGCAGCACTCACTGCGGGACCTGCAGCGCACCCGAGCCAAGCGTCTCTCCTTTCAGTAGCAGAAAAGCTCTGCTGGATGAAATATACAGTCATACCTCAGGTTACAGACGCTTCAGGTTGCATTTTTTTGGGTTATGGACCCGCCGAAACCCGGAAGTACCGGAACGGGTTACTTCCAGGTTTCGGCAGTCGCACATGCGCAGAAGAGCCGAATTGCAACCCGCACAGACAAGGTGCTGTGAGTTGCAAATGCTGCGGGTTGCGAACATGCCTCCCGCACGGATCACGTTTGCAACCTGAGTGTCCACTGTAATTGCCTCTGGTCTATTTTTGGGGAATCCTGCAACATGTTTAAGTTTTTACTATACATTGGCATCTACTCTGGATCAATATTGAGTAGAATTCATTGACAGATGCTTGATCAAATGGCCCATTGGCGTGATCTGGGAGACTCTTCTTAGTATGTTCCGCATGTACGCAGGACATCTCAGAGCAATTGGAAGCCTGTGGGGAATCATGAGTTCACGATACACCAATAAGCAGCTTTCATGTCAAGGACTGACTCTAGGTTTGAGAAGTCCCTAGGCAAAGCATGCTCTGATCGACCTCTTCTTCTGTTAGTGGGGATGAGGGAGAAATTTGATTCAGTTCACATTTAAACCTGAACTTACCTTGTTCACTCTTTCTGAAACAGTGAACAAACCCCAAAACAGCCATCCTTTGAAATTCACACTTCTCTGAATTTTGCAATCCAGTTCTCCAGTCAAGGAATGTGTCCAAAAGTGCATGTATTTGGGTCAAATATGCATAAAAACGGACCATTTCCTCAAAATAATGAACAAAAATGCATTGTGTCAGAGGAAACCACTGAGCAAAAATATGTATATAAAGAAAAATAGCACACAAACACACATATATGTCCAAAATGAATGTACTAGTGTAAAGGATGCATACATTGGTGAAAATAGCATCCCAACATTCGTCATATTAGGCAAAATTGCATATAAAAATATATATATCAGGATAAAGCCACTACCTTTAAAAAGGTAGTGGCCCCATAACTCTAGGTATTATTAAAGAGGTTGTGACTCTGAACATCTGCAACAAATTAGTAATTGTAAAACACACACACACTGCAGATAGCTGATTCATATAATGCTTCTGCAAAGTTGACTTTGGGGTAAAATAGCACACACACAAAATATCAATAAAATCCATTAATGGAGCCTGGCAGTGGGTAGTCATTTAAATAAAATTAGCCGAACAGCCTTCAAAGAGCAATAAGTAATCAACATTTCCTTGCACTAGAGGCTCATTTTGTGTAAAGTAAAAAAGACAAACACTATTAGATATTCTCCACAGTCTTGACAATACCTCTCTTCCCCCTTTTGAAAATACCATCTCATCAAGTGGTGAGGCGGATCTCCCTTTTGTTCAATGTGATTGCTTGCCAATGGGCAGCTGATGCTCCATCAATGGCTCCTAATAGCTGGAAGATGTTTCTTTAATGAGCTGGTGGTGAAGACACCCACAGACTCAGCTTGGGATGAAAGCTGAGGAGAAACAAATGGTTGGCCTAAGCCAGGGGTCCTCAGACTTTTTAAACAGGGGGCCGATTCACTGTCCCTCAGACACTGTTGGGGGCCGGAATATAGTTTGAAAAAAATATGAACGAATTCCTATGCACACTGCACATATTTTATTTGTAGTGCACACAAAAATAGGGAAAACAACACAATATTTAAAATGAAGAACAAGTTTAATCAACATAAACTTATAAGTATTTCAATGGGAAGTAAGGGCCTACTTTTGGCTAATAAGATGGTAAATATCTGGTTCCATAGTTGTCACTGCTAGTCGTAGCAAGTGATGCAAGGCTTAAAACATTAAACGCCATTAAGAGACTGGTATGTTTGGAGTGAAACGGAAAGGGAGTGGAGGAAAAAACTTTTCTTTTTTTCTTTTTTTGCCTTATGTGAGTATTAATAACACTCCACCCCAGAGAGAAGAATTGTTGCAATTTATTAATCACAAGCAGGAATTCAAGAACTGTGTGGAGTGAATTATTCATTAAAGAGAGGATGTGAAGGTTGGAACTTAACTGGTTAAGAAGTTCCCAGGGTGCCTCAATATTCTGACGTCAGCTGTAGAAGCTGGGAGGAGTTTGGGAGGAGTTTCTGTTTCCCCTCTGGTCTTTGAGGGAGAAAGTCGCAGTTTTTCCTAATGGCGGCAAGGAGCCCAGGAGCACAGAAGAGCCTCTTTTTCCAAAGGCTGCCAAGAGATGTTTGCGTCGAAAGTCGAAGCCTGGGAAACAGGACACAGCTACAGGCTTCAAGGCCAGCCATCTGCTGCAGAGGGAGATACGTGCTGCAGAGTTGTCTGGGAACTCTGAGATAAGTCCAGTCTTCAGAGCAACGCAGGATGTTGCGGTTTCAGACGCTGCCATGGACAGAGGCAGCGGGACGTTTGTTGCTTCTATGGCAACTGTGAAGAACAACTTCAGCCAGGACACGATGACACGCTGGGTGTTTTGGATTCTGCTATCAGGCAGCACCTGATAGGCAAGCCTACTGGCGGGCTGCGGAACTGCAGGGCTGTTTCAACAGGAACAATTGTTATGTTCACAGACAGAGCACAAAAATCAGTCTGTGGTGTGGCTAACGTGTTTTTCTCTCCTTTACAGGAGGAGCAAGAGGTCTACGTTGTGCCGGGACTGAATTGTTGTCTTTTATCTGTATCTGCTCTAACGAAGCAGGGGGTCAAAAATGCTTTGAAAATGACACCTGTTCCATTTTCAGAGGGGGGCGACAACTGGTCACCATGCGAAGAACAAGAACAATTTCTTTGTTCTGGAGTCACCTCTGGAGGGTGGTGGGAAGGTTCCCAAAGATGTGCAAAAGTTGCACAGGTGCACAAAAGGGTACAAACTCCGGAAATGTGGGAGGTCCCTAGGGTGCAGGGCATGCAAAGGTGCAAAGGTACTTGGTTTTCCCGGGTTTGGGAGGGTAGCCAAGGAAGCTTTTGAGCTTGTTCACACACAGATCTGTCAGGACCCATGAGGTGTGAGAGTCTGGGTGAGGCCAGGTATGTGCCATCGCTGACAGATGACCACAGCCAGGTTGGCTGGTGTCTCTCTCTCAAATCACAGGGGGAGGCGGCGCAACTGATCAAGGATTGGGTTGCGGAGGTGGAACTAAGGTTTTCCACCAAGGTGCAAGGGTTCAAGAGCGACCGAGGGTCACAGTTTACTGGGTCTGCTCTGGAGGAATTTTTCAAGGAAAAGGGAATACGTCACCAGGTGACGGGTGCAAAGTCTTCTCAAGGGAGAAGGGGGGCTGTTGCTGAGTCCGGTGACGGGGACCAGGTCCAGAATCAGGGTTCAGATCCCGGTGATGGGGACCAGGTCCAGGGTCAGGGTTCAGGGCAGGTTTGGGCATCTCCAAGGTTTGTTAAAGGAGTGTCCAGGTGTGAGGCTTCATCTCCGGTAATGGAGAAAGCTCACAAACAGGGTGTCAAGTCAGAGGGGGAAGAGTCTGACGGAGAAGACACAACTGCTGGCTCTAATGGGTCAGTAGGGTATCAGGTCACAAGTGCGTGGAAAAGTGTCGCACAGTGTGATTCTGGGGGTGTTGAAGGGGTTCAACAGGTGCCTGGGAAAGATGCCGGGAAGTGGCACAAGGCAAAGGGCAAGGTGTTGAACTCAAAAAGGTCTTGTCAGAATGGTTTCAGCAAGAGGGGGTGTGAAGGTTGGAACTTAACTGGTTAAGAAGTTCCCAGGGTGCCTCAATATTCTGACGTCAGCTGTAGAAGCTGGGAGGAGTTTGGGAGGAGTTTCTGTTTCCCCTCTGGTCTTTGAGGGAGAAAGTCGCAGTTTTTCCTAATGGCGGCAAGGAGCCCAGGAGCACAGAAGAGCCTCTTTTTCCAAAGGCTGCCAAGAGATGTTTGCGTCGAAAGTCGAAGCCTGGGAAACAGGACACAGCTACAGGCTTCAAGGCCAGCCATCTGCTGCAGAGGGAGATACGTGCTGCAGAGTTGTCTGGGAACTCTGAGATAAGTCCAGTCTTCAGAGCAACGCAGGATGTTGCGGTTTCGGACGCTGCCATGGACAGAGGCAGCGGGACGTTTGTTGCTTCTATGGCAACTGTGAAGAACAACTTCAGCCAGGACACGATGACACGCTGGGTGTTTTGGATTCTGCTATCAGGCAGCACCTGATAGGCAAGCCTACTGGCGGGCTGCGGAACTGCAGGGCTGTTTCAACAGGAACAATTGTTATGTTCACAGACAGAGCACAAAAATCAGTCTGTGGTGTGGCTAACGTGTTTTTCTCTCCTTTACAGGAGGAGCAAGAGGTCTACGTTGTGCCGGGACTGAATTGTTGTCTTTTATCTGTATCTGCTCTAACGAAGCAGGGGGTCAAAAATGCTTTGAAAATGACACCTGTTCCATTTTCAGAGGGGGGCGACAACTGGTCACCATGCGAAGAACAAGAACAATTTCTTTGTTCTGGAGTCACCTCTGGAGGGTGGTGGGAAGGTTCCCAAAGATGTGCAAAAGTTGCACAGGTGCACAAAAGGGTACAAACTCCGGAAATGTGGGAGGTCCCTAGGGTGCAGGGCATGCAAAGGTGCAAAGGTACTTGGTTTTCCCGGGTTTGGGAGGGTAGCCAAGGAAGCTTTTGAGCTTGTTCACACACAGATCTGTCAGGACCCATGAGGTGTGAGAGTCTGGGTGAGGCCAGGTATGTGCCATCGCTGACAGATGACCACAGCCAGGTTGGCTGGTGTCTCTCTCTCAAATCACAGGGGGAGGCGGCGCAACTGATCAAGGATTGGGTTGCGGAGGTGGAACTAAGGTTTTCCACCAAGGTGCAAGGGTTCAAGAGCGACCGAGGGTCACAGTTTACTGGGTCTGCTCTGGAGGAATTTTTCAAGGAAAAGGGAATACGTCACCAGGTGACGGGTGCAAAGTCTTCTCAAGGGAGAAGGGGGGCTGTTGCTGAGTCCGGTGACGGGGACCAGGTCCAGAATCAGGGTTCAGATCCCGGTGATGGGGACCAGGTCCAGGGTCAGGGTTCAGGGCAGGTTTGGGCATCTCCAAGGTTTGTTAAAGGAGTGTCCAGGTGTGAGGCTTCATCTCCGGTAATGGAGAAAGCTCACAAACAGGGTGTCAAGTCAGAGGGGGAAGAGTCTGACGGAGAAGACACAACTGCTGGCTCTAATGGGTCAGTAGGGTATCAGGTCACAAGTGCGTGGAAAAGTGTCGCACAGTGTGATTCTGGGGGTGTTGAAGGGGTTCAACAGGTGCCTGGGAAAGATGCCGGGAAGTGGCACAAGGCAAAGGGCAAGGTGTTGAACTCAAAAAGGTCTTGTCAGAATGGTTTCAGCAAGAGGGGGTGTGAAGGTTGGAACTTAACTGGTTAAGAAGTTCCCAGGGTGCCTCAATATTCTGACGTCAGCTGTAGAAGCTGGGAGGAGTTTGGGAGGAGTTTCTGTTTCCCCTCTGGTCTTTGAGGGAGAAAGTCGCAGTTTTTCCTAATGGCGGCAAGGAGCCCAGGAGATCCCTGGGGGAATGTCGGAATAAAGAACTGAAAATGGACAAACCTGGACTCCGTGTGTTTGTCTGGAAGCTAAGTGAAAGGCCGTGACAGTTTCATCACCGCTGTGTTTATCTCTGCTGAGGCGTGACTGAGAGCTACTGAACGACGGAGCTGAGTGGCGCAGCTGAGGGAAGCGCGCCGGACCGGGCTGCCATAAATAGCTAAATTGAGGACCAATAAATCAATTAGCGGGGGTCCCAAATACCAATTTGCCACAGAGGATTGGTAAACATTGGAGAACGGAGGAAAGTTTTATGACACAGTTTTAAATGGCGTCTCGCCAAGACAGGCTTGCCTAAGAAGGACGGGGGGAGGAGGACCAAGGTCATCGGAATGTGATCTGAACCTGGCAGAGCCCTCTGAGATATGCTTGGCAAGCCTGGGAAAATCAATGGACAGACTGAGGGAAAGTTCTTTATGGAGGTGTGGAAATGGCGTCTGTCCTTATGTGATATGATTTTTGGAGAGTGTAAATCCCACACAGAGGATGTTTGTTTCCAACCCACTTGTGAAGATTATCAGAGATCGCAAAGAAAGGAATATATGATAACAACAAGAAGATGAGGAAAGTAACAAAGAGACTATCTGGACAGAACTGTCTAATTAAAGCAGCAATATAAGTGATGCTTGGACCCCTGTTCGGAACTTGAAGTATGGGTACCCCCAACAAAAAATTAAAAATCTGGCTGTATAATTTGGAACTAATGTGATTTGGAAATAATGTGATTTGATTGGCCTGTTAATAAAAATTATATTTTAAAAAAATAAAAAAACATTAAACGCTACCTCAAACACTAAGAATTCCACGTCACAATCACCCCAAAAGTAAGCACCACGACAATACCATATGAGCAACACTAATGTAGTTTCTTCCATTTATATTGATAACACTGATATTGATAACATTGTGCATTTCTCTTTGCAAGTTGCATTATACACTTCTGCAGCTCAGAAGTACGACAGAAACAATGGTTTCCAAACCTAGTCAGGGATAATAAACACAGATGAGCTCCTACATCTGTGCTCATGTCCCTTGCCTTTTTTAAAAAAGAAAAGAAAGCTAGTGCTTTTATCTTAGCAGCACTGTCAAGACAGTCATATACTTTTGCCAACATTGCAGTCATTTCCCATTTATTACGAAGGTTCTTCCTCCTCAATGGGAGGGCAGAGAGAGCTTTAGAATAACTTGCTTTCCAGAAAGCAGTCTTAGCAATGCCAAAGAGCGGTGCGTGGGGTGTGTACTGAGGAAGCATCACGTAATTCCCCACCTCAGGGGAGAAAAAACCCCCACTGTGCTGGTCCCGGGGGGGAGGGGTTACCGTGAGGCGTGGTCAGAGTCTGGTTCTGGGTCGAGGGTCTGGAGACTATCCACCAAAGGCAAAGTGGGGTCCAAAGCAAGAAGCCGGGCGTGGTCGGGAACTCCGGAAGAACAGGCCTGGGTGCTGGCAGAAACAGGTTTTCAGCAACATTGCTCCCACAACCTGGGACCGGGCTGACTGGCCTTTATCTCCTCTGAGGCCAGGGGCGGTCCTGGCCCACAGGTGACCCGCCTCTCTTAGCCTTAAGGCAAGCACTCCTCTTGAGAGAATCCAGTTCCCTCCGCCTCTCTGCCCTGAGCCTCTGCAGCTCAGGAGAGGCTGGAGGGTTACTGGACCCAGGGGCAGCTTCCCCTTCCCCTGACAGGGCTGGGAGAGGCGCACCTGCAGGCAATGGGTCCTCAATCACCTCAGGAGCCAGAGTGGATACATCTGGTGTCTGCTCCTGAGGATCTGGCACAGGTGCAGGCCCTTCAGACTCAAGCCCCTGCCCCTGCTCAGCCGGCCCGGGAGGCGGGGACTCCTGTGCAGGCTGGGACTCCTCAGGTTCAGCTTCTGAATCAGATTCCCAGGCCATCACACCCCCACAAAAAAAAACCCCAATAACCTTGCTTGCTGATTTCCCGGGCACGCACAAAAGTCAAGGGTGTGACCTTTGCCTGGTGCACAGAGCTCTGGCACTCTTGCTGATCCTGGGGTTTGAGGGACACCCTGGCAAAGGGAGAGGTGGGGAGAGGAACTCACTTTAAAATAGCAACGCCGCTTGATCTCCCTCCCCGCTGTTGCCACCACTGAGACCAAAGGCAGCGGGAAAGAGTGACTCCTGCTGGCGAGGAAGAGCAGCGCCAGCGCCAGGCAAGCGCCAAGCTGGAGGTGGAAGCAGTGGGGTTGCTGCCTTTTTCCTCGGCCAGGATCCCCACTCTTCTGTGGGGGGTTTTTTGGGGGTGCGCTGAGCCCTGGCAGCACCCTCAAACCCTAAATTGCCGGACCTGTGTCGGCCTTTACTCCGACGACACAAAGCCCGCTGTCATAGCCTCCGCAGTAGACCGGAAGTCTCGGCTGCTGCCTTCTTCCTCAGCCAGGGGCGCAAGGAGTGCTTCTTACAGGATGCTCGCCAAGGCCAGCATTGTGAACTCTTTGCTTAAGACGGGAGGGTGGGAAAGGGAAGGGTGGCGGCGGCGGCGAGCGGGCCAGGTTCAGGACCCTGGCAGCCGGATCTGGCCAGTGGGCCATAGTTTGAGGACCCCTGGCCTAAGCTAGCAGGAGTGCCAGAAGGTTTTGCAGATTCCTGGAAGGAGAAATCTAGGAGATCGGCTGTAGTTCAGCATCTGAACAACTCCTCAGTGCTTTTCTTGTGCACCTTCCCCAGAGTGACAATCTAGGAGACAATCCTCAATGGCTGACTCACCTCCTTTCACCCCTTTTGGCTCCAACCAACACAAATGGCCAAAAGAGTTATTCTCCGTGGCTGAAAAGATCCCATTTCATGCTGATTGGGCAGCTTTACAAAGCTGGAGACAGGGACCTTTCTGCAGAAATCGTAACAGATATTTGACCCAGAACCACTGGACTTCTGGATAGCAGGAACAACAGGTCATACAGTTGTGAGATAATGATAATGATAATGATAATGATAATGATAATGATAATGGTAAAGGTACCCCTGCCCATACGGGCCAGTCTTGACAGACTCTAGGGTTGTGCGCTGATCTCACTCTATAGGCCGGGGGCCAGCGCTGTCCGGAGACACTTCCGGGTCACGTGGCCAGCATGACATCGCTGCTCTGGCGAGCCAGAACCACACACGGAAACGCCGTTTACCTTCCCGCTGGTAAGCGGTCCCTATTTATCTACTTGCACCCGGGGTGCTTTCGAACTGCTAGGTTGGCAGGCGCTGGGACCGAACAACAGGGATTCGAACCGCGACCTTTCGATTGGCAAGCCCTAGGCGCTGAGGCTTTTACCCACAGCGCCACCCGCGTCCCTAATGATAATGATAATTTATTATCTATACCCCACTCATCTGGCTGGGTTCCCCCAGCCACTCTGGGCGGCTCTCAACAGAATATTAAAAACACGATAAAACATCAAACATTAAAAACATCCCTAAACAGGGCTGCCTTCAGAAGTCTTCTAAAAGTCAGATAATTGTTTATTTCCTTGACATCTGATGGGAGGGCGTTCTACATGGCATGTGCCACTACTGAGAAGGCCTTCTGCCTGGTTCCCTGTAACCTCACTTCTCGCAGTGGGGGAACAGCCAGAAGGCCCTTGGAGCTGGACCTCAGTGTCTGGGCTGAATGATGGGGGTGGAGATGCTCCTTCAGGTATACTGGGCCAAGGCCGTATATGCCTTGAGTGATCTAAACAGTCCTTGACAAAGTTACTGTCATTCCCCAAAGCTATGGAACAGGGTCTGCTTGGTGGTGACCCCTGGCAGTGGAATGCTTTCTGCAAAGAGACTTGACTTGTGGCGTCTTCATGGCCATTTAGGTTCCAGGTGGAAAGTTTTGTTTTGCTTTTTGAACAATCTCTTGGACCTTTTTAAAAATCTTCCTTTTTCATGTTTGCGCTGTACATTGGTTAGTTATCCACTTTAATACTTTGCTACATATATCTATGTGGCAAATTATTATTTGAGGCTGTTGTGTTTTATAATATTATAATTCCTACCTGAAACCCTGTGCAGCCACTGCCAGTCAGTGTAGACATTTGTGAGCTACGTGGACCAATTACTTGGCTCAGTTTAAGCCAGCTTCCTATATTCCTTTCCTAGGATGCTGAAAGTTTATCTCCCCACCACCACCACCACGGCCAACCCTAGCAGAATTGCCATTGGTTGATTAGACCAGGGAAAGTTTCTTTCATGATTGAAAATAGAAGCTGTGAATGCGGAGAGTGAGAACTGAGTAATTAATACCACTGAGAATAGAAGTTGTTCCTGTGAGGTGGGAGTGTCAATGGAACACCCAAGTGCCGTGTCTGTTTTGTTTCAAAATGGATTTTAATAACATCACAGGCGAGAGTTGATGGACGGCAAGAAATTGCCAAAGCGGAGAGGATTTTTTAAATGTTTTATTTATAGCTGGTTAATAAGAGCGCAGAGCAGGTTGTATATGAAATGCCAGCTCTGAAATAAATTCAGAGAATGGCTGGGAACAAGCTCCCTTTTGCATGTGTTTGGATTAAATCATCTGTCCACTTGAAGCTATATATTTGAAAATAGCAGTGGTTTTTAAATTTACGCTAACAATCTGAGGCCCAGGCTTCCAAACACTGATGATTAAATTTGCATTTTTTGCAGCCGACAAGTTCTTATGTTCTTATCCTGGCTTTAAATTAAAGAAATGCATCTGGAAATGGCACTTCATCCGGAATTGCCAACCATTTTAGGCCTGCAGGCACCTTGGGATATTTGAGGGAGGGCTGGGGGTGCCACCCCCTCTATTCACAACTTTCCTTCTCCCCCAGATCAGCTCCATCCACCCACCCCAGGGCTGGGGAGAAAGAAAGAAAGAAAGAAAGAAAGAAAGAAAGAAAGAAAGAAAGAGCACATTTCAAGTCCCTTCAGATGGTAATATAAGTTACCATATTTTTTGCTCTATAAGACTCACTTTTTCCCTCCTAAAAAGTAAGGGGAAATGTGTGTGCGTCTTATGGAGCGAATGCAGGCTGTGCAGCTATCCCAGAAGCCAGAACAGCAAGAGGGATTGCTGCTTTCACTGCGCAGCGATCCCTCTTGCTGTTCTGGCTTCTGAGATTCAGAATATTTTTTTTCTTGTTTTCCTCCTCCAAAAACTAGGTGCGTCTTATGGTCTGGTGCGTCTTATAGAGCGAAAAATACGGTACATCACTTACTTCAACATGTGGGGAGCCAATTTGGTTGCATTTGTTGGTGCTGACCTTTAAAGCCCTAAACCAGGCATAGGCAAACTCGGCCCTCCAGATGTTTTGGGACTACAACTCCCATGATCCCTAGCTAACAGGACCAGTGGTCAGGGATGATGGGGATGTTGACATTTCCATTCCACCTTAAGGAATAGGCATGAGATTGTTGCATGTCACATGTCTGTTTACACTCCAGCACAGTATGCTGGGAACTTTCATGTGTGTATTGCTTTTGCTTTTCTGTTCTCTCCGAGACAACATGAGAGAGACAACATGTTTCTTTATTCTGATTTATGTTGAATAAATCTGTAGCTGTAGCATGACTTCATATGCCTCACACCTACTTCTGTGTACGCAGTACACTCTGCTTATTGCATGCTCTGGCTTTTGAAGTTCGGGCTGCTGATTTATATTGGAGCACGGGCTGATGAATGGAGACGTCTGAGCTGGGCCTGCCAGCTGGCCTCCCGGCCCTCTGCATGTCGACAGGGAATTGTAGTCCCAAAACATATGGAGGGCCAAGTTTGCCTATGCCTAAACGGCCTTGGCCCAGTATACCTGAAGGAGTGTCTCCACCCCCATCAATCATCCCAGACCCTGAGGTCCAGCGCTGAGGGCCTTCTGGTGGTTCCCTCACCTCGAGAAGCAAAGCTACAGTGGCACCCGCCCTGTGGAATGCTCTCCCATCAGATGTCAAGGAAATAAGCGACTCTCTGACTTTTAGAAGACATCTGAAGGCAGCCCTGTTTAGGGAAGTTTTTAATGTTTGATGTTTTATTGTGTTTTTAATATTCTGTTTAGAGCTGCCCAGAGTAGCTAGGGAAACCCAGCCAGATGGGTGGGGTATAAATAATGAATTATTATTATTATTAATTGGGGGGCTGTGTTGCTCATTTGGTTGAGTGGGGCCCTGGCTTTCCATCCGAAAGTCTGTTCCCATTGAAACACTCTCTTGTAAAGGTTCACACCCAATGAGAGAAGGGCATGAATGAGATGGTCTGTCAATTGCACCTTCTTTCGTCACCAGTGCACTTCCTCCCTCCAGCCTCCCCCTGCTTTTATTTACAGCTTTCCCAATTATATTGATGTGATGAATTTGCTTCTCCTACAGGGTGTGACAGAGTGGCATTAAGCTGTCTGTAATTCATGAGTAATACAGAGTGAAATTTATGTTAAGGATGAAGCACATAAGCCCTCTATCTTGAGAAACCTTTCAGCAATAAAAAAACGAATCCCTTTGCTGTGCTTTATTAATGTAATATAGCAAAGCGAGGCACCTTCAAACCTGTTCCAGTCATCCATTACCTAAAAATTAATGGGTGAACACTGGATTGTTCAGAGAATTAGAGCTGCGTTGAAAGGGAAGGGAGTTTGGTTTGTCCTCGCACTGCGGTTGTCCTCTTTAGTCAGGTGCTCCTCTTAGACTTTCCAAGGCTACCCAAACATTTACAGGCCAGGAGTCTGAAAGATTTCAGTCTTTAAACAGAATTTATAGCTCAGGATTGGGGACTAAATGCTTGAAAGGGAAGGCAAAAATATTCAGCTAGTGCGGAATTCAGCAGCCAGGTAGCTCACAGGAGCAAGACGATTTGAGCATATTACATCAATCCCAGCCTGACTGCACCAGCTACCAATTAGTTTCTGGGCCGAATTCAAAGTGCTTGTTTGACCTATGAAACCTTAAATGGTTCAGGACCACAATATCTCATGTTATGTACTGATGTTCTCATCCTGGGCCAGCAGGGGGATACTGTAGATAGTTTTCACTCAGGTCCACATATGCAAATAAGGAATTGAAAGTGACGTTCAGTGATTGGATAGTTACAGAAAGTTGTTACTGTTGCTTTGTAGTTGAGCTCTATATACACAGGTTGGCTTGAACCCTTCAGCCCAGTTGTGTTCTGGCCTGTGAATAAACAAGAGCTGTTTGAAGAATCGCTGTGTCATCTGATATGTTCACCCATAACTTAACATTGCAAGGATCACTTCTCCCCATATGAACTGACCTGGGCCCTGTGATCATCCTCTGAGGCCCTTCTCTGTGTGCCTTCTCCAAGAGAAATCTGGAGGGTGGCAACACGAGAACAGTAAAAAGAGCCTGTGTGGTGTAGTGTTAGAATGCCAGACTAGTACCTGGAAAACCAGGGTTCAAATCCCCACTCGACCGTGAAGCTCACTGGGTGACTTTGGGCCACTTACTGTGTCTCATGCTAAACTCATGCTAAACTACCTCACAAGGTTGTTGTGGGGGTGAATTGACCCCTTGGAGGAAAAAGTGAAGTGTGTATGTACGTTTGTTTTCCCTTTTGCAGTGGTACCTTGGTTCTCAAATGTAACCCATTCCAGGAGTTCATTCAACTCCCCAAATGGTTTGAAAACCAAGGTGCGACTTCCAATTGGCCGCAGGAGCTTCCTGCACTCAATCGGAAGCTGTGGAAGCCGTGTCGGACATTCGGCTTCCGGAAAATGTTCGCAAACTGGAACATACTCAGGTTTGTGGTGTTTGGGAGCCAATTTGTTCGGGAGCCAAGCCATTCAACTTCCAAGGTACCACTGTATTCTTTATGTATTTTTTACCTGCCCTTCACCCTAGGATCCCAGGGCAGGTGGCAACATAAAAATATAATATGAAAAACAGTTTAAAAGTTACAATACCCTGTTTCCCCGAAAGTAAGACATCCCCTGAAAATAAGACCTACATCCAGACTTGCTCCTCGCTGTAATATAAGGCAACCCCCCCCCAAAATAAGATCTCCCCGAACATAAGACCTCCCCAGACATAAGGCCTCCCCAGAATAGGTGTACCGTATTCTTCTTCATGGAAAAATAAGACATCCCCTGAAAATAAGACCTAGCGCATCTTTGGGAGCAAAAATTAATATAAGACACTGTCTTATTTTCAGGGAAACAGGGTAATAATGATGTCTGCATGTTCACTGCAACAAATGCAAATGGGTGCCTGCAGGGGCGAAGGCTCTCCGGCACCCGGGGTGGGGGGCACACGTGCGACGTCCGTACAGATGCCGCATGTGGCATCTTACCTGTACGGGCCTCGGCCGCTCTACAGCTGGGGGAGGCAGCGGGCCATCTTGTCACCCCTTCTAGGGTGGCACCCGGGGGACGCCGCCCCAACCCGCTTCATACGCCCTTGGGTGCCTGAAGTGTAGGTGGGTCCCCACGAGGCAAGACATAGTGAAAACAGCAAGGACCATCATTGAACTAGCAGAACTGGACAACGAGAAAAGCAACTGCTTATATACATTTCTGAAGGCCTGGACCACTCCCACTCCCAATGCGATGGCTGTCTAAACTTCCAAGCTGCAAATCATGACATAGAGTTCAAGGGCCAATGGCAGAGGCCCAAATCCCGAAATGTTCTGTGATTGGATATCATGTATTGAATCAGAACACAGGGGCTCAGAATCCTTAGTCCAGACTCAAGTTCAGGCAAACACAGACCATTGAATACATAACCGTGCCCATGTCTCAACAGCAGCTGGACCTCTGTATGTCCCCCACACGACTGCGACATGCATCACCGAGGCAGGATGGTCACATGCAATGCTGAGAGCAGGGCTGTGGCATGGTCCTGCTGCTCCTTCAACACCTGCCTGATGTACATGCGGATAACATGTGAACAGGGCAAGGCTGATCGCCACACCTCCTGCTTGCAAAAAACCTAAACCTCAGATACAAAATCCCAATTCTATGTAATCTGCCAAGAAATGAGTTTTCACACCAATGACCTGCTTCCCCATGTCAGATCATGCAAATATTTATTGCAAGCATTCAATAATATATGGAACATTCTCTGTATTTGTAAATCTGTCATGTTTCGTTTTGGCTGGCAGCCTTTGATGGGGGTGGACAGGAGTTAATTTTGTTGCATCTTCCGTGTACCAGAGGAGGGTGGATGGGGACCAGAATATTTCACTTACTAGAAAATGATGGGCCTTAGAAGTTTGTGTGTGGTTCCAGCTCTTGAAATGACGCTGCCCTTCTCTTCCAAATTTAAAACGTCTTCCTTTTGATACTAATGCTATGCATATTGCTCTCTTGAGCAGATGTTCGAATGTGATGGATTTGTAAGACGTGTATTGAATATGGCTCCTAGCCATGGGCAGCGTTTGGGATTCCAGGTTTTCACCATGCAAATTAAGACGAGAACATCTTGCATTGATCATGCAGTCATCTCGGGCTTATTTCTATCTGAATTTGCAAACTTGAGTCAAGGCAGCACAATTCCATACAGTAGTGACTGAATGCTCTTCTGTACAGTATGAATAAAGAGAAGGTCCCCTCCTTTCCCTGCGAGTCTGCACTGTTACAAGCCAATCTGACCTCCTCAGGATTCGGATGTGGATGGAGACTGGGCCAGTGAAACGGCTTCACACCCATCTTTAGCATTCTGCTGCTTTGTGGCAAGGGGGCTTGTCTGTTTGCTGCAAGTGCTCTTTAGTATGGCATTGTGTGGGACGCGGGTTGTGCTGTGGGTTAAACCATAGAGCCTAGGACTTGTCGATCAGAAGGTCGGCTGTTCGAATCCCTGTGACGGGGTGAGCTCCCGTTGCTCGGTCCCAGCTCCTGCCAACCTAGCAGTTTGAAAGCATGTCAAAGTGCAAGTAGATAAATAGGTACCGCTCCGGCGGGAAGGTAAACGGCGTTTCCATGCACTGCTCTGGTTCGCCAGAAGCGGCTTAGTCATGCTGGCCACATGACCCGGAAGCTGTACGCCGGCTCCCTCAGCCAATAAAGCGAGATGAGCGCTGCAACCCCAGAGTCGTCCGCGACTGGACCTCATGGTCAGGGGTCCCTTTACCTTTACCTTTACAATATGAATAAAGAGGCCAATCTGACGTCCTCAGGATTCTGATGTGGATGGAGACTGGGCCAGTGAAACGGCTTCACACCCATCTTTAGCTTTCTGCTGCTTTGTGGCAAGGGGGCCTGTCTGTTTGCTGCAATTGCTTTTTAGTATGGCAGGATGCGTGCATGACCCGCAACTGTAAAAGTTCAGGAGGATAATTAGCCATTATAAATGGATATTTACCAGCCAGAAATAGCTGGCCCTATTTTCTTTTAAATTGTTCTGGCCCGCACCCAATGCAGCAAGCCTGCGAAGAGACGATGAACATTATAAATCACCGCAACAGCTTCTCAAGGTTTCACTCAGATGGACACCCTGTGTATATGAAATTTGTAGGGGCTGATGCCTACATGGTGATGTCAAAGCCTGAGTAAATGGTTTCAGGGAATCAAAATGGTTTCAGGAAGGTCTTCCTGTGCTGTTCCAAACATTGGTACATTTTTGAACATTTATTATATATACTGTATAAGACCTTAAATTTTTATTAGAATTCCAGGTACAGTATGGAAACAAAATGAACCCAGCGCAACTGCCTCACTTCCTTATTCTGGATGTGGATTTAATTAGTTCTGTAACAACAGATGTTCAGCCCATGCAACTTTCAGGGTGAAACCCGTGTGCTTCTGGGAGATCGGGAAGACACGTTTCCTGTTTCCTTTTTTTCCAGTCAGAGACTTTGGAGACCAGAGGGTGGCAGCATGAGAACGGGCCTTTTCTGCGGTGGCTCCCCCTTGGTAGAGTGCTCTCCCCAGGGAGGCTCGTCTGCCGCCTTCATTACATATCTTTACATTACTCTGTAACCAGGCCTTGGGCTGATGGAACATTCCATGGCCTTTTAAATGTGTTTGTGGGAGAGGGGTTATTGGTTGTTTTATTATGTATTCTGTGTTCTTGTTTTATATTTTTATGTTGTGAACCAACCTGGGATCTTCAGATGGGTGGGGTATACAAATTCAATAAATAATAATAATCCCTGACCAACCATGTGGCTCCCTTGGTGGTCTTTGGCCTGTTAGCGTCTCTTAGGCTAGCCACCCTCACAGAGCTGTTGTGAGGACAAAGGCAGGGATGGCTTGGGGAGAAACCATCAATGTGACTCTCGTGCTCTTTTGGAGAACAAGGAGGATTCTTTCGGTGGGGGGGGGGGAGAGGAAATAATTATTATAATCTGCAAAACGGAAAGATCTCTATTTCACATTAATGGTCCGAGCTAAGCATGTAGGCCCCATTGATTTTGATTGGATTTATGTCCAAGTAAAATATAATTAGTGCTACCGTCTTAGTTAAAAATGCAATTTAAGATTCTATTCATTTCTTAATTTAGTTGTTGGGATTTAGTTATACTCTCTGGGTTGTGCTAAAAATGTACATTTGATGGTGCTGCATAAATAAATTATTCATCGCAATCCTAAAATAAATGTTTCTCTGTGCAATCCTGGCAGCTTCTGGAGCAGATATCTGACTGGCATTGCACATAAAGAATATCCTAAAAGCTCAGCGTTAATTTGATGCCGCATTAATAATACAGGCAGTGTGATGAGATCCACGTTTGGCGGCCCGCTCTGCAAACTGCCCTCTTGGTGGGCTCCTAACTAAGTGGGTGAGCTTATCTGGGAATGACAGCAAGCTTTGATGATTGCCAGGTGATTGTCCAGGAGCCAACATTTAATTCTTCCCTTTGCCCTGGAGCAACACAATATCTGGGCACGCTCCCTCCCACAATGCCCTAGGGCAGCTGTCCACATAGTGACACACTACAACCACCACCATCTCTGTATATTTGCCATGCTTGCTAGGGGCTGCTGGGAGTTGTAGTTCAGGAAGATCTGGAGAAACAAAGGCTCTCCACACTTTTGCTAGAGTCGTACTACGTTGTGGGCATTATCCGAAATCAAGATGCTGCTCCAAGATTCAACCCCTCAGCATTCATGCTGAAACTGCCACTCCACTGAAGTTAAAAGGGGCAGGGAAAGGCAGAGATTAGCAGTGGGCCCTGTGGGGGTGTTGGAGCCCCAAACACTGAGTAAAGGGGTGAGTCCAGTTCTGATAAGATACAAATTAAGGTCCATGTCATCTTTAGTAGGACTGCCCCATTTATGAGCCAGAAAGCTGGATACAGACTACCTGTCAGGTATCAGACTTGATAAATAATCTGTTGTTGTTGTTTAGTCGTTTAGTCGTGTCCGACTCTTCGTGACCCCCTGGACCAGAGCACACCAGGCACTTCTGTCTTCCACTGCCTCCTGCAGTTTGGTCAGACTCATGCTGGTAGCTTCGAGAACACCGTCCAACCATCTCGTCCTCTGTCGTCCCCTTCTCCTTGTGCCCTCCATCTTTCCCAACATCAGGGTCTTTTCCAGGGAGTCTTCTCTTCTCATGAGATGGCCAAAGTATTGGAGTCTCAGCTTCAGGATCTGTCCTTCCAGTGAGCACTCAGGGCTGATTTCCTTCAGAATGGATAGGTTTGATCTTCTTGCAGTCCATGGGACTCTCAAGAGTCTCCTCCAGCATCATAATTCAAAAGCATCAATTCTTCGGCGATCAGCCTTCTTTATGGTCCAGCTCTCACTTCCATACATCACTACTGGGAAAACCATAGCTTTAACTATACGAACCTTTGTTGGCAAGGTGATGTCTCTAGAAAGCTGAACTGTGGTTTGTTAAGGCGCTGAGGGTGAGTCCCCATTCCCGTCACAGAGGTACAATTCTCAGATGACAGTGGGGTAGCTCAGATGGTAAGAGCAACTGAGGGTTGTGGGCTTGAGCCCCACATTGGGTGAATGATTCCTGCATTGCGGGGGGTTGGACTAGATGACCCTAGTGGTCCCTTCCAACTCTAGAATTCTATGATTCTTCCCCCCCCCCATTTTTTAAAAATTAATTTTATAACACAAATAAAGAAGACAAACAGAAAAAAACAAACAATACAAACAAATTCTTGTCATATCCTTATTTTTCTAAACATTGTTAAGTGGGCTTCCCCAAGTCCCACCTATCTGATTTTCATTTTACTTCATCTTTAGCAGTTTACATACATCATAGTTTCTAACCATCTTTTTTTTTTTTAATCACACTTAAAATAACTTCACATTTTATCACTTACAAATAATACTATTTAAAAATAGCCTATCTTCTAACCCTACAGCCTATATCCACTTCCAAAGCTATTCTAAGATTTAAATATTAACATCTTTTTTCAAATATTCCTTAAACTTCTTCCAATCTTCTTCCACCATCTCTTCTCTCTGGTCTCGGAGTCTCCCGGTCAGTTTGGCAAGTTCCATATAGTCCATCATCTTCATCTGCCATAGAATTCTATGATTCTACAACGATAAAACTACCCTGGGTGCTGTAGCTGGTTCAGATTCTACCATCTGGATCAGCAGAAAACAACCTTTCTCCATCTTCCATGTGACAGCCCTTCAGAGAGCTGAAGATGACTAGCGTATCACCTCTCAGTCTTCTCTTCTCCAGGCTAAACACACCCGACTTCCTCAACCATTCCTCATAAGTCTTGGTTTCCATATCCTTGATAACCTTGCTCACCCTCCTCTGCACAAGTAATAATAATAATAATAATAATAATAATAATAATAATAATAATAATTTATTATTTATACCCCGCCCATCTGGCTCGGCTTCCCCAGCCACTTTGGGCGGCTTCCAAAAAAATATTAAAATACTGTAATACATCAAACATTAAAAGCTTCCCTAGAGGGACGCGGGTGGCGCTGTGGGTTAAACCACACAGCCTAGGACTTGCCAATCAGAAGGTTGGCAGTTCGAATCCCCGTGACGGGGTGAGCTCCCGTTGCTCGGTCCCTGCTCCTGCCAACCTAGCAGTTCGAAAGCACGTCAAAGTGCAAGTAGATAAATAGGTACCGCTCCGGCGGGAAGGTAAACAGCGTTTCCATGCGCTGCTCTGGTTCGCCAGTCATGCTGGCCACATGACTCGGAAGCTGTACGCCAGCTCCCTCGGCCAATAAAGTGAGATGAGTGCCTCAACCCCAGAGTCAGTCACGACTGGACCTAATGGTCAGGGGTCCCTTTACCATTACCTTTAAACAGGACTGCCTTCAGATGTCTTCTAAAAGTCTGGTAGTTGTTGTTCTCTTTGACATCTGGTGGGAGGGCATTCCACAGGGTGGGCACCACTACTGAGAAGGCCCTCTGCCTGGTTCCCTGTAACTTGGCTTCTTGCAGTGAGGGAACCGCCAGAAGGTCCTCGGCACTGGACCTCAGTGTCCGGGTAGAACGATGGGAGTGGAGACGCTCCTTGGAGACAAGTTCCAGCTTGTCAATATCCTTCTTAAACTGAGGTCCCCAGAACTGAACACGGGGCACCCTCAAGGAAGGTGTGAATCAGGGCTGGTGAGAGTTGTGGCCTAGGGGGATGGGAGAGGGCATCTGGGGAAGAGGTCTGCTTGGTTAGAGTCCCGAGAGCCAGATAGAGTTGCTTGGAGGGTTGCATTTGATCCCAGAGTCTGAGATTTCTCTATCACCAGTGCTATTTTTCTAGAGAAAGAGGTGCCGGAACCAGTGGCGTAGCGTGGGTTGTCAGCACCCGGGGCAAGGCAAGTAATTTGCGCCCCCTAACCCGTGGATTTGCGCCCCCTAACCCCCAGATGTTGCGCCCGGTGCGGCCGGCCCCCCCTGCACCCCCCACGCTACGCCACTGGCCGGAACTCACCATGAACGCCTCCCTTGTTCTCTTAGAATGGCAATGGCGCTCACCTGAGAGGTGCAGGAACTGAGTTCCAGCTGCAAAAAAAAGCCCTGTCTATCGCCACCAATGCCACCAACCCCACCAACATGGGACGCGGGTGGTGGTGCTGTGGGTTAAACCACAGAGTCTAGGCCTTGCTGATCAGAAGGTTGGCGGTTCGAATCCCCGTGATGGGGTGAGCTCCTGTTGCTCGGTCCCTGCTCCTGCCAACCTAGCAGTTTGAAAGCACGTCAAAGTGCAAGTAGATAAATAGGTACCACTCCGGCGGGAAGGTAAACAGCGTTTCCATGCGCTGCTCTGGTTCGCCAGAAGCGGCTTAGTCATGCTGGCCACATGACCCGGAAGCTGTACGCCGGCTCCCTCAGCCAATAAAGCGAGATGAGCGCCGCAACCCCAGAGTTGGTCACAACTGGACCTAATGGTCAGGGGTCCCTTTACCCTTTACTTTATCGCCACCAACACTGATTGCACTGAAACTGTTCTTAACCTGAAGCACCACTTTAGCTAATGGGGCCTCCCGCTGCTGCCACGCCACCAGAGCACGATTTCTGTTCTCATCCTAAAGCAAAGTTCTTAACCCAAGGTAATATTTCTGGGTTAGTGGAGTCTGCAACCTGAAGCATATGTAACCTGAAGCATATACAGTATAACCCAAGGTACCACTGTACAAGTGTAATAACAACAACATGCTAATAATTTCATATGGAATTTCTGCCTGTGGTGCTTGATCTCTGATGGCCTCGTGGAAATGAGCAATTCATATTGCTGTTGCGGCATGATAGGTGTGCACGGATGAAGTAGCTTAGCTGGGAGGTGCTGTTTTCATGCATAAGCCCTGCTTTGTAAGCCTCTTTTACTTCCCCATGGTCAAATCCTCCTCCCTCCCCAAATCGTATTCTTCAAAGTGGGATTTCTCTCAGAACAGACCAATAAATTATTAAGGCTGCTGTTTATTTTTTACTATCCATTGGAGGGAGAGATGTAGACCAAACTATATCAGCAATTTAATGAAACATCGCACAAGGGAAATATTAAAAGTTTAGCTTGGCTGATTATGTGGGGAAGGGAAACCATCTGATATCAAAAAGGAAAAACATTTCTATTTGTCTTCCAAATGGAAGAGCTGTAACGGATATCAATTCCTCCACCAAGTTTGTTGCTCATCAGAAATCTTTAGCCATTAATCGTTCTGCGGCTTCCGACGTGTCGCCAGAGCTCAGCCCGAACTGGATCAATTTACTGCTATTGTCCCAGTGCAAAAATCACTCCATTTGGTATGCAAATTTACTTAGGGTCTTTGCAGGCTGCTGTAGCAAAATAACATTTACATTAATTTATGATCCACGGTGGCGGCGTAAAAGATGACACAACTCTTCTTCTCTCACGCATAGTATCGCTTTGAGATATTCTAATCTATGTGGTGTATAAATAGGCTCAGCAATTCTTGAATGTTTTATCTGACTCTTCCCCAAACATGCAACAAACAGTTGACTGCAAGCATGGCAATGAGAGATGGGCGACGGGGGGTGGGGGGGAAATGAACAACTTTGTTTATTTGTTAAATTTCTAGGCTGCCTATTAACCAAGATTCCCTGGGCACTTTTCAGAACATCAATGGAATACACAAATGCAATTCAATAAAACAACCCCGATCCCAATTGCATAAAAACACAGAACCAAAATTAAACTCAGAACCCAGCATAAAACAAAACTGTGAAGTCTAGAGATAGACCTGCATAAACTCAGTGTAAAACAAACAAACAAACAAACAAACAAACAAACAAACAAACAAACATAGTTTAAGAACCAACCAACTCCAACACCCCAAAGACAAGAAAGGTGGGGAGAATTAGTGGCCAGATCTTAAAGGTAAAGGTACCCCTGACCATTAGGTCCAGTCGTGGACGACTCTCGGGTTGCGGCGCTCATCTGGCTTTATTGGCCAAGGGAGCCGGTGTACAGCTTCCGGGTCATGTGGCCAGCATGACTAAGCCGCTTCTGGCGAACCAGAGCAGCGTATGGAAACGCCGTTTACCTTAGGGACGCAGGTGGCACTGTGGGCTAAACCACTGAGCCTAGGACTTGCCAATCAGAAGGTTGGCGGTTCGAATCCCCATGTCGGGGTGAGCTCCCGTTGCTCTGTCCCAGCTCCTGCCAACCTAGCAGTTCGAAAGCACACCAGTGCAAGTAGATAAATAGGTACCGCTGTGGTGGGAAGGTAAACAGCGTTTCCGTGCGCTCTGGTTTCCATCACAGTGTTCCATTGCACCAGAAGCGGTTTAGTCATGCTGGCCACATGACCCGGAAAGCTGTCTGTGGACAAACGACAGCTCCCTCGGCCTGAAAGTGAGATGAGCGCTGCAACCCCATAGTCGCCTTTGACTGGACTTAACTGTCCAGGGGTCCTTTACCTTTACCTAGGCAGTGTTATACTTTGGGGTCTCAAATTTCATCAGCACCCTGTGCGATGCCCAAATTTGGCAACCCTGCCTCTTGACCATATATTTTGCATCTTAGTTGTGGTGCCCCCCCACAGTCCCCCCGGAACTTTGTGCCCCTAAATCTGCCTCTGATGTAGAGCAGCATGCATGGGGCCAATGGCAGGAGGGTTCACAGCACTAAACTGAATGCCAAGAGGGGCGACTAGCTCAGTTATGACATATGGCAGGACATTTTAAGAATTCTCTCTACATATGCAGAGAGAGTATGGGTAGGAAACACTTTCCTTATGGATGAGATTATCTGGTAATTAAAAAGTCAACCAATTTGAGTTAAGGGTGCGGATTAATTAGATAGAACATCGGGAAACCTAATTTACCCAGTAATTTATTTTTAATCCAAGCTGAGCAGATTTTATCAGTGTTTTCTCTAAAGCTCGTACGAACTAAGTCACATTTAATTATCCTCCGGTGTAATGACCCAGATCTCTCTGGTTTTCTTGTTATAATTTATTTTATTTATAAACAGATTAATGTCTTTACATGTAGGAGCGAGAGCATCAGTGGCATTTAAAGTAGCAATTTGCCATATTAGATTTCTGAAAGAAAACAGTAGCAAGATGGATATTATTTATAGCCTGTTAGTTTCACAGCACAATCCTATGTAGGTTTACTTGAAAGAAGTTCCCACTAAATTCACTGTGGCTTATTCTCAAGTAAGGGCCCATGGGATATCAGCCTCCAAGCACATCAGAAACAGCTTTAAAAAACCTTATTCATCCTTGCAACCACCCTGTGAGGTAGGTCAATAATGTTCCCATTTTACATACATGAAATGGAGGCAGAGATACAGGGTTTCCCAATCACCTCATCCTACATTTGGGAAACAGAGTGGCAGTTTGCTTGAAGACTAATCCAAAAGTTTGTGTGTGGCAAAGGAGAAGCCATGATCCTAGCACTTGCAGAGCTGTTGCTTATTGGGGCTGGCGGGGAGGAACTTGATGAACCTATACCGCTGCTCCCTCATTAATCTATACACTTATATACCCCTTTCCCATTCACATACCCCCTATTATATGCATTTCTTACATAGCTGGAGAAGAACTGGACTGCTAAATTTGGAGAAGTGCAAATTTCAAAGAATGTTTCAGTTTCAGTTCCTGTACAGTGGTGCCTCGGGTTACATATGCTTCAGGTTACATGCGCTTCAGGTTACAGACTCCGCTAATCCAGAAATATTACCTCGGGTTAAGAACTTTGCCTCAGGATGAGAACAAAAATTGCTCAGCAGCAGTGGAAGGCCCCATTAGCTAAAGTGGTACCTCAGGTTAAGAACAGTTTCAGGTTAAGAACAGACCTCCAGAACGAATTAAGTACTTAACCAGAGGTACCACTGTACTGTTCAGAAAGTGCAAATTGGGAAGTTTTGCTTTGAATTTGAATTGAATCAAATTTCTCCCAACTGCTGACTGTCTCCCCTGTTTCCAAAACACAAATTTGAATTCAAAATAAGAATGAACTGAATCCAAATTTTATGACACACACACACACTATATGAAATAATAATAATAATAATAATAAATTAAAATGCAGGAAAAAAGGTACACATACTGCAGAGCACACCCCTAGTTTATATAGACGGTTAAATTTGGAAAATAACCTGATGTTGACAGCCTCTGAAAGGACCTCGTATATCTCTGATGGTATAAACAAGCCTTTAAAATGTTACATTATTATGACATCCTTTAAAGTCTATGAAGTCCTGCACTAATGATTTGGAACAGTTTGGTTCATCATCTGTGCCATTTTCATTTGAGAGCTGATTTTGGATTGATGCCTGTAATTGAAATTTGATGTTGTTTGTTCATGCTAAAATATAGATGATATGCAAAGTGACACACGCTGACTGTGTTTTGAGTTGCAAACTGCTTCTGCAGAATGGAAGATGATGAATATTAATGCAAGAGGCTTTCAAGCCAATTTGCTATATATTTATATATATATATCTCGCAACACCTTGGAGGTGGGTGCAGAAGGTTGCACAGTATGGAAATGATTTTAAAAAAACCCCCACCAAATCCTTTTCATCAACTTCCTCTTAATAATTCACCTGCTACTTGAAATGACATGCCTGAGTTAGTCAAGAAAATGAAGTGCCATTTAACATAAGGAGTATATTGTACCTTTAGGGTGCCATCTTAAGGCTGCTGCTGTGTGTAATCCAAAGGCAGCTTAACCATTCGTCCAACAGTAGGGATGGACCAATCTGACAAAGCTGGTTTCTCTCCTTTTCTCCCTCTTAAATCCAGTTCTTCACATCTCCACATCCAGTTGTGAATGTATCTCCCCCCCAAGCAGAGGTCAAAGAAGCTGCTCGGTGCCTGGGGTGGGACGAGCCACGCATAGGGGTGGGGTGAAGGCGGGGCGCACCACAGGGCCTCCGGAGTCTGCCTGCCTCCTCCCACTCAGCTGCCCTATAGCTGGGGGGGAAGCAGTGGGCAGACCGTTTGGGCAGCGCAGAGTCTGCGTGCGCCCAAGCCATTGAGACGCGTGGCTCGGGCGCGCTGCAGGCCCCGCGGTGAGTGCCACCCGGCATTTTGTCACCCCCCTCAGTGGTGACACCTGGGGCGGACCGCACTCACCGCACCCCGCTTCCTCCACCCCTGCCCCCAAGAATCCTCATGGCAGGATATACTGCTTAACGCACAAATAGACCAACAGAGGAAATGGCCGAGCAGAGCAAGACCCAATGGCCACCGAGGAAGTCACTGGCAGAGCACAAAAATCAAACGTTTTGAGTTTCTTGTTCATGGTCTCTCCAGGCTTCAGAGATGTCAGTACAGCTCCTAGCCAAGGGCAGAAGGGAGCACTTCTCTGCAGAGATGCACATACTGGAGCAAGTTGTGTGTCAAAACACATATACAGTGGTACCTCGGGTTACAGACACTTCAGGTTTACAGACTCCGCTAACCCAGAAATAGTACCTCAGGTTAAGACCTTTGCTTCAGGATGAGAACAGATAGCACACAGCAGTGACGCGGCAGCAGTGGGAGGCCCCATTAGCTAAAGTGGTACCTCAGGTTTCAGGTTAACAGTTTCAGGTTAAGAATGGACCTCCAGAACGAATTAAGTTCTTAACCCGAGGTACCACTGTACTAGTGGAAAGAGCATACAAAAAGGCATTGTAGACGAGGAAATCACTTTGCAATGTGTGTGCACCAACAGGACTTGGTGACAGGTACCCCAAGGCTCAGGATAGGGTATAGGCAGCACAGATGGCAGGGGCTGGTTAGGGTAGCATTTCCTGTTTCGCTTCAGCTGGCGAAATGGGACATGGCGCCTCTGATTCTGTCGCACATTGGATTTGAGTCTTATGGACATAAAACCTTTCTTCAAACAAGTTTCGAGCCTTGGAAAGCTAGAAGAGCTTTTAAAGATGAACGATGCCTGACCGTGTAAGAAACGCTGGGAACTTATTAGCAGACAAATGTTGTTTAATCAGCTACACAATGGGGATCACACAGCAGTGCTAATCAGATGGAGGAGAGACTTTTGGTGGCAGGCAGCTTCAGTGTGAACGGCAGATGCTTTATGAGGAGACGGAAAATAAAATAAAAAAACATTTCATCCCGTGTAATTTATTCAATTTAGCACGCTCTTTATCCCATTTCCCATATGCTGTGGGATATAACTTTTTTCCCTGTATGTTCTGTGGTGTTCTGCATTTTACAGCTGGCACATTAAGAGAAAGCTAGTAATTGGAGGGCGCACTTGCAAGAGTGCGGCTAAACCTTGTTTCTATGAGGAATATGATTTCTGTAAACTTCAATGCAAGCTGAGCTGAACTGCGCCTCCCAGACTCACGTGAGTGAAATTATTCTTCAGATTTCACACTTCTCCAAATCTTGTGATACAGTTGTTGACTATACCAAAATTTCAATTATTTATTTATCGTGAATGATATTATTTGTGATCTGTTAGCAGACCACAATACAACTATTATGAACATGGTGGTCACCTTTGCAGTAGCAGCTAAAAAATTCTGTTGCATCTTTCTAAAGATGTCTGCTGTGGACTGCAAAGAGGGCCATCCAGAATAGTCTCCCGGGGTTGTTAATCTCAGTTTGTATTGATCATTATTAGTCTTGTATATTAGTGCCATGTTTTGTCCCTGCCTGTGCTGGCAAGAGTCTAAATTTGTTACTGATTCTCCCCCCCCCCCCCATGTTCTTTGCAATGGCCATTGTGCCTCAGGCACAGAGAATCGACTTACTTGCCTATTATTATTTAAGCTTATGTCCTACCATTTTAGGACTCCACTTTGAACTTGTGTAGGGTTTATTCAGCCCTTTCTTCTCCTGAAGATATCCCACAAGGAAGTGGAGGATCAGGATCAGTTTTCCTACTCCTAGATGGGCTACCTTCACAGGTCAATGAGTCCCATCTGCCCCTAGCTTCCTCTACAGCAGGTGTAGAAAGTGTGTTCTTGACCGTTGGATCCACTATTGGCCTCATTCTCTCAATCTGCTGGAGTCTGTCTTTGCATGCAGAAGAAGTCCCTAACTCACCAAAGGTTTGAGATCCATCAGCTACCCTCACCTGGTTTAGCTGGCCAGACAAAGCTGTTTCCTGGGGTGTGGCCACTATCACATGCTGACAGCTTCTAGGAGCTCCAGGTGAGTGCAGGATAGGGACCAAAGGTGGACAAACTACCCCAGAAGGTGCATGATGTGTTACCCATCAGAGGTACTATCTCTTCTCTAACATCCCATGCACCCCAAAATAGATTACATTCCAAGGAATACAGTGGGCTCTAAGAGCACACATCTCAGGTGTCAATATTTTCAGAAATGCAAACGTTGGGATAAAACAGTGATTTAAATCCTTTCTTTTTTTTTTGTGACAACACATCGCGAATTATCATGTGGGCTTTTAGAAAAAGATGCACGGATTCATGCAAAAATAGGATGGTTTATTATTTATCATTGATTTTTCAGCCAAGGCTCTCAAAGTGGCTTAAAGAAATCAATTCTAAGATGGTTGCTGCCTTAAGTCTCAGAATCTAAAAAGTCATGACACGTGAGGAAAAATGAATGGGAGGGAGAAGGGGAAAACAAGCTCATGTTTTGAATCTGAGAGTTCTGACAGTGACAGCCAATGTCCATGGTTGGTTCTGGGAGGAAAATGGTGGTTGAAAATATTACGCACCTAAAAATGGTAGAAACCAGTAATAGAGACTTGTTTCCTAAGAGGGACAAAACCTTTGCAGGGAGACAGACAGAGGAATGATGGGGCTCAGGAAAGAGAATATTAAGGAACAAAATGTGAATTTTGAAAGAACAAAGCTCACAGTTAAATTAAATATCCAATTAAGCTATCTGCTTGGCAGCAAAGTATCTTTTTGACAGACGATTAGTTCTGGGCAAGTCAAAACACTTCAGTTATGCATTCACATAAGGCAATTAAAGAAAGTAATTTACATTTGAGGCAAGGAAGTTGTGAATTAATTGGAAAATTTTATGGTTAGTGTAAGTCCAGATGAAGCTGGCTTCCAGCACTCTGCTAGATTGGTTGGAAGAAATCACCTGACTTTCCTGAGAGTCTAAACCCTAAAGAGAGCAAAATTAATTTAGGCTACTGATGGTTGCCAGTTGCTGATTCTTAAATTCCTTTAGCATCTGTTTGTAATCCATCTTAGATTTAAAACTGAGATTGATTCAACAAAAAATGATGCTTTGGGTATAGTGAGCTCTTCGGTGCCTCTATAGGAAGGAGTTGGCTAGTTCAGATAAATGTTGCTAATGACACCTTTTTGAGACATATGATGTAGGTGTGCCTTAGAACAATAGAAGCGTAGAGTTAGAAGGGACCCAAGGGTCATCTAGTCTAACCCTCTACAATGCAGGAATCCTGCCCACTGCCATCTCTGAACAGGCTTAAACCATCAGCCTCCTGGTTAACAGCCAGTGGTATCATTTTTCTAGTCAGAAATTATTGTGTGCATAAACTATAGGTGGTATTTAACAAAGTTTTACTCAGAATGGCTCCGCTGAAATTCATGTTAAATCCATTAATCTCAATGGGCCTGCTCTAAGTAAAAGTTAATTGACTACCACCCTTTGGGCTTTTTTTGTGGGGGTGGAGTGGGGAACCCATAACAACTGCAGATGTTTTATGCAGTCTTAAATTATATTCCTGTAATGTGGGGACTAATAGAGGGACAGGAAAAGTGGGCACTGCTGCCCTTATGGTAGCAATGGGCTTTGGGCTTCAAGGCTGGAAGGATAAATACCCACTATCCACTACTCAGAGGTCAGATGATCTCCTTACTCCTTTGGATACCTGTTTGGAAATGTGAACTGCCTATATTAATTTAAACATTTCCATCAGGATCAATGTGCTATTTTTCTTGTTGATTTCAGCTGGCAATGTTTCTTCTCTAACTGGCCCCTGCTTCCATTTGCAAAAATAAAATAAACTCCAGAAAACAGAGTGAAGGGGAGCAGCAATGGAAGGGGTGATGCAAGCCAGACCCAGTGCTTACTAAATGTATATTGTGCTTGAATTTTTTTATAAAAAAACCTCTACAAGAAAAGTTGCCCAGCCCACTCCTATACAATGGTACCTCAGGTTACAGACACCTCGGGTTACAGACTCTGCTAACCCAGAAGAAGTACCTCGGGTTACAAACTTTACCTCAGGACAAGAACAGAAATCATGTGCCGGCAGCAGGAAGCCCCATTAGCTAAAGTGGTACCTCAGGTTAAGAACAGTTTCAGGTTAAGAACGGACCTCCGGAATGAATTAAGTTCTTAACCTGAGGTACCACTGTATCCCTTTGCCCAACCATTGTTCCCCTGCTGCTGTTGACATCTGTCTGTCTCGAGAGACAATGGAGTGTGCCTACAGTGGTGAGGTCAAACCACTACATTAGCAGCACTGAAGTGACCTCGGAAAGCAGAGCAGTATGTTTGACACCAGCTTGGCTGCAGGACTTGCTGGAAGGAGGTGTACAAGGCACCAACCATCCTAGGACTCCATTCCGGATTTAGCCTTTTCTTCTCTTGAAGATATTCCACAAGGAAGCAGAGGTATAGGATCAGAGTTTTCCTACCCCTAGATGGGCTACCTTCCCAGGTTGACAAGCCCCAATACCCCCTCCACTTTCCCAAATTGAATTCTTTCACCCTCCCTGCAAGACCAAATTAGAATTAGAATCTCTCTCTCTCTCTCTCTCTCTCTCTCTCTCTCTCTGCGTGTGCGCACACATACACACTTTTCTTCTATGGTGGAAATGGTAAGTGACCATTAAGCAGGCAGCACCATAATAAATTGTTTTGACTTTTTGAAACAGTGACATTAAAAAGTACATTTGGGTTTTAGAGCATAATTAGTCCATTATTCTACTAACTGGATTTTGCTATATTACACGTTTTCCCTAAAATAATTTTTATCCCAGATATGAGTGCATTAAGCCATAAGGAAGCCTCTCCTGTGGGCTAGAAGCTGGGATTTGGGTGCATCATTTGTATGTACAAGGCTAACCACATAGAATCAAATGTGTCATGGCGGACAAGGATCATAAAACCACTGAGTGATTGTAGCAATGTGTAAGGCCCCACCCCCTGGTCTCAGTTCAAAGGTGTCTTATATATTTCACAACTAAGTAGGTCCGACCCATCCATGAGACAAGGTGAGGCAACTGCCTCATGCGGCAGGATTCACGGGGCGGCATTTCGCAATGTCGCTCTTCAGTCCCCCATTGTTTCCTGATGTCAATCTTCTCTCACCCAGGCTAAAGATACTACCATTGCCTCCGTTCCCAATGACCTGGTCTTTTTTCCTGAAATGACACCAGCACATTATTGAAACTCAACAGCTCTTCCATTGCTCAGATTGTTGGTTCTGAATTGTGCAGAAGAGGCCAACACAGTGAGGTGCTGTTGTACCACCACCTGCCCCCCACAAAGAGCAACATCACTGCCACTTACTGGGATGAAACGGGGCAGGGCAGTGTTGCGCTTGGGGCTGTGTGGGCACGCCAATTGAGCCAGTCTGGTGCACTCACAATGTGCTCTTGCCCTCAGCCCAGTCAGTCCCAATAAGTGACAATAACACTGATGTTGGGAGGGTGGCACTGGTGGGGCCCCACCCCACTGTGTTGGCTGCCCCATGAATCATAGGAGCCATTTCCTAGGGTCTGAGGGGTCTTCAGCCTCTTCCCCATAAAATATCTGAGGGGGCTGGACTCCTCCAAAGTTGATGAGCATTGCCACTGAACTAGTGTTCCTGTGCCGCATCATGTGGGCTGGGGCTTAACTCCCCCCTCTGGTGTTTTATTCAAGTTGACACCCCTGCCTGGAATTATGTAGGAAGCTGTTTGCATATGCAGTTTCCCACAGCTTTCTGTTTGTTTCGGTGACCTCATCAATATTTTGCTGCTGGGTTTCTCCTCTTCTGTCCCACCCCCCTTCATGCTGCTAATGTTGTGAGAATCGGTATTTTTTTATATATTGCATAGATATTATGCTGTGTATCGGCATAACATAATAATTTGGAAATGTATATTTTATTTTATGTAAACCCCTTAGAGATTTCTACAATATAAGTGGCATATAACCTCTTCTTCTTCTTCTTTTAAATTTAATTTTAGCCAGTGCTTCCCCCCACAAAATGTTTAGGGGTACTCTCATTTTCCTACTCATATTGAAATACTGCCCCTCAACGAGGCCAAACTTAGACTCACAAAATGTTTAGGGGTATGCGTCCCCCTGCGTCCCCCTCAGAAAAAAACACTGATTTTAGCAGCTTTATTAGACTTCCTATTTTGTTGGTCAGGAAAATGGGGGTGAATGCCTGTTGGCCTGTTTCAGGGGAGCAGCAGTGATTGAAATTCGGGGGTTTTAAGTGTGCAAAGTGGGCTCCATTTGCCTCTAGACACACCCTTTCAGCAGTATCTCTTGAAAAGTTATATTCCCAGTATGAGGCAAGCATACAAACAAAGTCTCTATTAACATTTCCCCCATCATTTATTCATCCAGTTATAAATAATTTTGAATTATTAGCAGAGCTTCTGACTTCACGCTATTCTTTGCTACTTGGGGAACCTGCCCCGACCTTGCTGGTCCAAGAATGGTATTGATTAAGTTAGTTCTTTGAAGTGCAGTTTCATCTCCTTGAAATTTGCAACAGGGGCACTGAGAAGCAGGTGGGGATATCCGTATTTAACAGACAAAAGCTGCAAAAGTTCAAGGCTTGGCTATTACTGGTAGGACTTCATTTACTAGCAAGTCAAAGGACCTCTTGGAATGCTAGCAAGTGAAACAAAAATAATTCCAATGATTTCTTCCCCCTTCATACACGGTAGTTTGGGTATTAAAAACACACTAAACAAATGAAAAATGTAGCAGAGCATTCAATGAAATTAGGAGGAATGAAATGAATCGGAGATTTTCCACCTCTGTGAATCAAATCTAAATACTCATTTCCCTCAGCGAGTGTTCAAAGTGAGATTTAAGCCTTTCCAACGCTCTGATTCCAAAAGGTTTTGTTTTCCTAAATTCAACAGTCCTTAAGTCAGCCTGTTTCTTAAAACATTGGGTACTGTCTGGAAAGAACCTATCAATAGAGTTCTGTGCTTGTCTCCTCAGAGGTAAACCCATTAAATTCAATACCAGTGACTGGGAGAGTGTTGTTGTCTTGCTTTTGGGCTTCTCACAGACATCTTAGTTGATCATTGTGAGATGAGGATGTAAGAAGCAGCCGTCCAGGATCTCAGGTAGAACTCTGAACTTGTGTGCACTTCTACTATGTCCTTGGAACAGGATAAATTCTGTTTCTTGAATTCTGTTTGGTTTTTTTAAGGAAAGATTTTGGCTGCATACACACCCTAAACTGAAAGAAATTCCTGGAAATTATAGTTTGCTTAGGGTTCTGGGAATTGTAGCTCTGCAAGGGCTAAACTGCAGTTCCTAAGATACTTTTAGGGGTGGGGAAAAATATGCTCTAAATATATGGCTTGTATGCAAGACTGAAGAAAGCCCAGCTCTGCGTTGCAACCTATTCCACACAACATAATCAGCATCGTATTTTGTTTGCAACAGACATTGCTTAGAAAGGAGTCGATGAATATTGTTGTGAGTTTGGAGTGTTCAACTGGCTGCCAGACCCCTCTAATCTCTGGATCCAGCAAGTGTTAGAATTTAATCAAGGCTTCTAATTCTTGGAATAGCCAGTCTAGTCTCCTGGTAAGGTGGTAAACCTGGGTGATGGGCCATTAAGGGACAGGGCTTGGTCTGAGACAGAAAATGGGTGTGACCCCTTCCTTCAACAGATAAAGCCAGAGTTTAGAGTAGAGAGTTTCGAAGCAGCAATGTGACCTGGAGGAAAAAGCAGCAAGCTGGAGAAAGTTGGAGAGCAATGTCTGATGTCTGTTTGACTGTGGCTATGGGAGAAACAAGACTCTTTCGGGGTGTTAATGCTGTGAACCCCTCCATCGCAGGCTCAGGTGGTATATATGTGTAAATAAACCATATATCTCAAAGATACCACAGTCTCTGCTTTGCCCCATTGCCAAAAAGAAACATGACCCCTTAGTGAGCGCTTGAAACCCCTGGAATCTTGCACCGCTTGGAGACTGAGGTGGTGTGCAACAATATTTTTTTGCTTAAATAAATAAAAACCCTCAGAACAACCATTTCAGGGGACCTCTACGGGCCACATTTCCCCATGTTTTTATAAAAATAAATGCATTATTCATGAGAAAGTATTGACTCGTGTACAGCTCCTTCAGTTTTGAAAGCCTTCATTTATCTTCCTCACCCCTTTGACATTTTCTAAATCTCTCTGGGTCTTGCGGCTCTCGCTGCCGGCTCCCCCCCCTTCATTGGAATTGTACTCTGTGCCTGACCTTGCAGGTGAGGCTTGCTGCTCTTTATCAGAAAGATTGGGCATGAGGGGTGGTAATCTCTCTCAATGCTGTCCGCTAATGATTAAAGTCCCGAAAAAGAAAAGCAAACAAATGAAAACAGGCTTATTGAGGTTCCTGGAAATACGTTCAAGTGATTTGGTGTCTGGGGGTGAAGGTAGCTGTGGCGATGGAAAATGGGTGAGGGAAAGCCAAAACGATGGAGGGGATGGAACAACCCCATTTGGAAAGGTTGTAGCATTTGGGACGTCTTCGTTTAGAAGAAAGGTGACCAAGAGGCGGAAGGGCAGAAGCTTATAATCTCTTAAAAGCTTAAAATGAGATGCATGATGCATGTGTGTGTGTGACATCATACACCTGGCAAGCATTTCATGTGTGTGGCATCATGTGTGGGATAAGTGACATTGCATTATCAGGAGGCCCAGTGTGGATTCCAGCCTGGCTTCAATGACTGGTGGCTTTTCCTCTCTCACGCTCAGGAGGAGCCGGCCACTGAATCCAAGCCACTTTTGGCTCTGCACTTGGCCTCCTCCATCCCCACAACGTTGAGGGTCCCCGGTCCTCCCCCAACAGATATGGGGGGTGGCAAAGATATCTCAGCCTCATAGAGTTGCCTCTATGAAAGAAGAAAGAAAAGTGGGAGAAATTTTCTGCAAAGCGGTGGAAAGGATAGGGAACCGTTGGCCCTCCAGATGTTGCTGGCCTCCAGTGCCCATCATCCCTTGTCAACAAGGCCATGCAGATGGAGGCTGATGGGATTTGGAGTCCAACTACCCCTGGAAAGCCACAGGCTCCCCATTCCTAGCTTAAGGGATGAGATGAAATGCTTCCCCTGACCACTGAAGGGTTGTCCCCTTGCTTGCACATACCTCAACATGAAATGCTGCCACACAATCTCTTTGTGACTCGAGAGAAAGTGCGTGTCAGGAAGATGTACGGCGGGCAGTTATGCAAACCCAGCTCCCTTTCTGTATTCTGATGCCTTATCACTGGTCTATTTCCCAGAGGCTTATCAGGACAATTTAAAAATATGCAAACCCTTGTAGGTTTTGATGAGAAAGTGAAGGGGAGGTGAATGAAGTGGGTGGTGTTGGGGGGAGGGAGGGAGAGCGAAACTGCTGAATAATTCAAATGCCACTGCTAGAATCAACTCCAGTGAGTGTCATTTTTCATTCCGGCTTTATGAGTGACTGACTGGTTGCCTTGTGTCCTAGTCCTAGTCTCAGATGTTGACCTTCCTGTAATGACAAGAGAGGTCCCTTTCTAGTTTGACAGTCACCTTTCCAACGCGATGGCGTCAGCCCCATGCAAAATTAATGGACTCACAATGAATTATAAATGTTTTCCAAAACAGTTTGCGTCTATAAATTTAGACCGCTGGATTCCCCAAGAGTGACAATCGAGCATTAGCAGTTCTGACTGAGGGTGTGTTCCGATGCGCAAGCAACTCTCCCCAGTTCTGTGGGAAGCTCAGGTGTGCATTGGGCATTGATCTGATGGGCAACTCCTCCAGTCATTGTGGTGGCCCAGACCCAGAATCCTCAGCACCCAGCATCCATCACCAAATGCCAAGATCGTAAGACCCCACCAGGTTCAACTGGTGCTGACGTCTGCCATGGGTCCAAGAGGAAAAATGGAACTTTAAGATCACAATATGAGTTTGCTGGATCAGTACAACAGCCTATCTAGTCCAGCATCCTGTATTTACAGTGGCCAACCAGAGGCCCATGGGATACCTGCAAGCTGGACAAGAGTACAATAGCATTCTGCCCACCTGTGATTCGCAGAAATTGTATTCATAGGCATAACTGAAATACTTTATTGTCACTTGTACAACTTGTCTACAGTGAGATTACACAAGCACCCCCACTCAGCTCTATTAGTCTTAATTCCCCTCGTTTACTGACGCACACCCACGAAATCCGAAAGTCAGTTGCCCTGTTATCTTTTCGTTCAGCAGCCTAACAGCCCATGGATAGAAGCTGTTCTTTACCCTGTTGGTGCGACTAATCATGCTTCTATATCTTCTGCCCGAGGGCAGGAGATCCAGAAAGTGCCAGCCAGGGTGTGAATCATGCCTGAGAATTTTCCTCACTCTCCTGAGGCAACGTTCTTCCTCTATTTCATCCAGTGGATTCATGGGACAGCCCATAATATCTTGTGCTGTATTCACCACCCTCTGTAGGCACTTCCTGTCAGTTGATGTCAAACCAGCGTACCACACCGTGATGCAGTATTAAAGGACACTTTCTATTGTTGACCGGTAGGAGGAGATCATCAAATGCTGATTGACATTGTTCTTCCGTAATACTCTTCTGAACATAGTCATCATGACGGGGATTAGATAGCTCAGTTGGTAGAGCATGAGACTCTTCATCTCAGGATCATGGGTTTGAGCCCTGCATTGCAGGGGGTTGGACTAGATGATGCTCATGTTGTTGTTGTTTAGTCGTTTAGTCATGTCCAACTCTTCGTGACCCCATGGACCAGAGCACGCCAGGCACTCCTGTCTTCCACTGCCTCCCGCAGTTTGGTCAAACTCATGCTGGTAGCTTCGAGAACACTGTCCAACCATCTCGTCCTCTGTCATCCCCTTCTCCTTCTCCCCTCCCAACTCTACAGTTCTATGGTTCTATGACTAGTAGCCATTGATAGCCTTGCCCATCATGAATCTGTCACATGGAAGAGCGAACAAGCTTGTTTTCTCCTGCTCTGGAGAGCAGGACTCGAGCCAATGGCTTCAAGTTACAAGAAAGGAGGTTCCAATTTCACATCCGGAAAAACTTTCTGACAGTAAGAGCCGTTTGACAGTGGAACAGTCTCCCTCTGGAGTTTGTGGGCTCTCCTTCCTTGGAGGTTGCTTTAGCTGAGATTTCTGCATTGCTGGGGGTTGGACTAGATGACCCTTGGGGTCCCTTCCAACTCTCCGATTCTTTTAAAGCCATACAAGTTGAGGGCTATCTTTGCTTCCCGTAGGGACATGTGCCATATTTGAGTTTGCAACTTGGAACACATATTTCCATACACCTATTGCATGTAGACGCGGGACAGGGACGTGGGTGGCGCTGTGGGTTAAACCACAGAGCCTAGGACTTGCCGATCAGAAGGTCGGCGGTTAAAATCCCCGTGACAGGGTGAGCTCCCATTGCTCGGTCCCTGCTCCTGCCAACCTAGCAGTTCAAAAGCACGTCAAAGTGCAAGTAGATAAATAGGTACCGCTCCGGCGGGAAGGTAAATGGTGTTTCTGTGTGCTGCTCTGGTTCGCCAGAGGCGGCTTATTCATGTTGGCCACATGACCCGGAAGCTGTACGCCAGCTCCTTCGGCCAATAAAGCGAGACGAGCGCCACAACCCCAGAGTCAGCCATGACTGGACCTAATGGTCAGGGGTCCCTTTACCCTTTACCTTATTGCATGTAGAAAAATTGCACATACAGAGGAATGTGGTGCTTGCTTCCCCCACAAACCGGCATTCATGCATTGATTAAAAACTCAGAACAGCTTAGATATAGACAGAATCTCACTCTTATCTCCAGAGTCTGTACTGGAGCCAGCTCCAGGGTTGATGGAGCTCTTGCCAAAGTGTCATCAGACGAGCTCCGCTGAGTGACTTCTCAGTCATGTGTTTGTTTGGTAAGCAGCGGCAAGGAGCAGGGAAAGCACCATTTAAAGTTCCCCACAAAGTCTCAGAGCAGTCATCATCATGTTAACATGGCCAGAGGGGGCGGTCAGGGCAGGCACCATAAATATAGCAGAGTGACTCCATCATCTCTATTGAGAGACAAGCTTCCTTTTAGATTGTATGTCTGAGGGCTGGGGCTGCCTTGTTGTTGTTTTTTGTTTTGAATTGTTCTGTAAAGCCACTCAGGGAACTGTTTTGGTAGACAGAAAGGGGTGGTGGTGGAATGCATCAAAATAAATAAATATAGACTAGAGTCAGCTACTGAAAATTAAGTTCCTCTTTCTCTTGTCTCTTACAGATGTCTGCCCCCCAAACTACCTACTGCAGGAATCCTGGAGTCATTTCAAACAAAGTTACAAGTAATTCCATTCTCTCCCTTTTGTGCGTCAAGACAAAAAGCAGAGAGAGTGAGAGTGCGCACTGATTTTTATAGCTTCACATGGGGTTTTAGGCACAGTAATGATCAAAATTTGCTTCCACTGAAGCATCGTATTTGGAGAGGAAAAAGTTCATTCCTTGCTTTGCATCTGAGTTAAATATGGTCCTCAGTTTGTTTGACTTCTCTGTAATCAACCATCCCTGAAATGAATACGTGTGTTGACAGGCTAACTAGCACATTTATTTTAGCAATGAACAAAAGCCCTCTCCTGTGGATCCTCCCCCCTTTTCTTGCCACAAAATGTATTTATGCTTCTTATTCAGATGGGTTTAGGAACTGTTTCTTCTCTACTCCCTTCTTCATTTCTCTCTGGCAATATATATATATATATATAACCTTTGTAGGATAAAGGGAGCAAGGGAATTATAAGCAGAAATGATTGGGTGTTGTGATCCTTGGCTCAGACAGAATTTGGTTCACCTGTAAGGGCAGGACTCAGGGCTGGGGAATCTCAGACCCAGGGGCCAAATGTGGCCCTCTGAAATTCTCTGTCTGGCCCTTGGGACTCTCCCCCAAATTCCATGATTTGCTGCTGTGCTTGTCTTTGTCTAACTGACCATGCCTTTGCTTGCTTGGAGATCAGAGAGGGCTGTCTGCAGAAATTCGCTTAATGTAGAAAGGGAAAGTTTCCATTGGTTACTCTGCCTGATTGTGCCTCTGGCTGTACCCAACACTGGCATGTGCCCCCCCCCAAGGTAAAAGCAAGTTATTTTATTTATTAATTAATCAATCAATTAATTAATTAATTAATCAGATTTATATACCACCCTTTGCCAGAGGAACACAGGGTGGTTTATAGTATAAAATACACATCATAACAACAAACAAGACAATAACTCCAAAACAATAGCGAGGACTGTCATATGTCTGGAATTTGCTGGACATTTCTGGGATTTGTCCACTGAAAACAGAGTCTGGGCAGAATTTTCAAAAATCAGAAGTGTGTTGTTGTTGTTGTTGTTGTTGTTGTTGTTGTTGTTGTTGTTGTTGTTGAATTTCCTAAAAACAAACAAACCCTCAGATCCGTTTTTTAAAGATAACCCCATCCGCCAAAGCTTAGCAACTTTTACCAAAATGGTCAACAAGTTTTGTGCCTGGATTTTCACTTTTTCAAATATGGCAACCCTTCAATAACTTTACCCATGGTAAGAGCATGAGTCTCTTAATCTCACGGTTGTGGGTTCCACGTTGGGCAACAGATTCCTGCATTTCAGGGGGTTGGACTAGATGACCCTCAGGGTCTCTTCCAACTCTGCAACTCTTCTATGATTCAATTTATGACTAGGTTTTGGCCAAAAAGCCTTAGTATCCCCAACTGACATTGGTTGGATCCTGAGCAAGAGAGTTCCACTTTGGTCATGCTGTAATGAGGCTCAAGTCACAAACAGGAAGGTAAGAAGGCATTGTTTTCTGTTTTCCCTTCATTCCTCACATGCGGCACTGCTTCCGTTCTGCTTCCATTTGCCTTCCACCAAAAGCTATGTTATTTGTCTCGTTGTCCACTGTAGCAAAATCATGTAACTTACATAGGCTACGTTTTCGTTATGTATATATCGTATATGTATATATCGTTATGTTCGTTATGTTCAATCCCATTCATTTCACTGCAAAGAAAAGAGAATGTTAATGGGTGGGGGTGGGGGTGGGGTGAGCATAATCAATTGCATGTCCTTTGTGAACCAAAAGCAGCAACAACCACGAATACCAATTTTATCCGCTGGATTGGTTTCTGTTCCAGACAAGGAACAAATAAGTGAACACCAGCAATTTCCATTCCGTTTCTGTTTTTGTTGGAATTCTATCACATCCGTAGCCATGCCCAATTTCTCGCATTGAGTTTGACGGGACCTGTAGCTCAGTTGGGAGAGCCTGAGACTTGTAATCTCAAGGTTGTGGGTTTGAGCCCCATGTTGGGCAAAAGATTCCTGCATTGCTGGGGGGTTGGACTAGATGACCCTCGTGGCCCCTTCCAACTCTACAATTCTATGGTTCCGTGTGTGAGAAACTTGCTCTGGATACAGCGCGATGCTTTGAAAAAAGATCTTGCCTCTTTGAGAACAGGCAACTCTGTAAGGCGGAGAAGAGAAGGGATTGAGAAGGGGAAGGGAAGTAAGATCACGGTTGCAATTATCTCTGTGTTTGCTCATGAATAAACCAAAGTAATCAAATATAGATTTACGAGCAGAAAAATAGCATCCCTGAGCCTTGGGTGCATTATAGCCCTGCTTCAATTCCACAGAACTTGTCATTGCTCCCTGCATCCAAACTTGTCAATGAATAGTTTTTCCCCACTAGTTTCATATGGATCATTTCTTGGGAAATATTCATGCAGATCACAAGATATTGTCTCTTGGTTTTTACTCTTACATATTTGAAACAACATCTCTCTAGTAGTAGTAGTAGAACAGCAGCAGTTGGGGTCTCTGTAGGAGGTTGTTGTTATCCCCCCCCCCCTTTTGCTCCCTTTGACTTTACACTGTTCATCTTCAGGCTTCTATTGGATGCATTTTGATGAACAATTCCTGAAATGATGGATTTAGGCTTTAAATGAAATTGTGCTCCATAAGCTGTGAAACAAAGATTCATAACTCATCCTCAGCGCCACACATTTTCGGCGAAAATTATCTTTCATGCTTTGATCTACACTGTATCATTTAACTGAGTGTCCTCATGCACAGTATCAATCAAATCTGCAGAAGGTGCTGGAGAAAACTCATTGGAGACCCGGAGAATACAAATCATGGACACATCTGCTGGGGAGAAAGGGGGGAAAATGAGCCGTAAGTCACAGTTTTAGTCTTGCCCAATTACAGCTGAACGATTCCTGTGCAAACGCTCGAGAATGAAGTTCTGATCTTCCAGGTCTCCATTTTTGCCATGAGCCCACAGCACTGGTGGGACCAAGGCTTTGGTTGGCGGGCCTGATGCATGAGGATGAAGAACTAAGAGTCTGGCCTGATGGGGACCAGTGTTGGAAAGGGGAGCGTCTTCTCCTTGCTCCTCAACTTGTGCTTCAGAAAGGGGAGCAGGGATGTAGACTCCTTCCCCCAGGCCTCCCAGCAGAGGGGAGAGACGCAATGGAGGCTGGGGAGGGCTGTGGGCAGCCAAGGGGGGAGGCAACTCAGGAGTCAGCAGTGATTGATCAGGAACCGAAATAAGAGAATGCAGTACTGTCACCTAGAGAACCTGACACCGCCTCCATGGATGGGAGCAGGCCCAACTTGGAAGTGTGTGCTTTTGCAATCTTAGCATTCCTGCAAAGTGAGCGATGTTAGGATATACAGTGGTACCTCGGGTTAAGTACTTAATTCGTTCCGGAGGTCTGTTCTTAACCTGAAACTGTTCTTAACCTGAAGCACCACTTTAGCTAATGGGGCCTCCTGCTGCTGCTGTGCCGCTGGAGCACGATTTCTGTTCTCATCCTGAAGCAAAGTTCTTAACCTGAGGTAATATTTCTGGGTTAGCGGAGTCTGTAACCTGAAGCGTATGTAACCCAAGGTACCACTGTAGTTCCATTCCACCTTAAAAGGGTCAGGCATGACTGTTGTGTATCACATGCCTGTTTACTTCCAGCACAGTCTGCTGGGAACTTCCGTTGTACGTTCCTTTCGCTATACTCCTGTTTTGCTGGACACGAAGGGAAGCAGACATGTTTTTTCCTTTGTTCCTGAACTATGCTGAATAAACACCTGTAAATATGCTTACACACATCTCTGTCCGCCACTTCCGTTGTCGAGATTTATTCACTCTGCTAATTAGCGTGCTCGGTAGCTTCAGAAGGCTACTGAGGCTCGAGTCGCTGACTGATTGATGCTATACCGGTGATCGTCCGGCTGCCGGCCGGTGGCTAGAGCAAGCTGGGGGCCTGCCAAATGCCCCTGTCTCCCTAGCAGTATCCCAACAAGCGAGTCTTGCAAGTGAGTGTGGCATGCCTCATCTTTGAAAGCTTGGCAGATGGGGCGTGGAAACCATTGGGACGGCTTTGTTGCTTCCAACCAGTTCCATAATCTCCAACATTTCTCTGGTGAAAATAGGGACACCCTAAGGAAAAGCAGAACATTCCAGGGTCAAATAAAAGACCATGGCAGCTGCTGTCCGTTCCAGGGACTGCCCCTGGAAAATAGGGACACTTGGAGGGTCTGCATTTACATGATATGCTGTCATTTTTTGTATCCTATGAACATTCCCATACCTTCCAACATTTGTCTGATGAAAATAGGGATGTCCTATTCCATGATGATGATGATAACTTTACTATTTATACCATGCCAACCTGACTGGGCTGCCCGGGACATTCTGGGATCAAATCAGAAACCGGGACAGCTTCTGTAAATCCAGGACAGTCCCTGGAAATTAGGGACACTTGGAGGGTCTGCAGTTCTGAATGTCTTGACTGAATCTTGAACTCCTGAATTGTTACCCTGACCTTGTGTCTGCTACCAAGTCTTTATTCCCATGAATAAAGATCTTTCTTACTTACAAATAAGAACCTGTTGGGAGGAAGGCAGCAAAATGTGTGTGTAGATTACAACCTTGATCATTTCCCGGAAAATCTAATATCTGGGAGTGGGAGCAAGGAGAAGGTAAGTTTTTCAGTTCTGAAGGCTGCACTTGGTGGTTGGCAGTGGGTCGGGGAACTGGGCATGGGGGAGAATTTCACTTCACTTCACATTTAAAAGTGACCCAACTAAATCCACACTTTCTGAAATACTATGCAAAATGAAACACAACCACCCTTTGAAATTTACACTTTTTTGAATTCTGCCTGCAGTTCTCCAGCCAAACAGTATGTACAAAAGTGCATAGATTTGGACAGAGTGTGCATCTAAACACACCCATTGGTAAAAAATAGCATACAAATACACATTACGTTAGGGGAAAGTGCTTGCAAAATGTGCACATCTGTCTAAACTACATATAAATTCTCACTAAAATGCTGAAGAATTTTCATAAGGATTTTTTCTTTTAATGCAAACTGCTTCAGAAATGTGGAGAAGTGAATTTAAGAGTGGAAAATGAGAAACTGAGGGAACTTTTAATTTAAAGATTATATGGTCAGGGCATTGCATGATGTTATTGGCACTCACAATGTGCTCCCCTAGGCCACCAAACAGCTGTTGGACAACCTGAACAATATAACACAACACAATGGCCAATAACAATGGCACTAAACACTATTTATAGACAAATAGTGTTGTGTTATATTGTTCAGCTTGTCTATATTGCAACACAGAGGTCTGTTTATGGATTATTGTTGGACAACCTGAGGCAGACATGGGGGACCTCAGGCCCAGTGTGAATGTGGCCCTCCAGGCCTTTCTATCTGGCCCTTGGAACTCTCCTGAGGCCACACCTCCTCCCTGGCCACACCCCATACCAGCTCAGCCTTTAAACTGAGTTACGCTACATCAGGTATGTATCTGACTCTCTCCTGGGCTGTGGTAGTTTCTGCTACCTATAGGAAGCAGGGAGGGGAGCCAGGAGAACAAATATCTTTTCTACTTATGCATGAAAATGACTGCAGCACACTAGGAGTGATTCAGGCTTCACAAATCTCTAAAATAAGTCACTCTGGGCTAAATCCTGCAAATATTTGCAGCCTCATTGAATTTTAATTGCTCGAACTGCCACATTAGGCCCTTGTGGCTCATCTGAGTAGCAAGGAGAATGAAGTTTCTTGTGTGCATAAAGGGTAAGACGAGTAATTCAAAACTGGGGATGGATCAATCTGTCAATTACCCATTTCTGCGTCAGTTTGCTTAAAAGAAAGAAGAAGCCTTCATGGCAATTTGTACACATCTGAGTGCATGTTGCGCCTTGTGTATGCATATTTGCATGCAGGTCTGCCTAATATTCACATTTTTGGCAGCAATTTCCCCTTGTACATTATTTTCACACTCGTCGTGTATTTTTGTGGTTGGAGAGTTGCATCACAAAATTCAGAGAAGTGCAGATTTCAAAGGACAACTGTGTTTCAATTCACATATTCATTCCCAAATTGTGAAATAGGCAGGTTTACATTAAAAGATGAACCAAACACATATCTCTCTCATCCCTGTTGCCAAGTTATTTCCCCCTGCATATTGGCCAGCAGCTAGCTGCCCATATTCTGTCCATTGAAACTGGTGGGGGAGAAGGCAGGAAGGCCAATGGTAGGTTAGATCTAACATAACCCCTACTTTAAAACAGCTGCACCTACTGCCAGTTTGCTTCTGGCCCAGTTCAAGGTGTTCACATTAGTGTTTAAAGCAGGTCCGGCCCACCCATGAGGCAAGGTGAGGCAACTGCCTCAGGCAGCAGAATTCACAGAGACAGCAGATCCCAATGTCCCCCTGGTTCCTGATGCAGATACTTCCTCACCCCTTGTTCCCTGACAGGGAGGGATGTGCCATTTTGGGGTCTGCTTCGGTTGCCAAAATGTCTTGGACAAGCTCTGGTTTAAAGCCCTAAATGATTGGAAAGCAAACAGACCAAGGTTGAAGAACGATAATGCATTTCCCTTGGCAAAGATCCCTGGGCACACACTTTGCCAAACTGCCTTTCAACCAATGCCGTTGGCTTGAGTGTACCTACCATTTCCTCTCTACGGCTTTTGAAATGCGAAATTTGAAACACTAAAATCCAGCGCTAAAAATAGTGAAGGAGGGAACATCTGTGAAAATGGTACATAACAATGTTTTTTAACATCTGCCCCTCTGGAATAAAATTGCTTGTGTTCTCATTTAACATCAGATAAATCTTTGTGCGCTGATCTGTTTACATGTTTAAATGCAGGTTTGAGATGAGAGAAGAGTCTGATTTAATTGAGTACCAGCTCTTAACATCTTCATTGGTTTTAATTTTAGTTTGAACATGTCATTTGCAGGCTTCCAAAAATGTTTTTCCTTTCCTTATGCTTCTGACGGCCTTAAGTCAGCATGGTGGAAAGACAGAAATCTGAAATAGCCACTGGGATCCCTACCCCACCCCTAGTCACAATGGGACTCATATTCGGTTCTGTGTGCCACACAAACCAGCTCTTTAATTTGTTTAAACCTCTGTTTTGTTTATTGATTCAAGGGGAGAGCAGAGGCTGAAGGGAACTGATAAGAGAAGATCAGTGCCGCTAGAGCAGACATAGGGAAAATTTGTGCCTCCAGTTGCTGTTGGACTTCAACTCCCATCATTCCCAGCAGTGCCATAGCATGGGTTGCCAGCACCCGGGGCCACACGGATGCAGACTGGGAGGGAGGGAAATGGGTGCATGCACATTCAACTGCCTAATGTTGTCCTTGCTACCCAGGAGATCATAGCCACAGAAGTCACTTCTGGAGAGGTCACTTCCTAGTTTGCATGGAGAAGTCATTTTCAACAGAGGCCCAGCGACAGGCATGCACAGCTGTATTAAGGCAATTGAAATTGCCCTGGCAATTTTGTACCCGAGGCAACTGCCCCTGTGTCCCCTCCATGCTGCGCCACTGATCCCCAGCCAGCATGGAGTTCAATGGCAACTGCTTTGCATGCCGAAGGTCCCAGGTTCAATCCCTGGTGTCCCCAGGTAGGACTAGGAGAAACTACTGTCTGAAATACTACTACTACTACTACTACTAATTAATTTATACCCCATCCATCTGGCTGAGTTTCCCCAGCCACTCCCATTCTAGTGTTAAAAACAGTACAGCATTAAATATTAAAAACTTCCCTGAACAGGGCTGCCTTCAGATGTCTTTTAAAGATAGGATAGCTGCTTATTTCCTTCACATCTGAAGGGAGGGTGTTCCACAGGGTGGGCGCCACTACCGAGAAGGCCATCTGTCTAGTTCCCTGTAACCTCACTTCTCACAATGAGGGAACCACCAGAAGGCCCTCGGCGCTGGATCTCAGTGTCCGGGCTGAACAATGGGGGTGGAGACGCTCCTTCAGGTATACAGGGCCGAGGCCATTTAGGGCTTTAAAGGTCAGCACCAACACTCGGAATTGTGCTTGGAAATGATGGGGAGCCACTGCCAGTCAGAACAGGGAATACTGGGCTAGATGGACCAACGGTCTGACTGGGCTCAATGCAGAGTCCTATGTTCCTATGGAGGGATATGCCTGCTGAAAAGCTTTCTTTCTCGGATCCTGCAAAACACTGCCCACATCCTGCAGGGCACGGTTGGGTCATTGTGCACAAGAGTCATCCCCACAAGGTAAGGCAAAGCACTGTTTGCTGTAATGGCATGTCAGCAAGACAGTTTAACTTAGCTAGAGAAAATAGCAAATGCAGAAAACAGACACTGACAGATTCGCATTGCGATCAGAACCAACATCATTCCTGCTCAAGCGGACAATTTTGATTTAGAGCCATATCTGCCGGTGGTTTGCTTTTTCACCAGCTGTCAATCATGGGAGACAAAGGGCTCCAGGGAACCTGCTTCAGTACATTAGAGATCACCTTTTCGACAGACAGCCCTGTCTCTTCAGTTTGCCTCACTCGCTCTCCAAAACATCCTGGGAGAGAAGGGCCGGGAAGGTATTAAGAAAACTCTGCCGTCTTACTCAAGGAGAACAGCAGCCTAGCTTGGCAACCTTGCTTGGAGTGCACCAGGTTCTAATTTTAGGCTTTGGATCAGGGCAATTGTCACAGTCAGTGTGTATTAATAAGCGACCATTCAACTGAGATTTTTTTTAAAAAGTTCTTTAATATTTTCCTCTAATTCTGAACTCAGTAGACCTGTGCCAATGGCTTTGCAGGAAAAAAACAGGGCAATCCGTATGCCACAGAGGTTTCAGGATACTGAGAGGGATCCCAAGGTACTCAACTAGTTAAAAAACACCACCACCAGACCCTCACCCCATATGCAAAAATAATTTCCCTCCAAATAGTCCCTTCGACTCTAAAAGAACCCCTCCTGCTGTTCTTGCCTGATAGGCTTCCAAAAACCAGCTTGTGACAGTGTGTAAAGATGGGTGAATCTGTCAGGTTCTGTTTCTTTCAGTTTCTCACTTTTTATTTTTAAGTTCTTCACATTTTAATATCAGTTTGCCTTTTTGAAACTAAAACAACAACAACCCCTATTGAAAATCCCACCAGCATGTTGGTGCAAATTGTCCTAATCTATACATTTTTTTGGGGGGGGGGTATGCAATTTATCTAATATACAAATCTTGCAAAACAATCTATCCTAATATCATACATTTCTGTCAGCAACTTTTATGCACAATTTACCATATTTAAAAATCTTATCTACAGTAAGTAATGTGATTGGCCTCTAAGAATGAAGCTGCTCAATATATTCGTTTCCTTTAGAGATTGCCTCCAGGTTTCTGGGATCTATCCCCCTGAAAGAATATTATTAAAGAAGCTGAATAAAGATTTTCTGGGAAATGTTTATAATATTTCCCCTGGAACCTGTTTGGCCCATTGGGCAACGTTCCTGATCCAGAATTTTTGCCTTTGGATGGGAAATGGCTTCTCATCTCTCCTTGAAAAATAATGGCTTATTTTACCATTGCTATGCTACATCCTAATACATAGAAGAGATGCATGCAGTCTGCGAAGATGATAAGAAGGGATTAATACCCCTCTTTTCACCCTCCAGGCCCTCAAAGCAATTTACAACACTTTAAAAGAAAATCATAGCTTTTCCTTCTGCTCTGCTCTAAACCATTCCCAGTTCTGTGGGTCTCACTGTGGCTTGTGGCTCAGGGGCATAGGCATCATCTTACAACCAACCACTCCCCCAATGTGGGTAACTGATTTCACATCATCTTCTCTGCTCCAAATGCTCTTTCCAAACACAGGCTCTTTCCAATTCAGAAAATGGCCTGCACCAACAGCTTTTGCCTTTTGGCAGCTTGGGGCTGATGGGAGTAGGAGTCTGTCAGTATTTCCCAAACATGCACCCTGCCCATTTCCATATTGAAATAATATAAATTAGCAGCAGGGTTGTCTCACACGAGTTTCTTTTGCATCAGGGTTGGGGGGAACCGATGGTCCTCTAGATGTTTCTACACAATAACTCTTGTTGGGTGGCATTCAATGATATAGTTGCAGGCTTGCAAGGACTATGGCTCAGTGCAATGGGTCTCTTTCCTCCTGCCCCATCCTATTATGCTTGCCTCCACACCGCCACCAAATCTGCCCTGGAGGCTTGGCAGAAGTCCCAGATTTGTGGGTGGTGGGGAGGATGTCCCGGTGAAGAAGGAGAAATCCCTGTGCTGATGGAAGAAGAAGAAGAAGAAGAAGAAGAAGAAGAAGAAGAAGAAGAAGAAGAAGAAGAAGAGGAGGAGGAGGAGGAGGAGGAGGAGGAGGAGGAGGAGGAAGGAGGAGGAGTTTTGATTTGATATCCCGCTTTATCACTACCCGAAGGGGTCTCAAACCGGCTAACATTCTCCTTTCCCTTCCTCCCCAACAACAAACACTCTGTGAGGTGAGTGGGGCTGAGAGACATCAGAGAAGTGTGACTAGCCCAAGGTCACCCAGCAGCTGCATGTGGAGGAGCAGAGACGCAAACCCGGTTCACCAGATTATGAGTCCACAGCTCTTAACTACTACACCACACTGGAACTTTAGCCTTAGCACTACATTGAATATAATCGACTATTTCTGACCATTAGTCATGCTGGCTGTGGTCGATGGGAGTTAGAGTCCAACAACATCTGGAGGGCCACAATTCCCTCATCCATGCACTATAAACTGTTACCCATCTGGTACTTGGTTTGATTTGAGAGTGATTTGATTGACTCCCCTTGGCTTGAGGGAGGTTTGCACAACCCCCTCCATGCATAGAAAGGACACACTGAAGACAGAGAAGAAGAAAAAGAGTTTGGACTTGATATCCTGCTTTATCACTACCCTAAGGAGTCTCAAAGCGGCTAACATTCTCCTTTCCCTTCTTCCCCCACAACAAACACTCTGTGAGGTGAGTGAGGCTGAGAGATTTCAGAGAAGTGTGACTAGCCCAAGGTCACCCAGCAGCTGCATGTGGAGGAGCGGGGAAGTGAACCCGGTTCACCAGATTACGAGTCTATCCCTCTTAACCACTACACCACACTGGCTCTCGGAGCAGGCCGGTGGTCAGGATCCTTTAGAGTGATGAATGGGTCTACAGCGTACTAGAGTTTCTAAAGCAGATTCCATGATACAATGCGGGTCATGAATTGCCCAGATTGAATCATGTGAATTGACTCTGGAATCTGAGTTATGAGGATTTCTCCTCCTCCCTAGATGGAGCCCCAAAACATTTGGAGGACCTGAGTGGTGGCTGATGCTCACTGAGCCTGGCCTGGAGGAGGCTAATGAGGCAGCCAGAGCCAATGACAGGCAGAAGCAGCTACCTCTAGTTTTGTTCCCATCTTTCTCCCTGCTGAGTTCTACCAAGTTGGAGTTGGAGGAAGCTGGCAGCTGGTTGTAAGTAGGAAGCTTGGCAGGAAGAGTAGTGCCCCTGTTGCCCAAATGAACCACAATTCACTGGAGGTTCCTCTCCCCCTCCCTTTAAAACTGCACCTTTTGAACCAGGGAGCAGAAGGGCCAAACATCACCCATTCTCATTTTACAAATCCAGTACTGTCATCCACATGCTATGGTCGTGCACAGAGTCCTTTTCGTGATGATTTAATTTGGATGATCCAATGTATGCGGTGGTGTCTGTTGAAACTGGTAGGTTGGAAGGCAGGGAGTCCACCAGTAGGTGGAGCCATAGGCAATGCTAGGCAGAGCCAACTCATGTTGGTTTTGTCCTCATCCTTCTGCGTGTGGAGTTCTGTAATAAGCAGAAGTTATGAGAATAAGGAAGAGGAAGGCAACAGGCATTGCCATCCCTCTGGGCTGGGTATAAGCCAAAAGGCAGGCGGGTGGGAGTTTGCTGAGGGCAGAATGAGGTTGGTGGGGCATTTCCCCATTCACCAGTAGAGATGTGTGTATATAATTAAGTATTTTTAAAGTTTGGGTTTCAGTAGGTGTGTGGTTTTATTTGTGTGTGTGTGTTTAAAGGAAGCTTCCTAACGAAAAGAACCGCCTTCTGCCTTTGGCTCGGACTCAGATTTGCATCTGGTTTGATATCCAGCTCCTTCTCTTCTCTGTGCATTCCTTGCATAGGAAAGTGTATCTGAGCACTCCATCATGGGTTCAGAGAAAATTCGATTTCCTCCAGATGCAGTGTACCATAACAGGCTGTGATCAATCACATTAGAAGCTGTAGCCAGGATAATAAAACTGTACCTGCCAGCTGCTTTATGTATAAGATCATGCCAAGCAAATTACAGGATGCTTATCAAGAGGACTATGCGGGATAGGCTGGGAGAAAACCAATCTGTCATTCATAAAGCAGAGTCCTGGAGTTGGCCGTACCATTCTGAATGGAAAGCTTTCCAGTGCCATTAGGTAGAAGGGACACCAATGGTAAAATGCAGTGGGGGTGGGTAATTGGCCCAGGATTGGTGGCGGGAGAGGGCACATCAGAGAGGCATCGTCAGCCAGAAGTCCAGCACTAAACTGCCATTTTCAGTTACATATAATTAATGCAATTTGAATATCATTTTCCCGTGGGCATCATAGTCCAGATGACTGACACATGGGCACCCTTTGCACAATGTTCTTGTCTGGAAACTTCTGTCCTCAAATGCTTGAATCTGCCACTGAAAAATATTGATGTATGGGCATTGAAACAATGAAAGGGGGAAAAATATGCATAAGGAATATGGGCTTGTTTCCTAGTTTCATTTTCCCCCAAGAGAAGCTTCCATTTCCAATCATCTCTTTTAACTTCTGGAAGATCTCTTTTAGCACCAGGGAAGAGGGAGAAGTTCAATTCAGGTTGTGTTTAAGAGCAAATTACCCGATGCACAATTTCCAAAGCAATGACAACTGAAACACAGCCGTCTTCCACCTAGTGTGGCAAAATGGCAGTTCTCTGGCCAAGCAATGGATATTCTAGGGTAAAGTGTGTGAAAAATATGTTTCTGAACATAACATACAAAAATACCAGTGGCAGCTGGTAAGCCCTGGATGTGGTGGGGTGGCCTATGGCCAAGGAGGTCATGTAGGTGGAGCCAATAAGGTCACATCAGTGGGACCAAGGAGGCAACACCAGTGGGGCCATGTTGTTCTGTCTCCCTCCATCCCCCTCCTTTGCAAATATGTGGACACTAAAACATTGGAGCTGTATAAGTACTTCCTACCTAACCAAACTGAAAAATGCCTAACCTTGGTTTAGAAGGAGTCCTTGCTGCCACAATTTGTAGTGTAGGTTAATGTTCCAATAACCATGCATTATTCAGAAGTAAACCACACTATATTTCATGGGAATGTCTCCCAGATAGGACTGGAGCCTGAATTGGTTAGTCTCAAATGTGCAACCAGGTGTTTCACTTATGTAAAGGATCCCCCAAGCAGATGTTCAAAAAAATGAGGAGGTGCTTGTGGAACAAAACTAGACTTTTTATTTATTTACACCCAGTGAGAGTTCTAGACTTGTTGGTTAGTCATGTGAGGCTCGTTGACCATTTCATTTCCCATCAGGTGTAAGAAGCAGCAAGGGGATGGATCATCTCACTTGGACCTGGGAGGAACTGATCAACCAAGTGGAAGTACTGGGAACCTTGGGAGGAAGTGATCATGTCCTTCTGGGTTTCATTATACAGGGGCAAGGGAAAGCTGAGTGCAGTCAGACATGCACTCTGGAGTTCAAGAAGGCTGATTTCAAAAAGCTTAAGAAGCTACTGGGTAAGATCTCATGGTTAGAAATAATCAAAGAGATGGGAATCCAAAATGGATGGGAGTTTCTTCAAGGTGAAATAGTGAAGCCACAAATGCAGACAATTCCAACAGAAAATAAAAGTGGGAGACATCTAAAAAACAACAACCCAGTGTGGCTTCATAAGGAGCTGGAAGATGGATTGAGATTTAAAAAGGGCATGTTTAAGAAATGGAAGAAAGGAGAAGTCACGAAGGAAGAGTAGACATGAGTAGCTAACATTTGCAGGGAGAATGTCAGGTAGGTCTAAGCTCAGAATGAGCTCAGGCTGGCAAGTGAGGTTAAATCTAGTAATAATAAAAAAGAGGAAGAAGAAGTAAATAGAGGGTCCTCTTCATGGAGAAGACAGAGCAATGTGGGGGGGTGACAGAGAGAAGGTGAAACTGCTCAGCACCTACTTTGCCTCTGTCCCAAAGGAAAGCAGTGCCCAACCTGGTGATTACAGAATAAATGTTGCAAGGAGGGAGCTGCAGCCCAAGAAGGAAAAGAGGAGATGAGGGAACACATAGCTACGTTAAATGAATTCAAACCTCAGAGCTTCTGTCTATAATCTTTGAGAATTCTTGGAGTCCCTGTGGACCAGAGGTAGGCAAATCTTGTCCTCATCTTCAAAAATGGGGGGAAAAGAAGACCTAGGTGGGTGTTGGCTTGACATTGATACCGGGAAAGGTCCTAGAAAAGATAATTAAACAGTTGGATGCTGTGGTTACTATGACCCAGCATGTGTGTTTCACAAACAAGTCATGCCAGACGAATCTAATTTCTTTTTTGATAGAATTACAAGCTAAGTGGATCAGGGGAATGTTGTGAATGTAGTATATCTTGATTTCAGACGAATCTAATTTCTTTTTTGATAGAATTACAAGCTAAGTGGATCAGGGGGATGTTGTGAATGTAGTATATCTTGATTTCAGTAAGGCTTTTTGACAAAATCCCCCATTATATTCTTGTGGAGAAGCTGGTAAAATGTGGGCTAGATGAGGTTACTGTTAGGTGGATTTGTAGCTGGTTGACTGACCGAACCCAAAGAGTACTCATTAATGGTTCCTTATCTTACTGGGGAAAAGTGACAAGTGAGGTGCTGCAGGGTTCTGCCCTGGACTTGTTGTTCATTGTCGTTATAAATGATTTGGATGAAGGAATTGTGGGGATGCTCATCAAATCTGCAGATGCAGGGAGGGGTAGCTAATCCCACAGAAGACAGAATCAGGTTTCAAGATGACCTTAACAGATTGGAGAACTGGGCCCAAACTAAGAAAATGAACTTCAATAGGGACAAATGTAACGTTCTACACTTAGGCAGGAATAACCAGCTGCATAAATATCAGATGGGGAAAACCTGACTTGCTTATATGTGAAAAGGATCTAGGGGTCTTAGTAGGCTGCAAGCTTAACATAGGTCAACAGTGTGATGCAGCAGCAAAAAGGCTAATGCTCTTCCAGACATTATTCCCTTGTCCAGATCAAGGGAAGTAGTAGTACTGCTTGGTCAGACTACACCTGGAGTCCTGTGTCCAGTTCTGGGTGCCATAATTTAAGAAGGATGTTGACATGTTGCAGAGGAGGGTGGCCAAGATGATCAAGAGTCTGGAAACCAAGCCTTATGAAGAATAGTTTTAGGAGCTGGGCATGTTTAGCCTTAAGAGGAGGAGAATGAGAGGAGATATGAAAGCTACCTTCAAATATCTAAAGGGCTGTCACATGGAAGCTGGAGCAAGCTTGTTTTCTCCTGCTCCAGAGGGTAGAACCTGAACCAAAGGCTTCAAATTACAAGAAAGGAGATTCTGACTAAACATCAGGAAGAACTTTTTGATGGTCAGAGCTGTTTGACCACCAGGAGGTTGTGGACTCTCCTTTCATGGAGGTTTTTAAGCAGAGGTTGGGTGGCCATCTGTCACGAATACTTTAGTTGAGATTCCTACATTGCTGATGACCCTTGTGGTCCTTTCCAACTCCACAATTCTATGATTCCACAATTCTAAGTATTGTCTGGAGGAGACCCACTGAAATAAATGAACCTGTTATCAATGTTGTTGGCTACAAATTGTTGTTTTCTGGTGATTTCTTTCACATTTTAAAGCTCTGGATTTATTTGCAAGTATCTCTCCTATTGTCGAGTGTTCTGATTTATACCTTATGCTTAAAAGTGAGCTGTTTATGTGGTGGGCTTTTTGTGCAACATCATAATCTCCACTTACCGGTACTTTATTGCACCTGGCTAAATGGCCCTCTGTCATCCACCTGTTTTTTTGAAATGAAAATTAATAGCTCTCTTATGACCCCTTTAGTAACACAATGATATTTGTGTTTGGCTTCCTTTTAATGTTGTTGGTTCGCTTCTTTTTTTTCTATGTGGGGAAGAGAAAAACTACTTGATGCGGTTGAAGAGAAATGTGGGCCATGAATTAACCTGAGATTGTTTTGTCTTTACTCCACTGAATGCTAATAGTTTCAGGTTGCAGCTAGTTCAGCCCTGCCCAAGTTGGACATGTCACCAATGCCTTTATGATCTCATGTTTTGATTTGCAAAGGCTGCAGTGCTTCCAATAAACCATTTTTACTATATGGTTATTACATCCTTCTGGCTTCTCTTTGGGATTGCTTGTCTGTTTTAAAAGCACATTCAATGACTATTGCAGGTGCTTTGCGGGATGCAATTTATAGCATGCGACAATTATGTCGCCACCAGGAGAATTTCAAAAAGGCATCTCCACACAGGAGCAAGTAATTGATGGCAAGAATGCTCAGAGTCCCTGGTTAGACGGTCATAGCTAGCACGGCTGCTTTTTTCAGTTCCCTTTCCTTCATGGCATAACATCTTAGGCCAAACAGCCCTAGCAGATTAGCTTGTGGGATCATCGGGTATCATAAAGAGCAAAAGTCTTCTGCATGGTGCTACCACAAGGTTCCTCTGCAATGACTTAATCTGAACGCTACAAGATGTTATTGCTACCACACAGTCTTGCCATGTGCCAAAGGCAAGTAAGAGCAGTTTTAATTAAAACTGTTTTGATCCCTCTGGCCACACACACACCAAATGTTTGTGTGCTATGACACCACTTTAAACAGTCATGGCTCCCCCACCCCGGAATTCTGGGAGCTGTAGTTTGCTAAGGGTGCAGACCCTTATTCCCACCACAGAGCTACAATTCCCAGAGTTCTCTGGGAAGAAGGAATTAATGTTTAAAGCAATGCCTTGACCCTTTGGGTCACTTCCAACTCTACAATTCTATGACTCTGTGATGAATAAACAATGTGAAAATTGAAGAGATATCATCATCAACCTTTACAGAACAATATTTTCTTAACTGCCTGCATAAGCCTGGTGGCACAGAAGAGTTTGCAGTAGACATTTAAAGCTTAAAACAAAGGTGTGCTGAAGAGCATTCCACAAGACGGGGTTGATGGCACAAAAGGCTTGGTGTCATGTCACTGTCAGGTGAGCCTCACCAACTTGGGGGATGACCAATGATGCTCTTGCAGATTATCTCAGTAACTGAGCTGGGATATAAGTGTTTGGGGAGTCCTTATGTTGTTCAGGGCTTTGTAAATGAATACAGTGGTACCTCGGATTAAGAACTTAATTAGTTCTGGAGGTCCGTTCTTAACCTGAAACTGTTCTTAACCTGAGGTACCACTTTAGCTAATGGGGCCTCCCGCTGCTGCACGATTTCTGTTCTCATCCTGAAGCAAAGTTCTTAACCCAAGGTACTATTTCTGCGTTAGCGGAGTCTGTAAACTAAAGCGTCTGTAACCCAAGGTACCACTGTAAAAGGACTTTGAACATGACTTGGTAGTATATAGAAATATTATCCAAATATATTAGAATCCTAAAGTTCATGTTTCAATACAGTTGTGATAGCCTAGCACCATGCAATCAAATCTGCACCTAAGATGAACTACTACTATGCATTTCAGTCTTTGCATTTGGAATAAGAACATCTCCCAATCTGAGAGCAGAATGTTAGCGATTTCTTTTAATTGGGAAAGATTTTGTTAAGTGACAAAAACTGTCCAACCACTCTCCTTAATTAAGAGTGTGCAGGGTGGAGAGAATCTAATTACCACCCCAAAGTGTAAGTTATAAAGCTCTTAAATACCATCCATCAGTCTACATGATTTGGTACCATTGGCATTTATTTCTGCAGGCCATCTGCACAGTGATGGATTCATTAAGATGACTTATCAGCTTGTGTACTGGTTTGGTAGGGCGGCTGTTTGCCAAAGAGTCGAAGGCAAAAAGCTGAAATCTGGGAGAGTGAATAATACATTTGCTAGGGATTATGTCCGCGGATCAATTTATTGCTCCCAAACTTCAACTCTTCAAACTTTGGAGAGAGTTAGTGACGTGATATCTAAATAAAGAAAGTCTGGAGTGCTGAGATAAAGTTCAGGATAACATACCTCTCCAAGAAGAAAAGTGAACAGAATGTGGTCCAGGTTCTTCTGGTGAGGAAATAATGAAAGAAATGGAGACCAGTCACCATAGAATTCACCTCCCTTAGTGTTGCCTCTGATTACTCGGCAGTGTTGTGTTGTGTATGTCTGAAAGTGCAACCTTCTGAACCTTTTCATACCAGTTTTGCATGGTTAATGAACAATCGCCTCTCCATAAGAATGATATCCATCTGGGCTGCTACCAGGAAATGGATTATTAATGGTTTAAACAAAGGATCTTTAATTGCGCCTTCAAAAGGATCCTTAATTGTTCCTTCAAAATAATAACAGCAAGGCCAAGCTTGAATCCTTAACCACTCTCATTTTCAGAATTTTAGAAATCACATAACTGATTACACAACACCCACACACCCCACCGCCAATTTGCATTGTGTTTGGTCTGGAATAACATAATGACAATGTAGCATACATATTTTACACAACAGATTACATAAATTATGTAATTTTGCCTTTGTGGACAGCGATAACAATAGCATAGCTATTGGTTGAAGATGAACTGCAGCAGAACGGAAACCACGTATGCAAGGAATACAGGGTGGAACAGAAAATGCTGCCCATTTCTAGGGATTAAAATCCCACACACATACTATGCAAATGCTTTTTAGGCAGGTACTAGAGGAAGAAGGAGATTTTTTCCCACCACTGTAATCTGGTATATTTCCCCCTGCTTGTCTCCCCCCTGGTGACCACAAATGCTCACACATTTTCATGAAAGTTGCTGTGAAATGGAATGTGTCAGATACTTCTATTGCTGCTGTCAAGGAAAGGAGTTCCCTAGATATTGTCTACACTGCAGAGAAAAGAGGAGGTCTTGATTGTCTCCCACAAGTCTACCATTATGTAAATCCCTTCAACATCTCAACTCTGAAAAGCAGTAACTTACCCTTTATGAAGGCAGAATTCTTCAGTTGTTGTCATGGAAACTTGTCTTACATTTTCTCTGCATGCGTGTAATGCCTCACACTTTTGGTTGAAAAAAAAGCCCTGCGTCTTCATCACTGTCAGTTCCCAAATCAGCATTGCCCAAATGTGCAAGTTTTCTCATATGCTCACATGTATCCAAGGGCTTTCATGCAAGCACAAAACCCTTTGTGCTCACATTTTCCTTTTGTGGTGTAGTGGTTAAGAGTGGTGGACTCGTAATCTGGGGAACCGGGTTCGCGTCTCCGCTCCTCCACATGCAGCTGCTGGGTGACCTTGGGCTAGTCACACTTCTGTGAAGTCTCTCAGCCCCACTCACCTCACAGAGTGTTTGTTGTGGGGGAGGAAGGGAAAGGAGATTGTTAGCCACTTTGAGACTCCTTAAAGGGAGTGAAAGGCAGGATATCAAATCCAAACTCTTCTTCTTCTTCTTCCTTCTATTATATATTTGGAAAAATTGTCTGTCCATATGTTCTCTACGCGTTCATAAGAATGTAAGAAGAGCCCTGCTGGATCAGGGTGATGGCCTGTCTAGTCCAGCATCCTGTTCTCACAGTGACACCCAGTTGCTTGTGGGAAACTGCTGAGCATGACCAAGGCACAAGAGCCCTCTACTCGCCTGTGGCTTCCAGCAACTGGTATTCAGAAGCATTACTGCCTCTGACTGTGGAGCTTAGCCATCATGACTAACAGTCATCGATAGCCTTTCCCTCCATGTATCTGTCCAATCCTCTTTTAAGGATACCCAAGTCGGTTGTCATTATTACCTCCCGTGTTAGTGAGGTCCATAGTTTATGTGCTGCATGAATTTGTCCGTTCCAAATCTTCCAACAGTCAGCTTCATTGCATGTCCATGAGGTCTGGCGTTATGAGAGAGGGAGAGAAATGTTCTCCACCTTTCTTCATATCATGCATGTTATGAATTTGCCGTAATGGAGCAGCCTCCATTGCAGGTGGCCCTCCGAAGGCTGCCCAGAAGCTAATGTGGCCCTCAGGTTGATAAATAGCCCCTATCCTCCCCCCCCCATTATAATTGGGAGAAGGGTGGTTTGTTTGCTGTTCATCTAGTTCTGGAGTATTTATTATTATTTTTTAAAAGCTCCCACTCACTCTGCTGAGGCTCACAGGAGACTTGCTTCAGGCGCCATCTTCTAACTGGAAGTCCCTGGAGTAGTAAACTTCTCTTTTTGTTGCCTCCCCCATTGTGTGATGGCCTGGGAATCCAATTCAGAGGATGAAGTGGAGGAATCCCAGCCTGCACAGGAGTCCCGTCCTCCAGGGCCAGCTGAACTGGGGCAGGGCCTTGATTCTGAGGCGCCTGCACCTGTGCTGGATCCTCAGGAGCAGGCACCAGGTGAACCCATTCTGGCTCCAGAGGTAGTTGAGGACTCAGTGCCTACAGGTGAGCCTCCCCCTGGGCCCAGTAACCCTTCAGCCTCTCCTGAACTGCAGAGGCTCAGGGCAGAGAGGCGAAGGGAACTGGTTTCTCCCAGGAGGAGTGCTCGCCTTAAGGCCAGGAGAGGCGGGTCTCCTGGGGGCCAGGACTGCCCCTGGCCTCAGAGAAGATAAAGGCCAGTCAGCCCGGTCCCAGGTTGCGGGAGCAACGTCGTCGTTGTAGAGCTGTTTCGGCCAGCATCCAGTCCTGTTCCTCCAGTGTTCCTGTCCTTGCCCAGCTCCTCGCTGTGGACCCCGCTTCGCCCGTGGAGGACTGTCTGCCGACCCTCAACTCAGGTCCTGGACCTCGCCCCACCTTTGCTAGTGGCGATGGCACGATACCTGGACATTAGGTTATAATGGAACCATCTCCCTCAGCTTCAGAAATGTGAACAGCTGCACACGAAAGGGTAAAAATGGTTTGCCAAGTTAATCTCCTATGATTTACTGCCTACGCCTAATCTGTTTGGAGGCTGCTATGAATATTCTAATACCTTTTGGAAATTACTGAGGGGTGGGGGGGATGACAGCAGCTAAGGAGAAGCGACGAGAAATTCCCGGAGCTCGCGAATCGTGCACGCACCTGCCAGGGGCAGTTGAAAGCAGGCGCAGAAAGCAATTTTTATTATGATTTTATTTTTTTAAAAATCCAGCGTGGTTTTGTTCTCAGAATGCAATACAGCGGCAACCACCACAAAACGGCCCACAAATGGCACCACATGGTTGTTTTATGTTACCGGGGGAAACGGCGGATGAGGATTTGCATGTGGCATCTGCAGCCTGTTAGGCAAATTTATCAGCTGAGCGTCTGAAAGTTAATGCTGCCGAGTGAGGTGGTTAAGTGGCAGAAAGGTGTGCAGAGCTGGAGCTTAATAACAGGGATGGTGGCCTCCATCTGCACTGTGCATCTAAAGCACTATCATACCCAGTAGGGTAGTGCAGGGGCCCTCCATGAAAATCACAGCCACAGTCTCCTGACAGCCACACTCCTAAGATTATGCAGTAATCTTATAATTATACAACAATAGTCATTAGGGATGCATTGCAGCAATCAGCGCTGATCTCCTTTCAGCTAGATCTACTGTTTTTTTGTGCACATACATGGGCAAATGATTTGGAGTGTCGCAACATCTTTTGTCTTCTGTGATGTTCCATTGTACATAACAGAAGCTTGCACACCATTCTTTTGAAACTGAAGCTCCTCATGTTTTCAGTGTTCCTGAATGCTTAGCTTTGGAACATACAGAACAACTCTTCTTCGGTGGTCCTCCCACACGCCTTCTCCAGAGCGGCCCTAGGAGCCAATCCCAAGGGACTTGACTCACTTTCTTTCACTCTGATTGGCTCCGATGAGCACAAAGGGTGAGAAGACTTCTTTTCAGTAGCTCAAAAGCTCCCCTTTTATGCTGATTGGGCAGCTCTAGGACTCTGGAGGCAGAAATAGTAACTGGCCTTCAACCCATATGATCCTGGACCACTGAACCTCTGCCTGTACCATTTTAAACAGCCATGGCTTCCCCCAAAGAATTCTGGGAGCTGTAGTTTGCTAGGATGCTGGGAGTTGTTAGGAGACCCCTTTTCCTCTCACAGAGATTCAATTCCCAGAGTTCCCTGGAAAGAGGGATTGATTGTGAAGCCCAATTTGGTTGAAGACCAAAGCCAGGCATAGGCAAACTCTGGCTCTCCAGATGTTTGAGACTACAATTCCCATCACCCCTAGCTAACAGGACCAGTGGTCAGTGAAGATGGGAATTGTAGTCCCAAACATCTGGAGAGCCGGAGTTTGTCTATGCCTGGCTTTGGTCTTCAGCTGAATCCGGTGTGGCAGACCAACTATTTAGCGCTTAGCAGGGGGTCCATGAATTTTGCCCTTGGGTAGCCAAGCGAAAGCACAGCCTGTCAATTGAGAATGGTTCTTAAGAACTGCTTTGGATAAATAGATGGCCTGAACAGTGGGGCTTCTTTGGGAAAGACCTATAGATTTTGAAATCCAAATAATAATTATATGGCTGCAGAGTCACCAGAAGCAGAATGAAGCAAGCTTAATCTCCATAGCAATGGAACATTCTGTTCTTTTTACATCGTTTTCAATGACATCATTCAGTTGGGGAATTGTGGGCATTTGAACCACAATTCTGACAGGCAAGTTAGGAAATAAACACGTTCTCAGGAAGGTGTGTCTGGGGCACCCAGTAGTAGATGCTGCAATGGGGTTATCAGAGTAAGGCGGGGGGGGGGGGGGAGAGGGACATTTTTGGCCAGATTCACACCCCTCCCTTCACACCTTGTGGGCCAACTTTAACAGGTGGGTGGGACCTGTCAATCAACTGGTGGCAGGTGATAGACACCTGCCAAAGTTGGCCTGCTGGGCTAAGCAGGAAGGCAGTTCAAAATGCTTGCTCTGCTCTATGGACAGTGCTTCCTGAGCACCACACAAAGCGCAGCATTTCCAAAGTGGCCAACCATCAGCTGGTTTTGAGGTGCTTCAGAAATGCTCCACTGTCAGAGGAAGTGAACCTCTGAATACCAATTGCTGGGAATTGCAGGTGGGGATATTGCTGTGGTGCTCAAGTCTTCTGGGGGCATCTGGCTGGCCACTGTGAGACTAGGGTGATGGACATTATGGACCAGTGGCCTGATGCAGCAGGACTCTTAAAGCATCGCCCACTTCAGTCCCGGGTCAGTCACCCTATTGGCTGTGAGGAAGAACTCAAGCCGGGTGGCATAGGAGTCCCATTTCCCTCTAACCGTTGTGTCAAATTCCTCAATGTGGCCCTGGGTGGCCATGACGTCCTCTCTGTGTGACCTGCCTTGTGGCTGCAGTCAGTGATTTCAGTTCAGCTGAGGCAACAGTTCCCCAGCAGGGATTTCAGCTTGTGGAAGCTAGCCAGGACTGCATACCTAGCCTAGCAGCCCACATTTGTCACCAGTGAAGTGTAGGTGGGTTCCCACGAAGCAAGACACAGCGATAACAGCAATAACTTTTATTGAACCACATAACTGGGAAGCAGGGGCAAAGTAACTGCTTATATACATTCTTGAAAGGCTGGGCCACTCCCACTCCCAACGTGATTGGCTTTCTAAACTTCCAAGCTGCAAATCACGTCTCAGAGTTCAAGGGCCAATGGCAGAGGGCCAAACCCTAAAATGTTCTATGATTGGACATCATATATTGAATCAGAACACAAGGGCTCAGAATCCTTAATCCAGACTCAAGTTCAGGCAAACACAGACCACTGAATACATAACAACTCTTATGTTCATTAGCTTGCTTGCTGACTTCACCAAACCTTTATTAGGAATTACAAATATAGGCCGCGGGTGGCGCTGTGGGTTAAACCACAGAGCCTAGGACTTGCCGATCAGAAGGTCGGCGGTTTGAATCCCCGTGACGGGGTGAGCTCCCGTTGCTCGGTTCCTGCTCCTGCCAACCTAGCAGTTCGAAAGCACGCCAGTAGATAAATAGGTACCGCTCAGGCGGGAAGGTAAACGGCATTTCCATGCGCTGCTCTGGTTCGCCAGAAGCGGTTTAGTCATGCTGGCCACATGACCTGGAAACTGCACGCCAGCTCCCTCGACCAATAAAGCAAGATGAGCGCCGCAACCCCAGAGTTGGTCACAACTGGACCTAATGATCAGGGGTTCCTTTACCTTTAAGACATCCATATATAAAATTTTAAAACATTAGTAGCGGCAGTAGCACAACTTTTCCCTTTTTCTCCTGAAGCCACTGTAGCAACTATCACTTTCCATCCTCCAAGTTGCCCTTGATATCCTGCGGCATTGTGGGGATTGAGCATGTAAAATTGAAACTCGGGAAACTATCCTCCTGATGAAATTTGGCACAGGTGTAGAACCGAGTTATGATTTTCCAATACTTCTACTAATTGGCCTTTCCTAGACTGTGCCATTGTGAGTTTGATTTTCTAAGGATGGTAGCAGCATTTTGAATGTGCTGCATGTACTGTTCTTACACTCAGCTTTAATGACACCTAATTAGGCATATTTGAAGAATCTTTAATTAGAGAACGGGGGTGAAAAAGCAGCAAGAGAGCTTTGCAATTTTTATCCTGCTAACCTCCTTCCATCTTGTCTTAAACCAGGGGTGGGGAATTTGTTCTAACTCAAGGGACTTGTGGCCTTCTGGCCACCCTTCCAAGGGCAGCTGTCGTAGTCCTGTGCTGCCAGTCATGGCAGAGGGAGTAGCCAGCCAACCAGCCAAGTCTCAGGGGAGAACCGTATTTTTCGCTCTATAGGATGCACCCGACCATAGGACACACCTTGTTTTAGAGGGGGAGAACAACAAAAAAATATTTCTCCCCCTCTCTGCTCAGCGCCCCTTCAGTGAAGCGGCAGGAGAAATGGAGCCCCTTCCATTTCTCCTCCCGCTTCGCTGAAGGGGCGCTGCGCAGATCTCCCTCTCTGCTGAAGCCAGGAGAGTCTTGCTCTCCCGGCTTCAGCAAAAGGAACCCGAAGCCTTTGGAGCGCAGCGTGAGTTCACGCTGCGCTCCAAAGGCTTCAGGCTGCTATCCCTGAACCCTGGAGAGCGAGAGGGGATGGTGCGCATCGACCCCTCTCGCTCTCCAGGCTTCAGCGAAAGCAACGTGAAGCCTCCGGAGCGCGGAGGGAGCGCTCCCTCTGCGCTTTGGAGGCTTTGTGTTGCTTTCGCTGAAGCCAAGGAGCCTGCATTCGCTCCATAGGACGCACACACATTTCCCCTTAATTTTTGGAGGGGGGAAAGTGCGTCCTATAGAGCGAAAAATACGGTGCTTGCTTGGAGGCAGAGTCCATGTGCAAGGTTCAGTCCAGTCATAAGGTCAGGAATATCTCAGTTCGTGTAGTCAGATGATCTGGGGGTCAAGAAAGCAGAGGGTCCAGGGTTACGAGAAGCGAGAAGCAGCAAGGTCTGGCCAGGAGTGACGAATGTTGTTTCCAGCAACTGACTGAAGCTGGAAACGCTGCTTAAGGAGGCTGGAGCCAATTGGTTCTCATCAGAAGCAAGAAGGCTGATCATCAGCAGGTGGAGTCACTCTGCCTTCTACTCCTTCAGGCTGCTGCTCAGCAGGTGAAGCCGACTCCTGGCCCATGACAGAAGCATACCAGTGGTGGGCAGGGCCAGAGGCATTGGTTTTGGCAAGTGCAGATCTTGGCCCCTGTTAGTTCAGGTGAGTCCAGTTTGGAATCCAAGTAGGGCAGATGTTTCACTCTTGCTCTAACTTCAGCCCAGATTGCTGACTTGTCACACAGCTTCTGGGTCCTTGCTCATCACAGACTGTTACCTCCGAACCAGCCCTGGCACCTATGAAGCTGTTTAACCCTGCTGAGGCCATTTATTTCAGGTTACAGCTTTTGTAGATAGGCAAACAGAACCCATTGCTAAAGGTTTTTTTTTAAAAAAATCAACCCTGAAACTATAGCTATAGGACCCCCACTCAATAAATCCCCAAAGGCAATAGAGAGTATTCTTCATTTTTCAAGTGTTTCCAGTAATGTCTGGTAAGTCATTTTTGCCTTAAATAAATCTCTCTTTTGGCAGTCAGAGTTATTTAAGACACCGTCTTTTTAGTGTTGCAAAGCTTGGAATTGCTTAGGGACAATTCTCAGAGTGCTCCAAGCTTCTGTGCACAGTAAGTTTTCGTTTTGCTTGACCTCAGTGAAAAGGTGTAGATTTCAAAATAAAGCAAACTGCCAGGCTGTTGCTATATTGTGCCAATGGTAGTCCTACTCAGAGTAATCCCATTGAAATTTTATTTATTTAATTTCTATACCGCTTTATATTTTTAAGAAAAATCTCAAAGTGGTTTACAGAATATTAAAACATCAATAAAACATCAAATTACAAATTATGTCAAAGCAACATAATTAACAGAAAACTAAAATATTATCTTAAAGATTTCAAATAATAAGCATGTTGGGTCCATTAAGTTGTATACAACCCATGATTATATATCACCCTTTGTCAAACGTCTAAAGGGCAGTTTACTGCTACTTATTATTATCATTATTAATTGGTTTCTTCCTCCAAAAAAGCGTCTCAGTGTGATCTACAATCTATAATATTATGTTACACAGCAACATACAATATACTCAAAATACAAAACATAACAGTTAAAATAGTTATATGCATACAATTCATATTAATAAGCAATACATAATATTAGATGACTAGTGGGGAATTGCCCAGAAATCTGTAGAAGCAAAAATATATTGTGGTGCAATTTTAAATGGAGAGTGCAATTTGTGAGTTTGGATCCGTCATGCCAAAAAATGGGTGAAGTCATGGCCAAGTCATATTTCGCTCCACTATTTTGAATCAAAATGTGATCCAAACATTAATGGAGACCACCATCCCTGTTTGGGAATCCTCGCGCCAATTTGGTGAACATATTTTGAGTGGCACCCAAGCCTATGGAAAACAGACAGACAGATGGACAACCTGCTTTCCGAAATGTATGCTAGAGATGCAATAGTACATAATGCATAATGAGTGCTACATAATAAGCAGCAGTGTCCAATTAATTGCAATGTCAACCCAGCAATAAACTCCGGAACCCAACCTCTGTGAATTACAAGAGCCTAATGATATAGGCTATTATCTACACATCTCAGGTGCAACGACAAAATGTATGCATATTTAACAACACTGTGACAAATAGGGGGAGGGGGAGTTGAGGTCCAGCAGAATTATAGCCCAAATTATACCCACAGTAGTAAGCGCTTGGTGATATTAATTGATTGAGCTTAGGAGGACAGTTTTTCATTCCCTTGCATTATGGGGAGGAAAAGAAAAACCACTGTCAGCATTCCAGTCTGATTCCTAGAGCTCAGTCATCAAAAATGCAACATTGCCATTTAATTATTAATAGCCATTGTTATCCAGTAATTTGTCTTTGGGAGCAATGGGAGAGGGTGGTACCCGATTCATGGCAAGATGCGCACTCGAGAAACACCAGACAAAATGCCCCCGGGCGCCAGCATCTGAACCCTGCCATCGCATCGCATATTCATTTAGGCCCAACGACGACGAGTTCACTTCGAGAAATGTGGCAATGTGCTGACTGGGGTTGGGGCTCGTTAATTTTTAATCAACCTTTTATTCGCCATGGCTCTGGAAATGAACTGTTACTAATGACTAGTCATATGTCAGTCTAATGAATGGGAGACAGGCGCCCATTAGAATAATGAAATTAGCTGGTTTGGAGTCTTGTTACACACCCGTGACACATGGCCCCCAGTAATTGTGACATGGCTTTGCTTGCCTGTGTTCAAGCTCTGTTTGTTTGTTTGTTAAAGGCCTTTTAAGGTAGGAGGGGTGGGATGTAGGGATGTGCACCTGATCTGGCCGACTCCCAAATCAGGAACCAAAATGGGACCGTTTGCATCAGCCCATGATGCTGCTGGATAAAGTTGAGGTACTCCTGGATCATCCTGGGTTGAACTGGGTCCACCTGGAATGATCTGGGACAGCCAGAAAGGGACTGTCTGGCAATAAGGGGGTGGAAAAGAAGGAGGAACTCAAGTCTCCTTCGCCGCCACCCTGACCATGTGTGTAATGTCAGGTCTTGAATTGTATCAGAAGGGGGCATGTAGAGCCACAGTCTATACTTCAGATCTTGTTGGAGATGAAAATAGCATGCAAAAACAAACAGTGATGCAAACCTAAAAACAGTAAATCAGTATTTTAAAAATCAGTATTTTTTGAAACAGAGAGATACAGAAATTCAGTGACTACAAGATTCCCTGGGTGGGTCAGGGAAAACCTGGGCAAATAGATATGTAGTTTCAAGACATCTGAAGCAACTGATGGATGGTCTTTCATACATGACATAACTGTATTAAAAATAATTTTATTTTATTAAAAAACTGTTTCCTGATTAATTGGGGGCACCCGTGTTGAATGTGTGCTTAATCTCACCAGTTAATTGACTAAACCCTGCAATCCTACTTTTAATCCTTACCCCCTTTTTATCTAGCTGACGGAGATTAAGCCATGTTCTGAAACCATTGTATTTGTTTGTTTAATTAGGGAGCAAAGTTGAGCCGAGTCTTGCAGCAGCTGTTGCCATGTGTAATACAATAAATAAGATCCTTTATGAGACCCAGCAGGCGCTCTGAACTTTCATTTAGCAGATGGCAAAATATTAAAGTGACAGTGTGATAATTTAGCTGACGGGAGTCCTCTGGACCTTGACCAGGTAGCAGAGAAACATGAATCATCCTTGCCCAGGAAGTGTCAGGTAGCTCCTATTTCTTCCTATTCATGCTACAGTGTGAGGTTCATGCAAAAGGCTGCATCTGCTACCATCCAAAGATCTAGCAGATCTAGCTTTGGTGCAATGCTTTCCATTCAGGGAAGAGCCATAGCTCAGTGGCAGAGCGTTGGCTGGGCATGCAGACAGTCCTGGGTTCTACCAGAGAAACAGTTCCTGCCTGAATTCTTGGAGAGCTGCTTCCAGTCAGAGTCAGGGGTCAGCAAACTTTTTCAGCAGGGGGCCAGTCCACTGTCCCTCAGACCATGTGGTGGGCCGGACTGTATTTTTGTTGTCAGGAATGAGCGAATTCCTATGCCCCACAAATAACCCAGAGATGCATTTTAAATAAAAGCACACATTCTACTCATGTAAAAACACCAGGCACGCCCCACAAATAACCCAGAGATGCATTTTTTTTTTAAAAAAGGACACATTCTACTCACACTGATTCCCGGACTGTCCACGGGCCGGATTGAGAAGGCAATTGGGCCGGATCCAGCCCCCGGGCCTTAGTTTGCCTACTCATGGTGTAGACAGTGCTGAACTAGACGGACCAATAATCTGACTCAGTGTAAAACAGCTTCCCATTTTCCTATGCCCGAATTGCAAATTTGCCACAACCAAAGGGGTATCTGTAATAACAGGGCAGGGGAAGAGAAGTGCTAGCCAGTTTTCTTGGGTGCATTGATCTGGCTGAGACTGTACAGGCTCATTAAGGTTTTTTGGCCTCACCATGTTGGAGGGCATGGCCCATGACTACACAGATGAGGTGCAAAATGTGATAATTGAACCATGAGTCTTCTTTCACTTGTTTAAAAGAAAAAGGAGACTGGCAGGGGGACTCCCTAGACAAATGAATCAATTTCTGTTACTCTGCAGATCCAGTACATGTAATACAACAAAAAATGCAGAGGTCAGCTTTTGATAGAAAGTACACTGATTTTCACAAACGCATTTTGTGGACTAGCAATCACATTTCTTAGCAGGAGAGGCCGGCGGGCGGGGGACTGTCCACCAAGCCCTAAACAATAGCTCTCTCACATTGCAAAATGAATGGAATGGAACTGGTAGGGGTTGTAGGGAGTAGAGTGGGCGAGAACAGGGCTTAAATTCATAAAATTCATTAAACTATTTGAGATTTTGGATGGAGTAGAAATTTGTGAGGGTTGCAGGTATGTCTGCATAATCAGGACCAGTAGGACATAGCTGACTTCCCTTGGTAAGCACAAGGATGTCAGGGGTTGTTGTTTCCTCTAATTTTGTGTTATGCCACAATCCCCATGGAAGCCATTTTGTGATAAGCCATGGCAGACATTTTGTATTATGCCATGCTCCCTCCATGGCAGACATTTGCAACTGGTGCCTCTGTCACTTTCTCCAAATTTGAGATGTGCCCAATAGCTGAAAAAGGTTCAACAGTGGAATCGACGACCTCAGAAGTTTGTGGACTCTCTTTCATTAGAGATTTTTAAAAACAGAGTTTGGAAGGCCATCTGGCTGGGAAAGCTGTGATTTCTGCCTTGCAGGGGGTTGGACCAGGCGACCCTTGATATCCGCTCCAACTTTACTATTCTACGATTCCATGACTCCTGCAGTAAATGCATATCAACAAATCAAATCGTACGTGGGAGGCCACGTGGGAGGCCACTAACAATAGGACCCCAGGTGCCGAAGGCTACGGGGAAGACATGCTACTTCAGTAGCCATTTAAATCTGAGCAGAGGCCTGTGGCAGCTCTACGATTTGGGAGGCCATTACAGAGAAGGCTCTCCTCATGCAGGTCCTCACCTCCAAGGGTGATGGCACCATAAGAAGAGCCTGCCGTGCAGATCATAGCATCCCAACCAAAACATAGGGGAGGAGGTGCTCTTGCAGATATTTGGGGCCCAAATCCTTTGGAAACATCAATAAAAAGATGAGAATTGCCATGCCTTTTTTTTGCTCCTCTTCTGCCCACTCATAAGTGCTGCAGTCCTGCAGTGGGTGCTACATCACTTTTATGACACAGCTGCCTTTTCCATATTGTCCTTGTGTGCTAGATAGCTCAGTTGGTAGAGCACGAGACTCTAAATCTCAGGGTCATGGGTTCAAACCCCAGCTTTGGCAAAAGATTCCTGCATCGCAAGGGGGTTGGACTAGATGACCCTCGTGGTCCCTTCCAACTCTACAATTCTAGGATTCTATGAATGGCTTGAAAGATTGCTGGGAGTGTATAAAGGTAAAGGTAAAGGTACCCCTGCCCGTACGGGCCAGTCTTGACAGACTCTGGGGTTGTGCGCCCATCTTCCGGGTCACGTGGCCAGCGTGACAAAGCTGCATCTGGCGAGCCAGCGCAGCACACGGAACGCCGTTTACCTTCCCGCCAGTAAGCGGTCCCTATTTATCTACTTGCACCCTGGGGTGCTTTTGAACTGCTAGGTTGGCAGGCGCTGGGACCGAGCAACGGGAGCGCACTCCGCTGTGGGGATTCGAACCACGACCTTTCGATCAGCAAGCCCTAGGCGCTGAGGCTTTTACCCACAGCACCACCCGCGTCCCCCCTGGAAGTATAGTCCCCCCTGTATAGCAATAAGCAAAGACATAGGTCCTTGGTGGGGGTAAAATAAAATAAGAACCTTTTGCCCTAAAATAAGAACCTTTTGAACGAGGATATTAAACAACATTGAAATAATAACAGGACGTAAGCTGCCATTAGATCAATCAATTCTATCATTTGGCTGTGTTAAAGACCTAGTCCTATCTGAATAGAGAGAAATGAGAATGCACCTCTTGATGGTGACAAAGGTGACAATTGATGCAAACTGGGGGTTGGAACAAGAACACCCAACATTAGAAGAGCGGATTTTAAGGGTGTGGCTTATATGGTTGGAAAGGGCAGGCAATGAAACAACATTTTTATTGAATGCTAGATAGCTCAGCCTGTTTCTCATGTTCTGGTGCAGGCCATTTCAAGAAAACGCAATGCTATCTACATCGCTGGGTCCATTGTACAAGGACGAAGATGTACCACAATACCAGCGTACGTATGGTATATATATATAATAACGAGTGCACTGGCATGTATTTAGAGCAAGCAAGTTTTCCAGAACACCATGCTGTGTGGCAGGGAGGAGGTTGTCACCATGCAGGTCATGTACACGATGCAGAACTGCTGATGGGCAGGAATGTGTTTTCATGGTTGCATTAAGAATCGCAACGGCGGCTACCCACACCGGACTCGAACAAAGGGACAGAGGCCGACGCTGACACATGTCAGACACTGCCGAAGATGTGTTTGTGTTTTTAAACTTCGGCTGAGGTTGAAGAGGCGACGAGTGAAGCATAGATTCTCCTCTGTGCAGCTGAGTCTTCACAGTGGGTTGCTCACGTCTGAGTCAAGCAGAGAAGGTCAGTTATAGATCAGCGCCGACTTTGTTCCAGGCTGCTATTATTCCATTCCCTACTTTTCCAACTCCCCTGACGGTCCCTCGCTACTCTGGCATGCTGTGTGAGGTAAATGCAGCTGATGATCCTTGCCAATGAAGAAGAATCAAGGTGGGGGGAACTTTTGGTCAGCTGGTTACCTGTAGGGATGAATGGTTTCCACCCGACATCCCCTTTTAATTGTTTTGCAAGTTCTCTATATTTAGGGATGGGTGAATCTGCCAGTTTTTGTTCTTCTCCGTTTATCATTTTCCCTATCTTAAGTTCTCTGTATTTCCACATCAGTTTGCAAATTGTTTTTTTTTAAGTCTTCATGAAAAAATTGTCAGCATTTTAGTGGGAATTTTTCCTACTATGCACAGTTTTGCCTAATGTACACATCTTTGCAAGCCATTTCCCTTACTATAATGCCATTTTGACATTAAAAGGTAAAGGGACCCCTGACCATTAGGTCCAGTCGTGGCCGACTCTGGGGTAGCGGCGCTCATCTCGCTTTATTGGCCGAGGGAGCCAGCATACAGCTCATGTGGCCAGCATGACTAAGCCGCTTCTGGCGAACCAGAGCAGCACACAGAAACACCATTTACCTTCCCGCTGGAGTGGTACCTATTTATCTACTTGCACTTTGAAGTGCTTTTGAGCTGCTAGGTTGGCAGGAGCAGGGACTGAGCAACAGGAGTTCACCCCGTTGCGGGGATTTGAACCACCGACCTTCTGATCAGCAAGTCCTAGGCTCTGTGGTTTAACCCACAGCGCCACCTGTGTCCCTATTTTGACAGTATCTTTCACTAATATATACATTTTCATGTATACGGTATTTCCTGAATATATGCATCTTTGTGCCTATTACTTGGTTGGAGAACTGGACTGCAAAATCTGGAGAAGTGTAAAGTCTGGAGGATGCCTGAGTTTCAGTTTGGGTGTTGTTTCAGGAAGTGCAAATTAAGTAGGTTCACTTTTAAATGCAAACTGAATTGAATTTCTCCCCCAGGAATGTCTATATTCCATTTGCCATGACTTCTGATTTAAGTAGGAGAATTCCCAGGGGAAATGGGCAAGGGAGGCAGATTAGATGCTTAAGCATGCAACTTTTTGTCGTTTTATAGGCTGTAATCCAAAGTTTACAGGGAAGTATGCAACTTAAAAACACAAAAATGCATTCTACAATAACAAACAAAAACAATACCCCCCTGCAGTTTAAAAGGCCATAGAGTGTTTAATTAGCCAAAGGCCTGGGAGACGAGAAATGTTTTTGCCTGGCACCTAAAGATATGTAATGAAGGTGCCAGGTGAGCGTTAGAATTCCTGCTCCATGATTGCAGTCATGGGATTTTTGTCTATCACATGACAGTGTATGTTTTGGCTCCACAGAGTGGGAAGTGACGGAGACAGGATGTTTGTGTTACTGTGTTCCGTGAAGTGGGACTATTGTCCTTTGTTCTTTCTCTTTTTTGCTGTCTGATGCTAGAGAGAGAGGGAGCCGTGTTGCAGTGCTCCGTGTGTGTTTATATGTAAATAAAGTAGATTAGCCAAAATGCTGTGTCTGTTACACTAGCTGAGAAGACTCTGCAGATCCCTAAGTGTGCCGATGTCTGTTGGCATCAGTCGCTGTGATGTTTGGGCTGAAGAAAGCTTTTGAAGTTCCCGAACAATCGACCAGGAGGGAGAGAACATGCCAGTCAGGCATATGTCTCTGCCAGGGTCCTACTCGAGTGTAGGACAAGCTCCTTACAGTGAGTCTCCCTGGGGAGAGCATTCCACAAGTGGGGAGCCACTGCAGAAAAGGCCCATTCTTGTGTTGCCACCCTCCAGACGTCTCATGCAGAAAGCACACAAAGGGCCTCAGATGATAATCGCACCGTCCAAGTTGGTTCATATGGGGAGAAGCAGTCTTTGAGGTATTGCAATCCTGAGCCACAATGAAAGCAGAGACACACTTGTAGTTTTCATTCCATTTGCTTAGCAGTACATGGGAAGATCTTCCCGCCCTGAACGTACATTTCCACATGTACCTACAAAGCAGTTTGAATGGTGCATTTGCAAGATCTCATTTAATTAACATTCCAAGCTGGAAACTTCACAGGGAAATGACACTCCATTCAAGCATTATGAACTGGACAAAAGTTGCATTCCAAACCAGGCAAACATTGGCAACATCGCTTCCGACAATAGAATGGGGGCATTTCAATTAATCTCATTTCACATTCTGAGCTGAAGAACTTTCCCAGGAAATGAGGCTCGATTTGGAAGACCTCCATGCATTATGCACCAGATAAGACCATATTCCAAATAATTTAATTACAAGCTTTTGGTGGCGTCGCCGCTGACAAGATTGCTGTGAGATCTCACCTAAGTGTAGACAGCGGCTCATCTAATATGTCTCTTGCTATTGACTGTAAACCACGGACAGTCAACACATTACGAAGATAGATGGACCATTTCAATTGTGAGCATGGCAACTTCTTACATATTTCCCCCATCTTCAAAACTTTTATGAAATTTTGTATCCCAGAGGTAACGGCAGCTACTAGGAAGTGATGGAAGGCAGCAGTACTTTCTAGTCCTGCATCTCGCTCCCTCCAGGGTCCATACAAGGCAAGTCAGGGTGATGAGTAGATGGGAATTTCATGCATATTTTGGTTCCATCTGCTTCTAGAAATGAGTGAAATTGGATTTTCCACCCCTAAGGGACAACAAGTATCAGTTGCTGGGCTGGTAAATGAATGGCTGCTCAGGAGCCTGTGCTGAAATGTGGGCTGTGCAGTTCTGAATATAGAGCCACTAGCGTGTCAATGCCCTACAGGGATCCTTCCTCTTCAATTGCTATTCCATCAAACTAACAGCTCTCTGAATGGCACACGGAAGGAACAGGGAGGCGCCTTGCTGTAATTTTCATCTTTCCTCTCCCCCTCCCCACTGCATGCATAAAGAGGAATGCTTTCCTCCCATCACAAGGGCCCCTATTGCCACCTTCTCAACATCACACTTGTGCTAAGGACATGCCCCATTGCATGGCCAGTGCTCCGTTGAGTTTGCCTTGCTGCACCTTGGCCTAGGATGGAGTGCACCCAGAACAGAGGAGACAGATCGGCTGCCATGGCTAGAGGATAGAATTATACCCAAGGCAGAAGGTTCCCACTTCAATTCCCGTCCTCTCCATGGGCAAAACGGTTTTGGGTAGTAGGTAATAGGAAGGTGCTCTGTTGGAGACCTCGGACAGCTACGACCGCTCAGAAATACAGTGGTACCTTGGGTTACAGATGCTTCAGGATACAGAAGCTTCAGGTTACAGACTCCGCTAACCCAGAAATACAGTGGTACCTCTGGTTGCAAATGAGATCCGTTCTGGAGCCCCGTTCACAACCTGAAAGAAAAGCAACCTGCATCTGCGAATCTGCGCATAGGGCGTGATTTGCCGCTTCTGCGCATGCGTGTGATGTCATTTTGCATGTCTGCGCATGCACGAGCAGCGAAACCCAGAACTAACCCTTTCCGGTAACAAGAGGTATGACTGTAGTACCTCGAGTTAAGAACTTTGCTTCAGGATGAGAACAGAAATCACACGGTGGCAGCAGGAGGCCCCATTAGCTAAAGTGGTACCTCAGGTTAAGAACAGTTTCAAGTTAAGAACAGACCTCTGGAACGAATTAAGTTCTTAATCTGAGGTACCACTGTAGACCACATGTAAAGTTAAGGAGACCCCATACTGGATACCAGCTTGCCATGCACAATTAGGAACATTAAAAGCTGCCTTGTACCAAGTCAGACTCTGTCTAGCTCAGTGGTATCTACACTGACTGGCAGCACCTCTTCCGGGCTTCACAGGAGTCTTTCTCAGTGCAACATGGAGATGCAGAGGACTGGTCCCGCGACCTTCTCTACCTGCATAGGATGTGCTCTACCACTCAGCTAGTTTCCCAGGTTTAATCCATGGCATCTTCAGACAGGAAAGGTCTCCTGAACCTCTGCTATCTGGAGCAGGCAACTATGGGTGCTAGATGGATACAACATCTTCCTGGGTATAAGGCAGCTTCACACATTCACGCCCCTCTCTCTCCTGAGGTGTTTCTTGGTAGCAGTGGCTTGGAATTCTGGGAGCATGCTGTGTATTCAGGTGGGCAAAGCTCCCAGGTTTAGGGAGATCAGCTTCAAAAGACACCAGAACCCCTGCTTTTTCAGTAGTTGTGAAGAAGAGTGAATTGCTGAATTGAAGAGGAAAGGGTCTGAACCCGGGATCTTCTGTGAAGCGAGCATACCCCCTTTGAAAAGCACAAGGCGCAAGAGTAGGTAAAGGTAAAGGGGCCTCTGACCATTAGGTCCAGTCGTGACTGACTCTGGGGTTGCGGCGCTCATCTCCCTTTATTGGCCGAGGGAGCTGGCGTACAGCTTCCAGGTCATGTGGCCAGCATGACTAAGCCGCTTCTGGCAAACCAGAGCAGCGCATGGAAACACCGTTTACCTTCCCGCCAGAGCAGTACCTATTTATCTACTTGCACTTTGACGTGCTTTCGAACTGCTAGGTTGGCAGGAGCAGGGACCGAGCAACGGGAGCTCACCCCATTATGGGGATTTGAACCACCAACCTTCTGATTGGCAAGTCCTAGGCTCTGTGGTTTAACCCACAGCGCCACCCACATCCCTGGCACAAGAGTAAGAGAAGCCCAAATATGAGAATTTGAAACTGAAATTGCCAGATTCACTCATTCCTAATTACAATAATGATGGGATGTGCCCAGGAGATGGGCTAGAGTTCTTTCTGAGAGAGCAGAAATAAGCTATGCATTATATATATATATATTAAAGTAATGTTGCAAATAGAAAAGCAACATGGTCTGGCAATGAACTGGATTGACAAGGGGCTAACAGAGAGAGCAGAGCCAAATAAAAGCCAAGTCTATGCGTTGTGTTCAATGGGGCTGTTGTCAATAGATAAGCAAAGTGAGCAGAGCAAAGCAAAGGTGGTTTGGGAGGAAAGCAGAGACATTCTACCTTAGACATACCATCATATGTCTGTTTTTACCAGATTTTTACCAGATTGAAAAATTGCATGAATGTGTTTTGTTTCATCAGATATGCTGTATCCATCTATATGTTGTACCCTTCATTGGACATTTTTAGACAGAGTTTGGATGGCCATCTGTCAGGGATTCCTGCACTGAATGGGGTTGGACTACAGGACCCTTGGCATTCGGTTCTGACTCTACAATTCTACAATTCTATACTGTGTTTTGAGCTTAATTTCCTGTGCTGTTCTCACCTTTCTGCAGTAATTTCACCAAGTCAGCCTGAGTCCATCAATGAGAAAAGAGCAAAGAGAGACAGAAGGTGTTTGTAGGGCTAGGATGTTTGCATGTTTGTGAATTCTTTCCTGGCATATGAAGATGGAATAAGTTTTATCCCACTGCAATATCAAAAGTGCCCTTTTAGCATTTTGCTTATGAGAAATAGATCTTTTGTTATTATTTCATGTTCCCTCTAGGAACACTGAACTGTCTGCATCATATTGCATTGATCTGAAAGATGCATTCACAGAAGCAAAAATGCTATGAAGAACTCCCCTTGTGGGCTCATCAGATAAGCTTATTTGGGTTTGATTTTGGTGGGTTTCTTGACCAGATTAGGTTTCCCCCTCCCCCTTGATATTTTATTTACAGCACAGTGGGTGACAACATATTCCAACTAGTTGCTTTCTGTAAATACACTTTCATACAAACCTGAGAAAATAAGATTTCCTGCCCAGACCTGACCTGGACCAGAGATGGAGTCCCTGGAAGATGAACCAGACTTCCCACAAGCCGGGGACCTTGAGGAGTAAGCAACACGTGGCTTCCCATACATGATTTAAATTTAAATCCAGCCCAATGTGTTTCTCAGCATATTTAGATCTGAATGACTTGAGGAGTGAAAAAAGCAGAGAAAAGTAAGCTTGACTTTCTTCAGTGATGTTACTCAGACACATCTAGGTGGCAGTCTGACAACACTCATTCATCTCCACAACTCTCCACGCTGGGGAAAGTTTGCAGTAATATCTGGCAGAATTTGGGGAGGGGAGAGCATGAAAGGAGCCCCATCATGTTAAAGTACAAGTGCTTACTTTATGGAGGACAGTGCAAACCTTTGTCAGATAACTTATTTGATAAATTATATAATGATTTGATAAATAATTATATTTCGTTGATAAATTATATGACAAGAGTTGTTGGAGGGCCACAAGTCCCCCCCCCCACCCTGATACAAAGAAATATTGTTGTTGCGAGGATAATTTGCTTTGTCTAAACTCTTCAATGAGCAGGGAGGGCAGGGAGGGTGGGACAGAGTGAAAATGAAACAATTAGTGATGTATTGTATTCAGTGCTTTTCCTCGGGGGGGGGGGGGGAGATACCAGGACTGTGTACCCTTGAGTAATAAAAAAAAAGCACTGATTGTATTGTTGGTAAAAAAAAAATGGAAAATGGTTGAAAAGAGGAGGAGGAGCGAGTAAGAGGGACTGCCAGCCAATTCACCAGAATCTAATTAGCCAGCTTGAGAAAGAGAACTTGCAAAAGGGCATTGTGCATACAAGGCAAACGTGTTTATTTCCCTCAACCTCTTTTTCTCAAAGCATGGGAACAGAGTGCCCTGGTGGAATAATTCTCCCTGATTAAAAGCTAGACATTCCACTTGCAGTAGGACATCCATCCCCATCCCTCCAGCTTCCCTCACTTGGCCAAAGGTGTTTCCATTAAGCTTGGTTTTGCTTTTGGCAGGCAGCAACAGGATGTCTGTAGGGTTTTCTCCTTTTTTGGCAATCAAGTCAACAGAGCTCCATGAGGCATTTGGTTCCCTGCCATATGGTCTAATCAGTAACCTTTGCTCCCCCCACCCCCTTTGGACATATAACTTTCAAATCCTGGTATCTCTGATACTTTATCACACTTTCAGGTCATCCTTTATGTTTTACTCAGAAGTAAGTGTGCATAAGTGTGTGCAGGATTGCAGCTCCAGTTGATACTTGAGCTGCAAGGACACAGATGGATTCAGTTGGACTTTCTTCACCATCTAAGTTTGCGCAGTGACTGGGGCGATGGAATAATAGCTTGTCCGCAATATTTTTGCTTATCTTTATTTTTAAATAATAATCAAACAGCTGCAAAACACCCCTTCTCACCACCAGTCCTCTGCAACATTCCTTAACAGTATTCTATAACAGTTCACACTACACCACTTGATCAACTTAAATACAGTTTTCAAAATAATCAACTACCCCATCACATCGCTGCATTTGGTGCAGCAGGTAAACTCCCCCTGTTAATTAGTTAAATTGTTAAGATACCTCAGGTGTGCTGAATTGTCAAGAGCTCACAGATGTACTGCCATGCAGGTTATAATTACAAACGCACACCTCTGCATAGCACCATTGACCACATTAATGTCAAGAAAACCCAACAGATTCTTCCCCTTTTCCAGCATTCAATCAATGAGAACTTTTAATCCAACTGCTAATTATTGGTCACAAATCCCAATGAATCAGTGGTGCTCCTTGACTTGCTCCCATGTGGCACAGAATTGGGCGGCCTACTGAGGAGTGCTGATCAAGGCTGGTCTTGTAATGCAGCAGGATAAAGGGGCCTGCTTCAGTGGCCTCATGAGCGACGAAAATATGAAGGCAGGAACTGGTGTCTGAATTGTACAGACTTCTTAAGGCAGGGCGTTGCCAATGCTGCTCCCATGCCTGCCAGAATGCCCACCAGTTCCCCTCAATAATGTGCCTACTAAAGGTAAATATCCCTTTATAAATCCACAATGTGCAAAAGACGTCATGCTCAGTTTCTACCATCACTGGCTCAGCATCTCCTACATTGAACCTCCACCCCTTTAACCATGTGCACATTGTCAGCACTTCCTTTTTGTGAGCAGGGAAGTGCAAAAACTTCATCTCTGTGAGCGAGCACGGAGGTGGCTAATATTGGTGCCTTTTTCCATCGACGAGGAAGGCACACCTGCTCCATTTTGCAGCCCTCTCGTCTGCTCTTTTAGATGTGGCAGCCATTTTGTGTTACACCACGCCTGCCCAACATCCATTTTGTGATGGGTGTCCATGACATTTCATCAAAATTCAAATGTGCCCAATGGTCCAAAAAGGTTGGTATTCCTGTCACAAAGTGTTGGGACAATCACTGGAGGTTGGCAGAGCCTTTTGTCTCTGCTTCAGGCAGGGGGAAAAAATCTTGGGCCCACGATGATGTATGGAAGGGAAAATCTTCCAATTTTGCCATGGCTGGTCTACATCCTACTTGTCAAGATATTGATGGGAAAGAGGACTGATGGATGACCTGGTAGAAAGGCCTTTGCGAATTTGATACCAGTACAAATGGTGGTCTTTAGTAGCCATTTATCTTTCAAGAAAGGAATAATTTCCCCCTTTGGCACATTAAGATCTTTGTCTGGATTTATCACCACTACCACCGATGAATTCAGTACATTTTTGAGCACAGCACAGGGAAATATAGCTCTTCCAACAACAGCAACATTTCATCAGACTTATACAAACCCTAAAATATTAAAATATCAAATGAAGTTGAATGGCGGAAGTACTCCCTCACACAGCACATAGTTAAATTATTGAATAGTGAGATGGGTTTATGGGCAATAAGTCTATCAATAGGTTCTGGTCATGAAGATGGTGTACTCTCTCCCTCTGAATACCAGTTACTGGAGAACAACGACAGAAAAGGTTGGTTGCTTTTGTATCCTGCTTGCGGACTTCTCATAATCATCTGGTTGGCCACTGTGCAGAAACAAGATCCTGGACTAGATAGACCTTTGGTCTTGTGTTTTTATTCATTCCTGATGGTGGGGAAATGCCCAGTTTTCACCCCATTCAAAAATCTGCTCTTCCATGCTACAGTGTGTGGTTAGATCAGGTTTCTGTGTCTTGCCTTGGGTCTAAAGAGGTTGTGTGGAAACATAGAGTTGTCTCTACTTGGGGTTGTTTGACTTTTACATAGTGGTCTCTGCTTTGGTTGGCCTTCCTTATCTGGACCTACCTTCTGCTTCTTTGAACCTTGCTTTGCTGGAACCTGGAGTGATGTCATGGAACCTAGATGTCTTACACCTGCCCCTGCCTGAGCTAGAGCCCAGCTAGGACTACTGATTGGGACAGAATGCACCGTTCCCTCCCCCTGGCTCACCTCAGACTGCCTTGACGACACCATACTTAGAGTAAGCTTAGAGCTATCCATGGTACTGAAACTCTAGTTTGATATTGCCTGCTATCTACCTGACTAACCTACCCTGGGGCATCTATTATGTTCTATGGCAGGAGTGAGGGACTTGAAGCCACCCAGTAGGCTGGATCTGTCCCCCCACCCATGGGTCACGCTCAGCTGGCCATTGGAGTTTGCGGAGTGCTGCACCTTTCTTGCACAAACAGTTGCCCAATGTGAGTCACCTGAAGCTGTTGATCTCCTGGCATCATGGTGATCCATTTTTGCCCACACTGGAAGCAACTGTGGGCAACTCTTCACGCAGAACACTTTTCAGCTTCAATGCCCAGCTATGGACTTGCAAAGCACTATGCATGGGCTGACTGGGAGGGCCTGCAAAGCTCCTTTAGGCCAACAGACTATTTACCTGTATTTTTACCTGGAAGACAGGTGGATATGACTTGGACAAATGGCATCACAGGCCTGATGGGGAAGTGTGCTAAGCCTCATTTGGCTTGCAGGACATTTGCTTTACCACCCCTACCCTTATTGACTCAGACTAGTGGTCAAGATGGACTACTGATATATAATCTCCCCCCAAGATTTTGGCTCATCCTTGCCTTGCTTTGCCAAGAACACACTGCAATTCTCCTGACAACACTGGAATTTGCTTCTGGAAATTACTCCCACTTTACATACAGGAGAACAAAGCAACCTTGTCTCTTGCAGAATAGACTTCAAGTAATTCATCCACCCTGCTGCACATCTATAGGGAAGGGAGAGAAACTTCTGCACAAATGTAAAAGAGCCTTATGCAGAGGTTTGGATTACAGAAGAGATACCTTCTGATGCTGTTTGTTAGTACTTTTAAAAACGTGTCACAGTAACAAATTGCGTAAGTTGGAATTTCTGTTTGCTGATAATGCAAGTTGGTTATTAGTATTAAAAATTTAGATTGCCACCATGCTCAAGCAGCCATTACACTCTTCATTCACCTGCCTGTTTGATCTGTCAGCATTATTAAACGACCCATCTGCAGGAGAGGATGTATAGCTTAGGGGCCCAGAACGCCTGATATGAGCTCCGCATACAAAAACCTTTAGGTAACTGACAGTGCTATACAAATCCGAGATCTGCTGGGATGAGCGAGTTTGCAAGAGATGGATCTTGGGCTGTTCCTCATCCTGGGGCTGCTGGGGGATATGCTGGTGTAACTCCTTCAACCTGACTGCATTGAGACTATTCAGGGCTCAGCTGGTGGAACTTACACCAGTTTAAATCCTTAAAAGGGGACCTCTTTCTCCTCAGTCACAAGGCTTTTCAAAGGAAATGAGGAAGGTGGCTAACAAGGTGTATGATGACATATCAACACTAAATTGCTTAATTTTGGAGCAAGAGCCACGAAGAAACAAAGAAAATATTAAGGATATCATATAGTAAAAGGCCAGAGGCATTCCTTTTAGGAATTTTAAATGACGATATTCCAAAAGACAAAACTAAATTTTTCTTATGCGCAACGTCTGCAGCAAGAATCCTGGTGGCTAAGTACTGGAAAGGGAATCAGTTAGCCACTAGGGGAGAGTGACTATGTAAGCTCTCAGAATACTTAGAATTAGCCAAATTGACAGATATAATAAGACAAAAACCAAAAATTGAAGTAAAAAAAAGAATGGGAGTGCCTAAATGAATGCCTCAAAAGTCAAGGTTCGAGGGCAGAAATCTGGCTGAGTCTGGAATAACCTTGTGAAGTGAAAGGATATGAAAGAAGGATTTACATCTAGATGTTAGGATAGAGATGATAAAGAAAACAGGAAAACAGGAAGACATTTTTAAACCCATAATACAAACAGGAGTGAATGGCTGGAGCTCAGTGTTCTGCCTGATATTCACTCAGATGAGTTCCCAATGCGCGTGCTGGTGCAAAACACCGTTCATTGTCTCCACCAAGGCAGGGTGAGTTCCATCCCCTCACCACTGTCACCATGGGCCAACAGATGCCAAAGTCATAGATCTATGGGGACACCCATTTCCCCCCATTTCCCCCTTTGTACAATTGCTCTCCTGACTTGAACATCCTGTTTTAATTGCTGTTTTAAATCTTCCGTTGTTGTACCGTTTCAACAGACTCCTTTTAGTATGCCTTTTAATTACGAATGCTTATTTAAATGTTTTCGTGTAATTGTTTTATTGCGAATTTTAATTATGTGTAATTGGTTTTAGAGTTGCAAGCCACTTAGAAGCCATCTTGGCAATTAAAAGGTATATATAATAAATAACAACAATAATAATTGCATTCACTTCCTGGAATATTTTTAATAGGGGTTTTCTGATCACGCAGAGCTGCTTAAAATGTATAAAAAGTGGAGTAGCTCTCATATAACCTCAAAAGGACAGTATGGATCCATGAAGGGTTTAGCCCATTGATCAATCTGCAGATCAACAGTCCAATTCCTGTGTGAGTCCAGCAGGGAGCGGGTAAATGGGAAAGTTTGCTCAAAAATGCAGAGGGAACCAAAATCCTCCCCAACCTTAGATATCAGACAGCTTCCTAAGTTTTTAACCCTTCTTTATTTTCGTTTGGAAAAGCTCTGTTTTATTATTTGGGGATGGGCCACAGCTCAGTGATACAGCATCCGCTTTGCATGCAGGAAGGTCCCAGGGACAACCCCCAGAATCTCCAGGCAAGGCTGTGAATTCATGCTGTCTGAAACCCTGGAGAGTTTTTTTAAAAAATATATTCTTTATTGAAAAATAAGAATGAATTTTTGTGCACGATGTAAATAAGTGCAAAGGTAAAACAAGATGTGAAAAGAGTAACAATTGTTAAAATATACCTGGGTAAAAAGAAGATAAAGAAAGAAAGAAAGAAAGAAAGAAAGAAAGAAAGAAAGAAAGGGGATTTTTTAAATAAGATTGTTATTTTAATGATCCTTAACCTAATACAGTGTTTATAAAAATGATTTTTAAATATTGTTGAATTTATCCATGGCAAGTCGACATTTGTACACGACTTGTTCATATGTTGCGAGTTTACACATCTCTTCCATCCATTTGTTGAAGTGAGCCAAATTTTTATTTTTTCAGTTCATCAATACCAGCCCTTTTGCCGTCACAAGGGCATGGAGAGTCCATTCATATTGTCCTTTTGTTGGGTTCCATAGATTGTGTATATAGTTCAAGGGGATGTTTTCCTCTGCAAACTTGAGATTTTTCCGAACAGTCGCGTTGATAGTTTCTGTTACCCTCTGCCAAAAATTTAGCAAGGTAGGGCATTGTAGGGACATACGTTTTAAGGAAGCGTTGTCCCTATTGCACCAGCAGCAGCTAGATGTCTTGGATAGCCCTTTTGTAAACCCTGGAGAGTTGCTTTCAGTTCGTGTAGACAATACCAAGCTAGATTGGCCAATGGTTTGACCTGGTTTAAGGCACCTTCCTGTGTTCTACACCAGGCTGTCCCAGCCATGGGTCCCCAGATATTGTTGGACTGCAACTCCCATCAGCCCCAGCAAGCATGGCCAATAGTCAGGGAAGATGGGAATTGTAGTTCAACAACATATGGGGACCTGTAGCAGGCCACCTTCCTGCTACTTATAATGCAGCTATTTGACAGTGGTCTGCTGATGCAATTGCTCTGTGGTTAGCATGTTTGGCCACAGGTCCCCCTGTGCTTTTGGAAAGAGTTAAATCAATTTAGTAGCAAACTTAATATAATTAGTAGTTAATAGCTAGAGCCCAGGTTCTCGTGGTGTAAATTGTTTCTGTATTGATCTGAACCTGCATTGTCAGCATTCTGGAGAGGCTGAACTTTAAGTGCTTAATTCAGCCGTATTCAACCAATAATTTTGTGTTTATCCTTCCAAACAAAAGTGCCCCGGCTTGCTCTATTTTTCTGCACGTAATAAAATCAATTAAAACTATTTCTCCCTCCTGCGAACCCCCAAATCTAGCCTTAGCCTCTTCTGTTCAATGCATTTGAAATGTCAGTGTATTCCAAGAAAATGGTTTTGAATCATAGCTGTCAACTTACAGATTTGAAAATAAGGGACCTGCAGCCTTGAAAATAAGGGACCAGCAGCCAAAATAAGGGACCTGCAGCCTCACCTGTTCCAGGCACTCCAGTCCTCCTGTCCTCCTGCAGTCTGGTCAAACTCATGCTGGCAGCTTTGAGAACACTGTCCAACCAACTTTGTAACCAGAGGTTCAACTGAATAGAATCTGAATCACATGCACCACAAGGGCTATGCAGCCTCAACTTAAGATGGCTCCCCGGCCTGGCTTTGCACTGCAAAGTTTGCAGCAGCACGTGCAACAAAATGGCGTCCAGCATTCAAAAAACCCCTCAGCTTGCATTAACTAGCCACACACAAGGCATGCAAGCTCCACCCCCATTCTTTCTTAGACTTCTTATTGGGTGAGCAACACAGCCAAGCAACACAGTTGGAGCCTCCCTCCTCCCTGGCTGGCAGGGAGGGAGGGAGAGGAGCTGCTTCCTTTGAAATTTAAGGGACATCATTTAAGGGGCATTTAAGGGACATCCATCAATAAGGGACAGCAGCGGGACATGGCGCTGGAATAAGGGACTGTCCCTTTAAATAAGGGACACTTGACAGCTATGTTTTGAATGCATTTGTGGAAGACATTGCAGCCCCCTGGAGGCAAATGGAAAGCCAGTAGTGAGCTGCCCCCCAGGACTGTTGAGATCTCTGCTGGGATATTTTCCCATCAGTTGTGTTCTGGTTATAGAATGGAGGTGACTACAAAAGTAACCTAGGTCAGCCCTCTGTCAGTGCAGGGAACCCATCCCTACAGCATCCTGATAAGTGGTTCAACACCACCATATTCCTTTTTTAAAATATTTTTTGAATTTTATAACAATTAATGATACAAATCTCATTCATCATGTTATTTACAATTATTCTCCCTCCCCTCCTCTGGACTTCGCTCAACTCCCCGTCTGCTGAGTTATTTAGTTTTATTTATTGTATCCTGCTTTTCCTACACAAAAATAAAACCCCTTATCATTTCTCTGAAATATCTGTTACTCAAATGAAATTGTAAAAGTTTATTCAAAGCCTGCCAGTGAATCCAGTCCATTCTGTTGTTTCTGCAAATAAACTGTAAATGGTTCCCAGACTCTCTTGAAGTCCTTTTTGTCCTTCTCTCATAGTTTGTCTGTTAGCTTAGCCAATTCTGCATAGTTCATCAGCTTTTCTTGCCATTGTTTCTTTGCTGGTATTTCTTCCGTCTTCCAATATTGCACAATCAAGATTCTTGCCGCTGTTGTAGCATACATACATAATGTCCATTTTTCTTTTGGTAGCTCTTGATTTGAGATACCTAACAAAAAGGCTTCAGGGTATTTAACAAAATTCATTTTAAACATTTTTTTCAGTTCATTGTATATCATTCCCCAATATTTTTTAATGCATTTGCATTCCAACACCACCATCTTCCAATGCAGTCTGTTTCACTGTAGAATAGCTAAGTACAATGGAAAGATATTGGTGATGGGCATTAGCTCAGTGGTAGAGCAACTGCTTTGGATGTAGGAGACCCCAGTTGAGTGTGTGGAAGGTACCAAAATGGTTCATGGCATTTTGGAGTAAAGGGATGCTAACCATGGTGGTGTAAACAACTCCCCACAAAATAACTTCATGGCTCTGAAACAATACCCTTAAGGAACCCCTCTAAGAAGGTCCGCTAAATTCACCACCAGTAAGAACATAGGAGTGGCCGCCGGGAGCACATAACACTGGTTCCGAGAGATCTGCATTGGCTCCCAGTACGTTTCCGAGCACAATTCAAAGTGTTGGTGCTGACCTTTAAAGCCCTAAACGGCCTCGGTCCTGTATACCTGAAGGAGCGTCTCCACCCCCATCGTTTAACCCGGACACTGAGATCCAGCGCCGAGGGCCTTCTGGCAGTTCCCTCATTGCGAGAAGTAAGGTTACAGGGAACCAGACAGAGGGCCTTCTCGGTAGTGGTGCCTGCCCTGTGGAACGCCCTCCCAGCAGATGTCAAGGCAATAAACAACTATTTTACTTTTAAAAGACAACTGAAGGCAGCCCTCTTTAGGGAAGTTTTTAATGTCTGATGCTGTACTGTTTTTAATATTCAGTTGGAAGCCGCCCAGCCAGATGGGCGGGGTATAAATAAATTATTATTATTATTATTATTATTATTATTATTATTATTATTATTATTATTAAAGCTCAGCTGGCTCAGGTCAATGGTTCATCTAGTCCAGTGTTTCCCAAATTTGGGTCTCCAGATGTTCTTAGACTACAGCTCCCATGATCCCTAGCTAGCAGGATCAGTGGTCCGGGATGATGGGAACCGTAGTCCAAAATCAGCAGAAGATCCAAGTTTGGGAAATACTGACCTAGTCTAACATCCTGTTCTCACAGTGACCAACCATATGCCCATGAGAAGCCCACAAGCAGAACCTGGGTGCAATAGCGTTCTTCCTACTTGTGATTCCCAGCAACTGGTATTCAGAGGCATATTTCCACTGACGGTGGAGGCAGAATGTAGCTATTGTGGCTAGTAGTCACTGGCAGTCTTTATGGGAGCAGCAAATGTGAAGGCTATTTCAGCACATTTCTAACCTCCTCTGGTTTCCAGCTTGTTTCCAAGCTCATTTAAAATAGCTGGTTTTGAACTTCAAAGTCCTAAGCAGCCTGGGATCTGGGCATTGTCTCCAACTATATGAATCCATGCAACATCAGAAATGGAAATCGAACTTGTGAGATTAATGCAGCATATCTAAACTCTATCTAACCATGTTATTAGTTTCCAGCCTTCACTGTCATTGACCGGACCTAAGGAGATTGGCTTTGCATAACACAAGAACATGGCTCTGAGCAATATTTTTTATGGATTTCAATTTATGGAAATTATGACACCAATGATGATTGCTAACACAATACAGCCTCCCTAACAAGAACATGCCCCTAATTATTTCCAGAAGGCACTTCTTGCCCCTTCGCTGGGATCTCATTGGCTGGTAATAAACGTTAATAGAGCTCTAGACCTGGTTAAAGTTATCAGATCCCGTGTAAAACAATGAACAATTTATTTAGCGTGATAAGTTCCTTTTAGTGGTTACAAGCTTTTCGTCTGCTGAGCTGCCATCTGCTCTGCCCTTTAATTGCATGTTGAAAAGGGGCTGAAACTTGCGTTTGCATCATAATAAAAAGAATGTTATTTGATTTTAGCCTCATAGCATGTTCTGTCTTGCTGGTAGCTGCTGTGCTTCCTAGAGGTACTAAAATCTATAACTGCAGGGGCTTAGTGCTCCTCTGTCAAGCAGCAAACATGCACACTCTTGATTTCACAGACCGGCAGACACACACACACACACACACACACACACACACGAAGATGCGTTTAACCAGCCACTTATCCATTCAATCTGTTCAAAAGCAGAACCACACATCTGTTCACCATGGGGTGCCTCTTCACTGGAACATTGTTACCTTGGTAGTTGCTAGTGCACTCTGGTGTCCCTTGAGTCATCAGGTAATCAGTTTTGCAGCATAGAGTCGATAGGCTGAAAATTGCTGAATATGCTTGCACTTTCTTCACCTGTCAACAGCTCATGGGACTCAATGCAGGAACACCTCTTCAACTTGCCATCAGAGCATAGGCAACTGAAGAGAGGGTCAAAGAATCATAGAACTGTAGAGCTGGAAGGGAGCCTAAGGGCCATCGCATCTAACACCTAATAATAATAATAATAATAATAATAATAATAATAATAATAAATTTTATTTATATCCCACCCTCCCCAGCCGAAGCCGGGCTCAGAGCGGCTAACAGCAATAAAAGTAACACAGCATTCTAAAATCAATTCATTTTAAAATCAATTCAAAATCAAATTCATGGCAACCATTGGGCTAGAGTTCTGTGAGGATTACCAAAGGAGGGGGTCAGTCTGTGCCTTGGCCAAAGGCCTGGTGGAACAGCTCTGTCCTGCAGGCCCTGCAGAAAGATGTCAAGTCCCGCAGGGCCCTAGTCTCTTGTGACAGAGTGTTCCACCAGATCAGGGCCAAAGCCGAAAATGCCCTGGCTCTGGTTGAGGCCAGCCTAACCTTCCTGTGGCCCGGGACCTCCAATATGTTTTTGTTTGAAGACTGTAAGGTCCTCCGTGGGACATACCAGGAGAGGCGGTCCCGAGGGTTTCCTCCTCCTTAGAATCTGCAATGCAGTAATCAGTGCTAAAGAATCCCTGACAGATGGCCACCCAACTTCTGCTTTAGAACCTCCAGAGAAGGAGAGTCCACCACCTTCTGATGTAGCCCCTTCTACAGTCAAAACAGTTCTTATCACCAGAAAGTTCTTCTGAATGTTTAGTCAGAATTTCCTTACTTGCAATTTGAACTCTACCCTCTGGAGCTGTAGAAAACAAGCCTGCTGCATCTTCCATGTGACAGAAGCATGGCTGAAAGATTCACGGAACTACAGTGGTACCTCATGTTAAGAACTTAATTTGTTCTGGAGGTCCGTTCTTAACCTGAAACTGTTCTTAACCTGAAGCACCACTTTAGCTAATGGGGCCTCCTGCTGCTGCTGCGCCGCTGGAGCATGATTTCTGTTCTCATCCTGAAGCAAAGTCCTTAACCCGAGGTACTATTTCTGCGTCAGCGGAGTCTGTAACCTGAAGCGTATGTAACCTGAGGTACCACTGTACTGCTCTTATTGGTGTTTTGCAATTTTGACCTGTTGCAGGACCTTAGCCAGACCTTAGCAGAGCATACGCAGAGTTCCAGAAAGCAATCAGTTGCAGGCAGGATGGACGAAGCAGGAACCAGACGCCGCTACTAGTAACTTGGTTACTTAGAGGTGTTTATTATTTACAGCAGACTCTACAAGTTACTATATACAAGAACAGATATGGATCTTAACTAGCTCTCTCTTAACAAACTCCAAATGACTCTCACTCTCTCAGAACACCACACTGACCAACAAACTATCCAGTCAGTTAGGTCATAAGTCATGATGCCTGTGTGAGACCTCAACCAATGGTGGAGCTGTATCCAAGGTCTCATATCTCTAAGCAGAATAACTCCTCTCTGCTCAGTCATCCTTGGCTTTCAGCCAATGCTTAATTGACTCTGTGTGAAGCTGCACAGAATGGCATGTAGTCAAAAATCCCAACAACTCTGTTGATACAAATAGAGCAGCCTTTGCAACAGTGGAGTCTGGTCCATTAGCACCAATGGGGCATTGTCCCACCAACTCAGCCTGCCTTCAGCTAGCCCTGCACCCGCCTGCTTTCTAACAACTAGTCCAAAAGTGGCATTCCCCATCAGTTTCCTCCTCCTTAAAATCCTGACTAGCCTCCGTCACACCGTCGCTAACTCATCTTAGATGAAAAGTCAAAAAATGGGAAGAGGGTCAAGGAGGCAGGCTGGGGCAGATCAGCTGAGAATTTGATACCAGGTATGAAACACTGTCCAGGCTTGGATGGTCAATAAGCTAACTTTAATTGGCCTTTCACATTTGTTATGGAAACAGTAATTGCAACGACAGGATTGATGGTGATGACTGGTGTGCTGGCCTCTCTCATATTTACATTGCTATTTTATACTGCAGGAAGTTAACCTCCCAGTTTAAATGAAGTGTTACAGGAAAAGAAAACCACATAAAATTCTATGTAGTGTAAAATGAACAGGGGAGATTGCAAATTAACTGCAGAATATCAATACCACAATGAAATGAATAATGTATCTAAGGTATTGATTGTCAGTCCCTTGCATTTCATTATCCATGCTCTTTGTTTTAGAGGGTTTTAAAAAATAAAAAATATTTGATCAGGTTGTTGGCATAACTCAGATCATATCTATCTTAGGCTTGGCTCACATAATCACTTTTCAAGTGGATGGGTGGAAGAAGTCACCAGGAAATGATATTTCCATCATCGGTTTTCAATGGTCTTGACAATTTTCTCAAAAATCTTAAACGTTTAAGAAGGGTATTGACAAGCTGGAACATGGGCAGAGGAGGGCGGCCAATATGATGTCTGGAAACCAAGCCTTATGAGGAATGGTTGAAGGAGCTGGGTATGTCTAGCCTGGAGAAGAGTAGACTAAGAGGTGATATGATAAAAGGTAAAGGTACCCCTGCCCGTACGGGCCAGTCTTGCCAGACTCTAGGGTTGTGCGCTCATCTCACTCTACAGGCCGGGAGCCAGCGCTGTCCGCAGACACTTCCGGGTCATGTGGCCAGCGTGACAAGCTGCATCTGGCGAGCCAGCGCAGCACACGGAACGCCGTTTACCTTCCCGCCAGTAAGCGGTCCCTATTTATCTACTTGCACCCGGGGGTGCTTTTGAACTGCTAGGTTGGCAGGCGCTGGGACCGAACGACGGGAGCGCACCCCGCCACGGGGATTCGAACCGCCAACCATGCGATCAGCAAGTCCTAGGCACTGAGGTTTTACCCACAGTGCCACCCGCTTCCCTAGAGGTGATATGATAGCCATCTTCAAATATCACATGGAAGATGGAGCAAACTTGTTTTCTGCTGCCCCAAAGAGCAGGACCCAAACCAGTGGATTCAAATCACAAGAAAGGAGGTTCCAACTAAACTGTAGGGAAAACTTTCATACAGTAAGAGTTGTCTGGTAGAGATGGAGGAAGAGGTTCCATGAAGCGGCTCCTTTTTTGACCCATGGGCAGGACTGTTGGTTGACCCCTTGGCATGATGCTGTATCAGGAGATGCCAGGGATTGAACCTAGGAACTTCTGCATGCAGGGTCTATAAAAAGGTAAAGGGACCCCTGACCATTAGGTCCAGTTGTGACCGACTCTGGGGTTGTGGCGCTCATCTCGCTTTATTGGCCGAGGGAGCCGGCGTACAGCTTCCGGGTCATGTGGCCAGCATGACTAAGCCGCTTCTGGCAAACCAGAGCAGCGCACGGAAACGCCGTTTACCTTCCCACCAGAGCGGTACCTATTTATCTACTTGCACTTTGACGTGCTTTCGAACTGCTAGGTTGGCAGGAGCAGGGACCAAGCAACAGGAGCTCACCCCGTCGCAGGGATTCGAACCGCCAACCTTCTGATTGGCAAGTCCTAGGCTCTATGGTTTAACCCACAGTGCCACCCATGTCCCTGCAGGGTCTATACTCGCCCAATAATCTGTGGCCCTTCCTCAAAGAAGCATCTCTTTCTTGAGCTGATGGCTGCAGCCAGGGAGACTCTGGGTTGTTCCCCACCCCCTTTATAAATCAAGGCAGGGACAGATTGCTAATGTGAGAAGTTAGAAAATTTGCTGAACAGATTAGACCTACAGACTTTTCCTTCTTTTACAAAGATGCAATTTAGCAATTGCATATATCCCCTTCCCTGAAAGGAGTTTATGTTGATAACAGAAAGAAAAGTGGGTCAAGCAAAGAAGATTTTGCTCTTTTCGTTTCCTAGGTACAGCCAGGTCACTGTGGCCATTGTGTTTGCTTCCACGCTTTGTGCCTTTTCAAAAGCCCTGTGTGGTCCAGTGCTCAAATCCCCAGACCATTAAGTAGCACTTAGGTGCTCAGAATGGTCACTGCAATTTGCCCTAAGTACAGAGAAGCTCAGACAGAGGAGTGGACCTTTTCTTCTTAATGCACTTCGGAGCAGAAACCTTTTCTCCTCCTGCATTCGGCAAAAATAGTTTTGCCGTTCAGCCTCCCCTTATAAAGCACACTCGTCATGCCAAAGGATCATTTTCTACTTCAAGTTCTAAACCTGAGCAGATGTGAAGTGTCTGGAAGAAAACATGGCTTTTGTTTGTAAATGAAACTACATTAAAAAAGCCTTGATTTCCAACTCCTCCATTTTCTTCCTAAGTGCGGAAATATGGGACAAGAGTCTTATCAAATGCTTTATTATTTTTATTATGGGCTTCTTCAGGGACCTGTACAGCTAGACTCTGAAGTCTCCTGCGGCTACCAATGCTGGCTCATAATGGAGGCCACTTGGGCATTGCTGGGAAAAGAGGATCAGATAGATTTGCATAAAATTCCATCTGTTAATATATGTAGATATGGTGCCAATTTGAAAACTGTTACTGTGATCAAAAAAACGAAGATCATGGCCACTGGTCTCATCACCTCCTGGCAAATAGAAGGGGAAGAAATGGAGGCAGTGAAAGATTTTACTTTCTTGGGCTCCATGATCACTGCAGATGGTGACAGCAGTCACGAAATTAAAAGACGCCTGCTCCTTGGGAGAAAAGCAATGACAAACCTAGACAGCATCTTAAAAAGCAGAGACATCACCTTGCCAACAAAGGTCCGTATAGTTAAAGCTATGGTTTTCCCAGTAATGATGTATGGAAGTGAGAGCTGCACCATAAAGAAGGCTGATCGCTGAAGAATTGATGCTTTTGAATTATGGTGCTGGAGGAGACTCTTGAGAGTCCCATGGACTGCAAGAAGATCAAACCTATCCATTCTGAAGGAAATCAGCCCTGAGTGCTCACTGGAAGGACAGATCCTGAAGCTGAGGCTCCAATACTTTGGCCACCTCATGAAAAGAGAACACTCCCTGGAAAAGACCCTGATGTTGGGAAAGATTGAGGGCACAAGGAGAAGGGGATGACAGAGAATGAGATGGTTGGACAGTGTTCTCGAAGCTACCAGCATGAGTTTGACCAAACTGTGGGAGGCAGTGGAAGACAGGAGTGCCTGGCATGCTCTGGTCCATGGGGTCACGAAGAGTCAGACATGGCTAAATGACTAAACAACAACAACAACAACTGTGATTTAAACAGGGGAAGTTGCCCTTATACCAAGTCAGACCATTGGTCCATCTAACTCAGTACTGTCTACACTGACTGGCAGCAGAATATAAATGCAATAAATCCAGAGGGATGTTTGATCACATTTACCTGAGCCTTTTTGGGGGGCAACCAAACCATTTCTGAAATCAACTGGAAATCTGTTTTCTGTCTCAAAGGTGATAATAAGGCTGCAGATTTGAAGCAAAGTGTAAAGGCAGATAATTGGATCAATGAGCTGTTAATGATGACACTGAACAGCTACTTTGCCACTTGGGTCTGTGATATGGTAAAAATAAATGGAGCTTGTTTCGCATTGCGATCCAGCAATGACTTAATCCTATCAACCTATCTGCCCTGCAAACTTGAACAATTCAGAGGTGACTGAGATTCTATTCAGACAGACTGTGATGGTTAAATATTGGTTGCACAAACAGATGAAGTAGAATGGGTTGATTTCTAAGGCTATTTTGATCCCAGGTACAGTGGTACCTCAGGTTACATACACTTCAGGTTACAGACTCCGCTAACCCAGAAATGGTGCTTCAGGTTAAGAACTTTGCTTCATGATGAGAACAGAAATCGTGCTCCGGCAGCACGGCGGCAGCAGGAGGCCCCATTAGCTAAAGTGGTGCTTCAGGTTAAGAACAGTTTCAGGTTAAGAACAGACCTCTGGAACAAATTAAGTACTTAACCTGAGGTACCACTGTACTTTGTCATGTAACCCCCCTGCAAACAGATGAGAATGCAGGTTAAATAAAGACCTGATATCTTCTAACCTATGTGTAGGCTTTGTGCAAGCAAATCAGGGTGAATCCTCCTTGAACAAGTCCTTTGGAGGAGCTGTAGGCCAGGGAGGTCCTCCAGGTGTTCCATTAGACCCAGCCAGCATGGGCAGCACTCAAGGACTATGGGAACCATTGTCCAAGAACATCTGGAGGTCCACAGGTTCCTCACTAGATGGGTTGATGAGCTGACTCAAGTATAAAGCAGCTCTCTCCCCTTTCCACCTCCATCCTCTCTGCCATCGGTAGAAAAAGCTTGCCCCGATTCCTTTGCTACTGATGAAGAAAGCGGAGCGAAGATTCGGCAGGGATGCTAAAGTGGTTGTGACTTGTCCCGAGGAAGAGAATATTAATTCACTCTTCTCATACTAATAGCTGATGTCATGTGAATTTGCCGTCTCCTGCTGCAATAAAGTGCCCGGGAGATAATTGGCCATGAAAAAATAGCAGTGTACTTGAGACACATTTAATATTTGGAAATATGTCAGCAATGCACCAAAATGTTAGCTTTCACAGTGCGGTGCCACATTTTAAGACCTGAGAAGGAGCTCCATGGCTCATCTATCAGGGGTTTTTTTTGTACGCGGTTACAATGTGCTCTGCTGTGGGTTGTCACAGAGGCCTTTAATTACAGCTATCATAAAGATTGGTTGTTCATAATAACCATCAATAGACACTCTTCAGAGAGCCTTCCTTTCTCTCTTGTTTTTATATTCTTTTTCCTTCACAGGATTCCTATTCCCTTTCTTTAGTGCCACTTGTTCGTAAGAGAAAGCGAATGCTGTTGTTTGAATGAAAATGAGATCCCCAAACCTACCTTAAATCTATGCCACAAGTGGAGGACCCCACAGCCAAGGGTGGAACATGGCCCTCCATACTTTTATACCTGGCCCTCCAAACTCTCCCCCAGGCCACATCCTCTTTTGCACCCACATGCTTCTACTTGGGTGTAATAATAATAATAATAATAATAATAATAATAATAATAATAATTTATACCTGCCCTCCCCAGCCAGAGCCGTGCTCAGGGAGGCTAACACCAGTAAAATTGCAGTAAAAACATAATAGGAAAAAAACCAATTTAAAATACAGGTTAAAATGCAGCCTCGTTTTAAAAGTAGCCCATAGATCAAAACCATAAGGGAAGGGAAACATAAGGGTCAGACTGAGTCCAAACCAAAGGCCAGGCAGAACAGCTCTGTCTTGCAGGCCCTGCGGAAAGATGTCAAGTCTCACAGGGCCCTAGTCTCTTGAGAAAGAGCGTTCCACCAAGTCAGGACCAGTACTGAAAAGGCCCTGGCCTTAGTTAAGACCAATCTAACTACCTTGTGACCTGGGACCTCCAAAATGTTGTCATTTGTGGACCTTAAGGTCCTCCGCAGGGCATACCAGGAGAGGCGGTCCCGTAGATAAGTGGGTCCTTAAACTCTGATAATGCCTCTTGCTTGTCTGAATGAAAGATACAAAGGGTGTGTGTGTGTGTGTGTGTGTGTGTGTGTGTGTGTGTGTGTGTAAGAACTAGCCTATTGTACAAAGGTAACATTTGTGACTTTGCTCAATATTTGCCTCTGGCTCCACGCATCACTGTCCTGTGGCCCCCCAGAAGCAAACGTGGCCCTCAGACTGAAAAAGGTTCCCCATCACTGATCTCCGCTTAGCTGCTATCGACAAGAGTAGGAATGGAGAATAATTTGGGGGGATAGGGGCTTAGAAACAGATTTCTTCAGCTCGGAAATCCATCAGTGGATAATGGCCAATGTCATAGACCAGGAGCCAGGAATCTCTGATCCTCCAGGGGTTGTTGGAGCACAACTCCCACTGTCCCTGAGCATTTGGGAGGGAGTCCATTCCACTGTCAAACAGATCTTTGTTTAGTTGGAATCGCCTTTCTTGCTACTTGGAGCTATTGGTTTGAGTTCTACCCTTCAGAGAGGAGAAAAGGAGCTTCTTCCGTCTTCTTTATGAGGAGCGGTTGAAGGAGCTGGGTATGTTTAGCCTGGAAAAGAGGAGACTGAGAGAAGATGTGATACCAATCTTCAAATATCTCAAGGGCTGTCGCATGGAAGATAGATGAAGTTTGTGTCCTCCTGCTCTGGGGGATAGGATTTGAACCAACGGCTTCAAGTTACAAGAAAGGAGATTCCGACTAAACATCAGAAATAATTTTCTGACACTAAGAGCTCTTTGACAGTGGACGGACTCCCTCAGGAGGTTGTGCACTCTTCTTACTTGGAGGTTTTTAAGTTGATGTTGGATGGCCATCTGTCATGGATACTTTGGTTGAGATTCCTGCATTGCAGGGGGTTGACTCTTGGGGTACCTTCCAACTCTATGATTCCATGTGAAAAGACTTGAGGTATTTGAAGATGGCTATCGTATCTCCTCTCAGTTTCCTGAGATAGCCAGATCCTCAAACCATTCAATACGATAATCTTTATTGTCATTGTCCCATACAGAACAACGAAATTGAAAAAAATCTACATAAGACATTCAAAAACCAACAAGCCTGCTATCCCAGCTATCCCAACCTGGTTAGCCCCCTAAAAACTCTGATATCCCATTTTTAAATACAATATACTCCCATAGAGACTCCTTACACTGCATATAAAATCAAAATCGCATTTGGATAGAAACTGTTAGTCCTAGTCTTTATAACCCTGTACCTTCTTCCAGAAGGCAGAAGCTGAAAGAGATCATTTCCGGGGTGCGCACTATCCTGCGCTATCTCTGCAGCTTCCTTATGGCACTTGGAAGCATAGATTTGATCCAAAGTGGGAAGAGTGCACCCAATTATTCTCTCCGCAGTCTTTATAATCCTGGACAGCATTGTTTTCCCCCTGACCGTGCAGCTCCCAAACCACACACACAGACCGTAAGTTAATACACTCTCAACAGTACAATGGTAAAATGCCATCAACAGATCCTTTGAGAGATTGCTTTTCTGGAGGATTTGAGAACTGGACATGGTATTCCAGGTGTGGTCTGACCAAGGCCAAATAGAGTGGTACTATTACTTCCCTTCATCTGGACGGTATATGTCTGTTGATGCAGCCTGGAAGAGCATCAGCTTTTTTGCTGCTGTATCACTCATGTTAAGCTTGCGGTCCACCAAGACCCCTAGATCCTTTTCACATGCACTGCTGGTCAGCCAGGTGTCTACCATCTTACATTTGTGCAGCTGGTTCTTCCTGCCCAAGTGCAGAGACTTACATTTGTCCCTATTGAAATTGATTTTGTTAGTGTCACTTCTGCTCTGACACTCCAACCCAGGCATCCCCAACCTTCGGCCCTCCAGATGTTTTGGACTGCAGTTCCCATCATCCCTGAGCACTGGTCCTGTTAGCTAGGGATCATGGGAGTTGTAGCCAAAACATCTGGAGGGCCGCAGGTTGGGGATGCCTGCTCCAACCACTCCACCACAATGACTCCATAAAAGAGACTAGTGGAACAAAGGAGTCCTGTATGGCAAAGGTGGAGAATGTGTGGTTCTCCAGATGTTGTGGGACTCCAGCTCCCATCAATTCCACCCCCCCCCCACTTGATCAGGGATTGTGGGAGTTGGGAATTCTGCACCATCGGCAGTAATTGAGGTTCCCCCTCCATGCTGTGCAGCGACTGCATCCCTACAAACTCCCTCCCTCTGTGAGTGGCTTTGCTGAGGTTCGTCCTGACCAGCTATTACCCCCAGACATCTCTGCATTAAAAATAAAACTTGCTCGGAATGAGGGGATGGTATTGGCCGTTTGTCATTTTAATGTCAAAACCTTGGCAAGTAATTGCTTTAAAATCCTACTTTATTGCCAGCTCATGCTTTAATCTAACCGCTGACGTGAGCCACATCGGGAATGGAGGAGAAGGCACCTGGAAGACTCCCTCTCCCCTGGAGATCGTGCCTTCCACTCCCCCCCCCCCAAGGGCAAATCCTCAGCCTGGTTTCATCGTTGGTGTCCAAACACCATGTAGAAAACTGCAAAATGTTGACTCTCCACCATCCCACCCGATCTAAACCAAGCACAGATCACTATTTTTGGCAAATATCACAAGGAGACTGCCGTTTAAATTATAGGGGGAGGGGGAGGGGGAAATCTGTTCCCTGTTCTGTTCTCCCTCTTTTTTTCTTTCTTTCTTTTTTTTTTTTTTTTGTACATTAAACATGCATTCTGGGTATTGTGTCCTACACTCAGAACCAGCTTTCTGGCTGCTACATTAGGTTTTTTTTGATGACGCACACATCTGGCATGCAAATGTGGACAGATTGACTAAGAAGAGGCAGCCATCTAAATCGGTGTTTGATAACACTCCTGCCGCAAAGCAGTGGCTTTTACGAGAGGAGAAATATATCATAAATCCTACAGGAAACTCTGCTGAAGTGGGGGGGGGGGCAGCCGGGCGTTGACGCGTCCGCCGGAGGAGATATTGCTGACTGGCAAGCATTAATTACAAGTGTCAAGCATAACGTGTGCAGCACAGGCTCATGTGAAATTAAGTCTTTGATTTACTGAGCAGCTTTTACTCCCCATGTGCACAGAAGAATAAGGTTTGCTTTGACTCTTGATTTTATAAATTGCATTAGCATTTGACACCCTCTCCCTCCCAGGTCTGGTTTTACAACTAAAGACTTCCAAGTGATGTCCAGAGAATATTAATGTGGAGAAGCTGGTGGGCCAAAGATCTGCTTCCTCTTCACAGTGGTCCACAGAACAGTGGCCAATTTGGGACAAATGGCTTGCAGATAGTCTACTTAACACCATGGCTGACTCATGGTCACACTGCCTAGAATGATAAACTTAGGTGCTTAAGGGGACTTTCCTTGTTGTGAGCAACTTTAGAATGACCTGTGAGTTTGTTTGGGCAGTGGGTAACAGGCAGGAGATTTGAGAGGTGTTGAGTGAGGAAATGTTTTAAAAGAAAAGGAGGCAGAATATGTCGATTTCAATTTCACTCTGTTTCTCATTATTCCAGTCTTCAGTTTTCCACATTTCAGCATCAATTTATGAATGTGTGTGTGTTTATTTTTTTAAAAAAAATTCTTATGAAAATTCATCACTATTTTTTAATTTCATATCTTCATATGCAATTTTGCCTAACATAAACAAGTTTGAAAGCAATTTCTCCTAATATAATGCATTTTTGTATGTTATTTTCACAAATAGATGCATATTAATGAAGATTTCCCCATAATGTGGGTATTTTGTATATACTGTTTGGTTGGAGGACAGCATGGCAAAATTCAGAGGTGTGTGTGAATTTTGAAGAATCTCATATAGTCTTCCCTTCCCCCATTTTATGCTCACAGTAACCCTGCAAGGTGGGTTAGGCAAAGAGATGGTGACTACCCCAAGGTCATCCAGTGAGTTTCATGCCTGAGTGAGGATCTGAGTCTTCCAGGTCATAGTCCAGCTCTCACAAACACATAGAATCGTAGAGTTGGAGAGGATACCAGGGTCATCTACTCCAAACCCCTGCAATGCAGAAAGCAAAGCTGAAGAATCCATGGCAGATGGCCATCCAAACTATGCTTTAAAAGCATCCATCACATTCCGAGGGAGACCATTCCACTGCCAAATTTTAATCCATTGGCATTCATGACCAATGGATCCATTTGACACGAACAATATCAAAGGGCTCAAGACGGCATCCCTACAACCCTACATTTTCCATCTTCCCCCATCTTCACGTAAACAATTCTGCAAGAAAGCAAGTTAAGGCTAAGAGAAGGTGACCGGGCCAAGTCACCCAATGAGGTTCAGAGCTGAGCTGCCTAAAAAACAGGAGGGCTTAAGGCTATAGCATTATTAGTTTGATGGTTAATCCAACCTTGGTACCCAGTGATGTGTGCTTCTGGCTTGTAGATAGATAGCTTAGTGTCAGGAGTGCGTGCAGGAGCCAGGCCCTGTGACCAGTAGGGCTTCGCAGGACTGCGGCCTTCCTAAGTTTGTTCTGGAGAGGCAAGGCGCGGCCGCACAGGTGAGCCCGCTTAGTAACTCACTGCACCTGGTGGCAAGAGCATGGAAGGTATATAAGGTCAGCATTTCCCTTTGGCTCTTTGCCACAGCAACTCGTTTCCTGCCTTGCTGCGTTTGGTTTCTTGCTTCCTGATCCTCAGACCTCGGCTTCTTGACCCCTTCCTTCTTGACCCTCAGACCCTTGACTTTGTGACTCCTAGCTTCTTGACCCTCGGACCCTTGACTTTGTCACTCCCTGCTTCCTGATCCTCGGACCCCTAGCTTCTGGACTCTCGTTCCTGCTCCCACCCCACCATCTTGCCCCTGGTCCCGGGACTTCGATCGCCCATAGACCGGATAGTAATACTTAAGAAATCCTGGAATTGCACTGCATTCTAAGAAGGAGGCAGAGCCAGTGACTCAGTTAAGAGACCAAACTATGCAGCCCAACCTATATACAACCTATACAGCAAGGACACTCTGGGAACCAGACAGCCCAAAGGCAGAGAATGTGACTTGGTTGCTGGTTCGAGCCCCACATTGGGCAAAAAGATTCCTGCATTGCTGGGAGTTGGACCAGATGACCCCCAGGATCTCTTCTAACTCTACAGTTCTATGATTCAACTGATGGATCTATTGCAGATTTTCCAAGCATCTGGCAGTAGCTAGAGCACTGGTCTCGATAAGGTGGGTTGAGAACCATTACTGAGTCACTGCCTAACCCAAGGTGTGTCACAACCAGAGCACTACCACCATGCAAATATATAAGATGTGGGATATTTACAATGCAGACAATCCAATAATGCATGTTTGCTAGATGATAGGAGCTGAAGCTCACATAGCTTTCCTGTAACTTTGCTAGAAAGAACTCTGAGAGACACTCCCACTGTGCCATGGGTAGGCAAACTAAGGCCTGGGGGCCGGATCCAGCCCAATCGCCTTCTAAATCTGGCCCATGGAAGGTCCGGGAATCAGTGTGTTTTTACATGAGTAGAATGTGTCCTTTTATTTAAAATGCATCTCTGGATTATTTGTGGGGCATAGGAATTCGTGCATTAAAAAAAAGTCCGGCCCTCCACAAGGTCTAAGGGACAGTGGACTGGCCCCCTGCTGAAAAAGTTTGCTGGCCCCTACATAATCTCCTCATCTGACCAGGTACTTCGTCTTTGCTCTTTGCTCTCATTGCAGAAATGTGAGAACATCTGCATGTCTGAGCTCCATTGCTCAGACCCATTTTAAGCCAGACTAAAGTATGGATTTGTGTTTGGATTACCATTTTAAGCCTGCCTGAGCAAAGCTGCTGTTATTTGTTATGCTTCAACAAGAAACACTGGGTGAGAAAATGTTGTTTTTAGCTTTTACAAGACTCTTTATGTTATTATTGTTTGAAAGAGGGAGAGAAGGGGGAAACAGCGGGAGAATCGAACCTGCCTCAAAGCATCCTGGATTACTTAAACGAAAAGGCTAAAACTAGCCGATTTAAGCTTCCCTTTTAAGATGCAAAGGGGTGCACTCTGCTGAACCCACAAACGTGAGGAAGAAAGGATAAGATCTGATAAATATATCCTCTTCTAGCATCTATACACCCCCCCCCCCTATACGGTAAAAGAATAAGAACTGGGTCCTTGAATGCATGCTTGTGTCCTGGCTCTGGAAAGGTCAAAGACTACTGAGCTAAGACTACTGAGCTAAAGGATGCATATTTTGTGTACAAAAAAAGGGCACACCTCAAAGTGCTCACGTAAGACTGCACTTAGGAAGCACACGTGGGTGCGCAACCAAGCAAGAGGTGGCGATGTCCTGCTTTTACAGAAATGGGTTTCTCTGTGATAATTTCAAACTGGGTGGAGGTCAGCGAGCAATTTTTTAAAAATAATATTAATTTTTATTTCAATACACACTGGGGGTTTTGGTGAAGGGCTTATAGGATCTGAAGAGAAACCAGAGTATAATACAGGTTATAGTTTCAACAAGGAAGAAGCAAGTTCCATTTGAATACCCTAGAAAATGGCTCCTCTGCTATTTCTGAGCAGTCTTCAGATCTTGTGCAAATCAAGTTTTACCCAACTTCTTTAAGAACATAGTTTTCTTCGCAATCAGCATGGCAGCCACACATGTGACCCTTAGACTTTTTAAAGACTTTCGTGCCACCCGCTACATCAGTAGGGAAGATTAAAAGAATGGAAGGGGGACGACGACAATGAAAGTGGAGAATAATTAAAGAAACTTTCAAGTTCACGGGGAACTTTTCTCTCTGTATTGGTAACCTTTGCTGATTAGTGGTGACCTCAGACAGCCTGGTCTCCATAGCAGCAGCTGCCTTATTCAGGATTTGCAGGTAATGTTATAAACTCCTGCATATTTTCTCATTTTTAACTGGTAAGATGCCAGTTTGAGAAGAGGAATGGCATGTGGGTTGAGGAAGACGCCGCTTAACCCTTTCCGCCCTCCTTTGCTCAGAATTATTCATTCCTCTGTATAAGGAAAAAGAGCCAGTGTAGTGTAGTGGTTAGAGTGTCAGACTAGGACCTGGGAGACCAGAGTTCGAATCCCCACTCAGTCACAAAGCTCACTGGATGTCCTTGGACCAGTCACTGCCTCTTAGTCTAACCTACCTTACAGGGTGGGGATTAACTGGGGGAGGGAGAGAATTATGTATGCCCCCTTGAGCTCCTCGGAGAAAATGTGGAGTATATGTACAACAAATAAATAAAAATAAAAATGCAGGGTGGATGGGGAACCTGTGGCTCTCCGTCTGTTTCTAAACTCCAACTCATTCTTGACGACTGGCTATGCTAGCTGTAATGATGTTGGAGTACAACATCTGGAAGGCCACAGATGAGATACAGGAACCCCTCTTCTCCCCTTGCCCCCAGCAGGAAAGAAGCAAAGCAATGGGCTTTGATCAAATAAGTGCCAGGAAAGGGATAAAGTTAAGTTCTCTCACACATATTTCCATCACAACCTCCATGGTTCATTTTAATATCCAGGAGACACTTTATGGATATCCCATGCAATCCTTCAAGTTTGGACTTTAGTACATTCAATCACCAAAAATCCCTTCTGGATTAAGACCAGAGTTAAGGCTGTCTTGAGTTTGCTCAGGTTCCACAAAGCTGGGAAATTAAAAGCTAAGTCTGGTGCATTAACAGACGTGCCTTGTGACCAGCAATTAAGTTGTGCCATATCAGAATATTTGTGCCTACTTGCATCTTTCCCCTCCATTCACCTGCAATTCCTCTGAGTTTTTCAGACCAAAATCCAACTGCAGAAGCTTAAAGGTCTTGGAACAAGAAAGAGGCCCCATATCCTCCTGGTTTTGTATTGCCTTATGAAGCCAGAGGACTTCTCCTGTGAGGATCTGTGCCTGTTCCTTGCTTATATCAGCAGCTGATGGAGGGGATGAGAAACTTTCCTTCTGTGAACTTCCTGCAGCTATCTTATTTTAGGATCCAAAGCATTATCTCTTAGTGCTTGTCCACACTTGTCTTGCCAGTTCCCCCCCAGAAAAGCCCACTGCTTACCCCTGAATCGGAACAAATGTCAATTGGTTTCTCTGTGGCTTGATATTTGTTCACATTCAGCAGTAAACAGTGGGTTTTCCTGGGGGAAAGCGGTGGGTCAAATGAAAAACCAGACTCAAGACTCAGTCCTGTGTTTTCTAGGCACAGGAGAAGCAGAAGTGTAGCCAAACCCTTAGTTTCTGCTTTGGACTGCAGTAGTCAAGTTCTACAACTGAGGTTGAGGCATCTGATCAAGGCCTGTATTTTAAAATGAGCTTAAAGATATATTTGCAAATGTTTGTATGTTTCATGCCAGGCAGAAACCAGCTGGCTAAGTACTTTGGCAGTTCTTTATCTTCCTGCTCTCCTGAACAAGGGCCCCCCTGATTTATAGCAGTAGCAGGAGACAAGTTTCTCAAAGTTGTAAAAGGAAATTACAGGCTGGGAGCAAATGTTACACTGACCCTACATATTACAGAATACAATCAAGCTGCAAAAACACTAATTAAGAGTTGGTAAATAGTAAGATTTATTGTTTAACAGAAAATAATACCATGTGCCTCCCATCAGACTCTAGCCATATTTTCCTAAGGTTTAAGGTATACTGAGAGAGTTAAAGGGCAATAAATTTTGGGAAGAGTTAATGGGAAAAGCAGCTGGCTGGGAAAGGGGGGGTGTAAACTGAAGAGGCTTCTTTTGAAGCTGTTTTTACTGAGTTCGTTTTTTACTTTGCAAAGGCCTTTTCTTCTAAAAAGCTATCTATGTTATGTATGAGATTTGTTGGCTTAATGTAATTATGCAAAGGATTTAGAAAGTAAGAAATGTTAGATTCTTATGTTAGATTCTTATTTCATTGATGGTGTGTGAGAATGTGAACCCAAGATCTCTGATTAGATAGAACTTAATACCATGAGCCATTTGTTTTAGCCATTTGTTTTGGAATGCAGGGGCACCAGGGGCAAAAGATCTGGTAATTAAGGTGCCTTGTCAAGGCAAATGTAAGATATATGGCTACTTGTCTGCCATTTATGGATAGAAGGAAATATAGCTCTTTGTCTCCCATAAAAGGTAATAAGAAATGGGTGTATCTTTTATGATTGGTTCTAGCAAACAGCCAATAGGAATTTCAACCAGGCTGATTGGACAGAGGCAGCCAAAGGAGGAGCAAGGGGGCTGGGCTGAGGGAATATAAGTGCTGGCCATCAGGGCTGGAAGGGGCAGAGTTTTGGTAACCATATACCACTGTGCCTATCATTTATTTGTCTGACAAATAAATTATTATTTTAATTTCTCTATTGCTGCGTTGAATATTTCATTCCAGCTAAGCGTTAAGCACAAGCAGGGTGCTACAAGGTCACATTTGAGAATACTTCCTTATTTGTTTGGTTGCATATCGTACAGCTCTGCGTGGTTAAACAATCAACCCCTCTTCCTAGGCAACTCTGGGGCATGTAGCTCTGGGAGGAGTATATGCGTCTCCTAACAACACTCAGCACCATCACAAACTACAGTTCCCAGAATTCTTAGGGGGAAGCCCTGACTGTTTAAGGTGGCATCAAAGTTCATATGGTGTGCATATGGCTTGGGCTCTGGGTGAGAACTGGGAGGCTGATAGGTACTGAGTGAGGAGATGAGCCACCAGGAAGGTGGAACTGCTATCTGTACACATTTTGTTAGCAATTTTTAATGATGGTTACATTGTGTGTTTTTGTGATAGTTGTTGTTTTAAGTTTTCTGCGCACCACATGGAGATATTAAGCAGTGTCCAAATGGTCTAAATAAACACATAAAAGTTTCAGCTGAACAGGATGGTAATTCTGGCTGAAGGCAGCCAAGCTTTTGACACATGGGGCTAACAACCTTTCCAAGGTACTTTGGCGGTTAATTGCTTTTTAAAGCTCATCTTGGAAATAATAATAATAACAATTCTCTCAGGTATGATAATAAATTACCTTTGTTAATAGATTTCCTACTTATTAAGAGATTCCCCATAGCCTTCCTGAAACCTGACTTCTGCACTCTGATAAGATCAACTTGATAATGTATAAACACACAGCAGTCCTGGAGTTTTATTTATCCTGGTTAACGATAGCTGCTGTATTCCATGCTGTGGTAACCTCCCAACTGGACTACTGCAGTACATGGGTCTGCCCTTGAAGATGACATAGAGACTTTAACTAGTGCAGAATGCAGTGGCTAGAAAGTCCATAGGTGTAGTCAGATGTAATCATATTATGCTGATCCTAAGGGGGCTGCCCTGGTTGCCTATTCGCTTCCAGGCCCAAATCAAGGAACTGCTGCTTACCTCTATAGCCATAGAACAACCTCCCTAGAACAACCTCAAGTCTTTAAGGCCCAAGAGGCTCAGTGGTTTAGACCACAGCGCCACCCGATCAGAAGGTCGACACCCCATGATGGGGTGAGTTCCCATTGCTCTATCCCAGCTTCTGCCAACCTAGCAGTTTGAAAGCATACCAGTGCAAGTAGATAAATAGGTACCACTGTGGCGGGAAGGTAAACAGCATTTCCATGTGCTCTGGTTTCTGTCATGGTGTTCTGTTGCACCAGAAGCAGTTTAGTCATGTTGGCCACATGACCCGGAAAGCTGTCTGGGGACAAACACTGACTCCCTCGGCCTGAAAGCGAGATGAGCGCCGCACCCCCATAGTCGCCTTTGACTGGACTTAACCATCCAGGGGTCCTTTACCTAATCTTTAAGGAAGCGTTGAAGAATCTTTTCCAGGGGGGTCTTTGACCACCCACAACCCCAGACCGCTACACCATTTCTCGAGAGGGCCAAACAAAGAGTCCTGGAGGGCCAGACATGGCCCCCAAGCCTGAGATTCTGTACCCCTGATTTAATATGACACCAGATGCTATTGTTTGATCCTAGATGAGACATTCCTGCTGTGCGTGTGTTTGTAAGAAGTCAGGAAGCATTTGCCATCTTCATTTTTTTTTACAGAAGTACTACTAAAAAGAAATCGGGGTGCAACATTTAATGGATAGGTTTGGTCAATCAATGAAAAAAAACATTTCAAGTGCAAAGAGTCGTCATGGCAAGTGTACAGGTTTGAGAATTTGATTCTACACTCTACAGCTGGGCAAAGCACAGGAACATCTGCTGCTTAAAAATATATATATATATAGCTGCAGGCTTTTTCTGTTAAACTGTCTTGCTTTCTGAAATTAGTTTCCTTCTCTAAAGCTAGCCATAACAACAACAGCAGCAAAATTTTAAACAGTAAGTGATTCCAAGAGAGTCTGACTGGGACACACTGAACACACGGAGAGAGACACACACACAAGGAGCATGAAATGAAGAAAAGCAGGGATGGGGAATCTTAGGTCTGGGAAACAAATGTGGGCCTCCAAGGGCAGATCCATAACATACAGCCTGGGGAGTATAGTTTTTCCCTCACAGAGCTACACTCCCAGCACCCTTAACAAACTACAGTTCCTGGGATTATTTTGACAAAGCTGTGTGCTTTATATGTGCCGGGATAGCTCTGTCGGTGAAGCAATATGCTCCTAATCTCTTAATCCTATGCTCTTTTAAAATGTGGTGTGTGGGGTTTTTTTTTGGGGGGGGGAGGCTATTGGGTTGTTGTTGTTGTCTTGATTACGTGGTTTTATATTTTGTGATATTTATTTTGATTTTATTCTGTGAACCACCTGAGACCTGCAGGTATAAGGCAGTATATAAATTAAACATGCAAACAAATAAAATTTCAGGGTTGTGGTTTCAAGTCCCACATGGGCAAAAGATTCCTGCATTGCAAGGGGTTGGACTAGATGACCCTTGGGTCCCTTCCAACTCTACAATTCTATGATTTTATGGAAGTGCTATTAACTGTATGGTGTCAATCTCCCCTTGGTGAGTCTCTCTGTCTGTTGCAAAGGCGGTCTGAGACTCTTCTCATTATAAGGTTCTTGTGAGGCTTATATTTGTACAGGTTTAATCATCTGAAGTTTTACAGACCCTTTCCCTCCCCACAGTTTATTTCCGGTGCCCAGAGCTGTGTAGTTCTGCCACTCACAGCTCTCTATTTTAGTCCTTCCCTGCCTTAAGTCAGCTTCAACTCAGCTTTTATTTGCTGCTTTTGAGACTGGGGTAACATCCCCCTTATAGCTCCATTGTTGCTGGCTGCTGCTAAGGTTGCTTCTGCCTCTGTCCCCTCCCTTCCCCCCCCCTCCTTCCCCATCATCACCTTACCATACAGGTGAGGGCTGCTTTGATGTCTTCAGGCTGCTCTTCCAGCCAAGCAATGTTGCCTCTGGCACAGCTGTGTTTACACCCAGCTGTGTCCAGTAGTGTGGTGGCAAATTTGGAAATGTAGGGTCCCTTCATAATAGTCACAGGCACGCCCTCTTTTAAGACTGTACAAGCTTCTAAGATTATAAAACAATCTTAAAATTACACAATAATAATCTTATAGATGTATTGCAATGATCAGTGCAGATCTTCACTAGTTGCCTTTCAGCTAGATCTAATATTTGTAGGTAACAGAATTTGGACACTGAAACACTTCAGGTTTTCAGTGTTCCTGGATGCTTAGCTTTGCAGCACAAAGGAGGAGGAAGAGAAGAGGAGTTTGGATTTGATATCTCGCTTTATCACTACCCTAAGGAGTCTCAAAGCAGCTAACGTTCTCCTTTCACTTCCTCTCCCACAACAAACACTCTGTGAGGTGAGTGGGGCTGAGAGACTTCAGAGAAGCGTGACTAGCCCAAGGTCACCCAGCAGCTGAACGTGGAGGAGCAGAGATGCGAACCCGGTTCACCAGATTACGAGTCTACCACTCTTAACCACTACACCACACTGGCTCCTCCTCAGTGCTCTTCCCACACATCTTCTCCAGAGTGACCCTAGGAGCCAATCCTCAGTGGCTGACTCTTGTCCCTTTCACTCTGATTTGCTCCAATCAGCACAAAGCATGAGAAGATGCCTTCTCAGTGGCTCAAAAGTTTCCCTTTCATGCTGATTGGGCAGCTCTAGGTCACTGGAGACGGAGTCTCTGCTAGGACCTTGCTGCAAAAATATAAACAGGCCTTCAACCCCTTGTGACCCCAGACACCTTTGGCTGTGTCCCATCTAGTAACTGGAGCTGCTCCAGACTCCAGACTCAGGATATACATCCTACAAAGGTGACTTATGATAACATTCAGTTACATATTCTGCCACCCTCAGACACACTTGATAGGGACATGGGAGAGGGCCTTCTCAGTAACTGCTCCCAGATTATGGATCTTCCTCCCTGGAGAAGTTAGACTTGCTCTTTCCTTGTTGATTTTCTTGTTCCAACAGGCTTTTGGGAACTGAATGCATTTAATGAAAGGGCTGGTGCCATGCTGTCATGGATCTCTTCAGAAGTGCACACATTATTTATATATAATGCTGCTACTCATCCCTTCATGTTTGATCTATTCCTTTTGAATAGGTTACACCCCTCAATTTCTACATTCAAGAGTCTCATCCCACCAAGTTTCAGTACTGCCTATTAGGTCAGTTTGGCCATTCCATATTAAGAGGTCAAATTCATCTTGCTTGTTTCCCATACTCTGTACATTAGTATAGAGATAACTGAAACCATGAGTCATTACCTTCAGCTGCTTCCTTCTTGTAGTTTCCTGCCCTTTAGCAGTTTTTTGGAGCACCACCTCAATTTCCTGTACATCAATGATGCTATTATCCCCAGTACCAGGTGTTCCCCTGTCATTTGTAATATTGTCTCCCTCCCCCTCAGGATTTAGTTTAAAGCTCTCTTGATCTGGTTCGCGAGACTCTTAGCAAACACATTCAGCCTTAATGTGTCAAGCAAACAATGAGCAACAAGAAGCTGCTTCTCACAGTTCTGCCAAAAATGCAAACTCTATGGAGGGGAAACTTATATCCCAATTGAGTTCATGCCTTGGGGTGTCTTGGACAAGGAGAGAGGAAAAATGCCGATGATGATGTCAGCTGCGGTATAATTTTGGTTTGGAGAACAACAAAACCAGCCATATGGAAGCTAAATACGAAATCCTGCCTGGAGCAAAATTAAGTGAGCCAAAAATAGTTATCCTTAGGAGGAGACTCACCAGCCCATATGGGATGACATATGCAGAGTGCAGGGAGGGAGGGGATATCCACAGCAAGGTTACACTCTGGGGTGATCCTTATAAAAACACTGTAAATGTTTGTTCCGTGCATGGTAAAAGATCAGCCCTGCATGCTTCCCTGCTTGTTTCAGCAAATGTCTCTCTCCAGGGATGGAGAACCCTTTCTAGCCTGAGGACCACATTCCCTTCCGGGGAACCTTGTGAGGGCCACATGCCAGTGGTAGGTGGGACTAGATGCAGAAGTTGGCAAAGAAATGTGTTACTCTTACCTGTGCGCAGTAGGAGCATTTCCACTCTCACAAACATCCTTCTCTATCCTTTATCCAGTCAAGCAAAGGGCATTGTGCGGTTTTAATGACATACTCCAGCCAAACAAAACACTTGGAGGTGGAAGAGGGCCACTGAGAGTCCTGAGGGCGAAATGAAAAGGTGTGCAGGGATCATTTGGGCCCCAGGGCTGAGATCTCCCACCCCACCTTATAATAAGTTACTTATTTCAGTTAGATCCATGCTGGCATCTCTTTCCAACGGGCAGAAAAAGCATAAACTACAACTAATCCAGAATGTGGCAGCTAGACTGGTGACTGGGAGTGGCCGCCAAGACCATATAACACCGGTCTTGAAAGACCTACATTGGCTCCCAGTACGTTTCTGAGCACAATTCAAAGTGTTGGTGCTGACCTTTAAAGCCCTAAATGGCCTCAGCCCAGTATACCTGAAGGAGCGTCTCCACCCCCAACGTTCAGCCCAGACACTGAGGTCCAGCGCCAAGGGCCTTCTGGTGGTTCCCTCACTGCGAGAAGCCAAGTTACAGGGAACCAGGCAGAGGGCCTTCTTGATAGTGGTGCCTGCCTTGTGGAACGCCCTCCCATCAGATGTCAAGGAAATAAACAACTATCTGACTTTTAGACTTCCCTGTTTAGGGACGTTTTTATTGTTTTATCGTGTTTTAAATATTCTGTTGGGAGCAGCCCAGAGTGGCTGGGGAATCCCAGCCAGATGGGCAGGGTATAAATTGTTGTTGTTGTTGTTGTTGTTGTTGTAAAGTCATGGCACTGAATGTATGCGGAGTTCAAGGTGGTGGTCTACTGTTTGAAAAAATTGGGGGGGGGATGCTGGACTGATAGAGCAGCACTCTGTTTACATTCTTACTGGTCTCTCTGCACCATACAAATGTCATTTTCATAAGTCGTAGAATTAGCAAAGGAATTTCTGAAAAAGGATATCGTTTTTGAGTGAGATCCAGGCCATTTGGTTGGTATTCTCCAAGCTTCTTTGCCCACGCATTGCCTCAGCGACCATTTATAAGCTTTCAATGAGAGAATTGTGTTTGAGGCTTCCTTTTGGTGTAAAGTATTGTCTTGTTACAATGACAGAGTAGTAGCCTGGCCTAACCTCACAGAATAGTGCAATTCCAATGATAACAATCCCATCTATCTAAAGTGGAAACTTGCAATTATGCTCCCTCTTATAAGACAGCTTTACAAATATCCCCATCTCTGGCAAGGCAAAATGATTGCTCACCTGTTTTCTAAAGGGCAAAACATATCTATATCCTTTTCTTAGCTGCGGGCTACAACTCATTAGCCCAGGGATGGGCAACATGTGGTCCTCCAGATATTCTTTGACCACAGTTCCCATCATCCCTGACTGCTGACAAGGCTGACTGAGGTGGATGGGAATTGGAGTTCAGCAACACCTGCAGGGCCACAGGCTCCCGATCCTTGCCCATAATAACAGGATACACGTTTCTCTGCCATTTTGTATCATGTGATACCTCTTTGAACACCCAGCTCCCACCAACCCCACCCAGCTTGGCCAAAACTTAGGGCTTATGGGAGCTGGAGTCCAACGTGTGAAGGGTCACAGGTTCCCCAGTCCTGGTTTAAAGCCTGTCCCCTTTCACTCCATTTGTGGAATGTTGTCAAAGATGTAATGTTTTGTCACATGATCCAATTCTTATAAGCACCATGAATGCGCCATATCTTGCATCCTGATTTCCCCCTCTCTCCCATTACAGTGGTACTTCTAGTTAAGAACTTAATTCGTTCTGGAGGTCTGTTCTTAACCTGAAACTGTTCTTAACCTGAAGCACCACTTTAGCTAATGGGGCCTCCTGCTGCCGTTGTACCTTAAGCAAAGTTCATCCTGAAGCAAAGTTCTTAACCCGAGGTACTATTTCTGAGTTAGGAGTCTGTAACCTGAAGTGTATGTAACCCGAGGTACCACTGTATAGGGATTTTAAAGGAAAAAACATAGCGCATTACTTATATAGTATGAATTTAATGTGTGTTTTAGGTTGTGGTTTTTATACTAGGAGATGAGGACCTCAGGCCTAGGGGCCAAATGGGGTCTTCAGACTTCTGTGTCTGGCCCTCAGAACTCTCCTCAGGTCACACACATTCTTCCTCTAGGCTACACCTTACACTGGCCCTGATCACACTCTGAGTGTTCTTGCGTGGCCGGAATGTGTCCATGAACTCTGATTGTGTCTCTTGATTTTTTGGATGGAAGATAGAGGCACATGTGTGAACTACCCTACTGTATAAAGGTAAAAAAATACATTTATTGCACCAACCACATTTGCCTCTGACCCAAGTCACTACTGCATTCCCTCCAAGTGTCCCAATTTTCCAGGGACAGTCCTGGAATTACAGAACCCGTCCTGGTTTCTGTTGTGATCTCAGAATGTCCCGGTTTTCCTTTTTCCTCCCCTCCATGTCTTGGAGAACAATTTAAAGTGATGGAGAAATCTGGACACACACACACATCGTCCTTTATGTGTGTAGGTAGGTGTGTGTGTGTGTGTGTGTGTAGGTGCAAAAACTGAGTCCTGTTTATACTGAAAATAAAATACCTGCACCAAATGAAGGAAATAGTGACTCTGGCATATAATTTTGAAGGAAAATGTTACCAGTCCACTTCAGATTCTTTAATTGCAATGTTTCAGTAGCCAGCCATTTTTAAGGAAACCCATAGAGTGTTTATTTCTTTTCTATAAATGGAGGCTTACATTGTCTACTCAGAAGTACGTTCCACTGTATTCAACGGAGCTTACTCCCAGGTAACTGAATAAAGACTGTGCAGCATTACACTGTAATCCTGAGCATTTTTACTCAGAAGCAAGTCACACGAAGATCAGTAGGATATAGTCTCTGGTATGTTCCTGATCATTTCCACAGTTTCCATTATTATTTTTATTCCTTTTCCCTTACAGGGGCTCAAGGCAGCTTACAGCTAAAATTTTATTTCATTCCAGTTATCTGTTGAAGGTATTGTACACGATCCCTTCCTTAGCACATTTTTTTCTTTACAACAATCCTTTGAGGTTGTTATTAGCTCAAGGTGACAGATGTATATGTGCATATGACGTCTTATGTCTGCGGCAAGATCAAATGAGGGAGAAGCTTCCAGGGGTAAAATAGGATGTCCCTATTTTCATCTGCCATAAAGAAGACTGATCGCCAAAGACTATTTGCCACCTCCTGGCAAATAGAAGGGGAAGAAATTGAGGCAGTGAAAGATTTTACTTTCTTGGGCTCCATGATCACTGCAGATGGTGACAGCAGTCACGAAATTAAAAGACGCCTGCTTCTTGGGAGAAAAGCAATGACAAACCTAGACAGCATCTTAAAAAGCAGAGACATCACCTTGCCAACAAAGGTCCGTATAGTTAAAGCTATGGTTTTCCCAGTAGTGATGTATGGAAGTGAGAGCTGGACCATAAAGAAGGCTGATCGCTGAAAAATTGATGCTTTTGAATTATGGTGCTGGAGGAGACTCTTGAGAGTCCCATGGACTGCAAGAAGATCAAACCTATCCATTCTGAAGGAAATCAGCCCTGAGTGCTCACTGGAAGGACAGATCCTGAAGCTGAGGCTCCAATACTTTGGCCACCTCATGAGAAGAGAACACTCCCTGGAAAAGACCCTGATGTTGGGAAAGATTGAGGGCACAAGGAGAAGGGGACGACAGAGGACGAGATGGTTGGCTAGTGTTTTCGAAGCTACCAGCATGAGTTTGACCAAACTGCGGGAGGCAGTGGAAGACAGGAGTGCCTGTTGTGCTCTGGTCCATGGGGTCACGAAGAGTCAAACACAACTAAACGACTAAACAACAACAACAACAACAAATTTTTATCTGAGAAATGTTGGATACTGGTGTGTGGCCCTCAGAGGATCACCTAGTAGGGAATGTGACCTACAGGCAGAAAAATATTCCCCCACCCATTTATACAACTGTAGTTTTGCACCCCTGCTAATATTACAGGATTTCGGACTCTGCATTATATGCAAACGCATTAAAAAGGAGCAAATTGTGTTCTCTTATAAAGGCAGGTAGAAGAAGAGCATAATGTGGGGATGGATGCTTGAATTAGCTGGCATCTGCTGCCTGTAGGCTATCACACATTTCCGAGGCCCCAGGGCTCTCAGGTAGAGAAGAGACGGACTTCATTGCAATTAGGCAAGAAATACTGCTGGGATGTTATTTTTTAAAAAAAGCTGGTGCTTGTGAGACCAATTATCTGAGTACTGTGAAGGTCACACTTTTCTAGAGCAATCTCAAATTTGTGTTTGATCTTTGCCAGAACAAAAAGTAAATCTGTCATTGCCATCAAACACTCATATGGGAAGCAGAAGAACAAGAAAGGGCCATAGCTCAGTGGTAGGGCATAAGTTCCCAGGCTCAATCCCGACATCTTTAGGTAGGTATGGGAGAGAGGACACACACACACACACACACACAGAGAGAGAGAGAGAGAGAGAGAGAGAGAGAGAGAGAGAGAGAGAGATGAAACCCTGGAGAGCTGCTGTCAGTCAGTTGTAGACACTATGGAAATAGATGGACCAATGATCTGACTCACTATAAAGCAGCTTCTTAAGAGTGTGTCTGAGCATTCCATTTTAACTGTGCCAATTCAAATGGAATAATGCCCCCATGCAGAAAGCATGATGTACACATGCTCAGAATCCTGTCACCTGCTGTGCTTGCCAGCTGACCGTGTGATCTGTTTCCATTTCAAAGCTTACTTCTTCCCCATGTAGCCTGAACTGAAAGTTCCATGTCTGATGTTTGTTCTGTTTTCACATGTGCAAAGCATCTGCAGATATATGTGCACATGTGCAAACCATCTGCAGATACTTCAATCGTTTAAAGTGTAATCCTACGCAGGCCTGCTTGGAAGTAAGCCCACTGAGTTCAACAATACCAACTTCAAGGTAAGGGCTTTATCCAATCTTAGCCTTCCTTGGAATGTATCCACTGAAGTGAATGGACATTACTAACTTAGATGTATTAATTTCAATGGGTCTGAGTACACCTGAGTTGGATACAACCCTAAGGCTACAATCCTATATGCACTTAGGGTTGCGTCCAACTAAATCCTACTCAGAGTAAATCCATTGAAATGAATGAACCTAAGCAAGTCATATATATTAATTTTCATGGGATACAACTAAAGTGTATGGTGTGTATGAGCCAAATGACTCCTATAGCTTGGTCCACATTTACTAAGAATGTAAAAATAGCTCTGCTGGATCAATTCAAAGGCCTATCTAGACCAGCATCCTGTTCCACATCTTGGTCAAGCTCCCAAACCTGGAAGCTCTCAAGCAGGGCATGAGTCCATTAACCCTCTTCTACCATTACTCCCCAGAAACTATTATTCAGCATCATGTTGCTTTGGAACTTGAAGATTATAAATTGCTGTCATCTCTAGTAGCCATTGCAATGCCCTAATTTGATGGTGGTGGTGAATTTTGCTGCTTTTTACAATCCCTGCCAATTTTTTTATATTTCCTCTGTTTTTGTATCCACAGCATTTAAATTTGTAAATGTGATTTGTGCCATACATCTTGGAGTTGTTGTTTTTTTAACGCAACAGCTCTTGGCCATAAGCAATAAAAATGTGATCTAACTTAATTGGGTGTATCGGAAATGGGGAGGCATAAAGTAACTGAAACCTGCAGCAAATGGTGCATGCTCAGTATACTGTACACAATTTTTTATCTAAGAAACCAGGGCTGGGGAGGGGATGAACAATCCATAATGTTCTGCTTTGGAAACCGGATGAATTAGGCAGGAACTCTACAATCCAAGGAGATGTTTGCATGTAGATAATTTTGGAGTCAACCTTCTTTCTTCCAATTTGAGCTTTCTCCCAGGCTCAAATTGGATGGACATGGAATAAGCTGTTTCCCCAAAAGAAGAGGAATGTCAGTTCATTTCCAGAAGCATTTTTCTGTGTGGGGCAGTGTGACTAGGCTAGCTCCTCAGCGGCTGGTTCACTGTTTGTGGATATCCAATGAAGCTGAACGTTGGAAAATTCAGGACAAAAGAACATGTTTTTCCACACAGTGCACAGTAACTCTTGAATTTGTTCCCACATGAGGCACTGATGGCCACTGTAGCAGACCCAGCACTTAATACCAACAATTAAAAATACGGTGCATCCACACCTACTAACTGCCCCCAATTAAATATAGTGCACTCACCTCACGGTACACCAATTACACAAAGTCCCACAATTTACCACAGATTATCTAATGGGGGACTTGTGTGAGGGGTAATTTAATGATATTGAGTCTCAGGCAGTTGATCAAACAAACAAGAAGAGTTTTATTAAACAAATATAAGTTTATGAAACAAAGTGGGTCAGGAAATGCATTTTTACAAGGCAAAAGTTAACTTATTTACTTTAACTAACTATAAGATGTCTTGGGCTTAAACACAACTCTTCTTAAATGTCAGTTACAAAAAATCAGGTGTTACACTTCAGGTGGTAAACACTCAGGTTTCTAGAATAGATGGTAAAATGCTCAACTCAGTTTCTGTCACTTAGATATTACAATTAAATGCTTGCAACACCGCTTCCTTCACAGCTTAATACTTTGGTTCATGAATGAGGGGCACTTCTTCTGTCACCCACTCTATTAACAATCCCACACTTGAGGTCTTCTAAATGGTTAAAGCCATGGTTTTCCCAGTAGTGATGTATGGAAGTGAGAGCTGGACCATAAAGAAGGCTGATCGCCGAAGAATTGATGCTTTTGAATTATGGTGCTGGAGAAGACTCTTGAGAGTCCCATGGACTGCAAGAAGATCAAACCTTTCAATTCTTAAGGAAATCAGCCCTGAGTGCTCACTGGAAGGACAGATCCTGAAGCTGAGGCTCCAGTACTTTGGCCACCTCATGAGAAGAGAAGACTCCCTGGAGAAGACACTGATGCTGGGAAAGATGGAGGGCACAAGGAGAAGGGGGCGACAGAGGACGAGATGGTTGGATAGTGTTTTCGAGGTTACCAGCTTGAGTTTGACCAAACTGCGGGAAGTAGTGGAGGACAGAGGTGCCTGGCGTGCTCTGGTCCATGGGGTCACAAAGAGTCGGACACGACTAAACGACTAAACAACAACAAATGGTTTAATAGAGCCAGGCGGTCACCTCACCCCTTGTTACTGGCTTGGGAGTCTTCTGTACCTGGAAGAACTCTCCCCTCCTGGCTATACTGAGACCCAGGTAGCCTGTATTCCCACAAGATCGTGGGACCTCCTGGCTCAGTCCTGGTTCAGTCACACCCCTCCCAGAACACTCCTGTCTGTATGCCTTTCCCAGACCCTCAGCCCGGTCTCCCTATCCAAGCTGCGAGGCTCTGTCCTCTCGCTATGGACAGTCTCCTCAGTGTGTATGTTTAACTTCCCTCAGAACCAGTTCTCCTTATCTCATTCCCTAACTCCCAACTCCAATCAAACCCTTTCTCTTAACCTGAACCTTTGCCACTTCTCAAAATCAAACCCTACCTAAACTTCTCCCTCAGAAACCACTCCTCAAAGAAGAATGGGAACTTTTTACAAGTTACTTAAAAAGACAACAAAATGGACTGGAATTCTTGGCAGGTTTTGAATAAACATACTCAAATTTATTGATTGTTAACATAGTAAGACAGATAATATAAAGATTTATACAATTTTACAATATGCAGAGAATAATATGTGTGGAGAAATCAGAGAGAGGAGCTGAGGGAAGTCTCTGGGGGGCGGGGGGGAGGGGTTGATGGGGAGGTGGGGGGGGAATAATGAATAGGATATGTTTTGATATTTTGTTATGTTGAAATTGCTCATTTTTTCTTTATTTTTTAAAGAAACTGTTCCTTTTATTCTCTCCCCCCTCAAAGTGCTAATCCCCTCCCCTCTGTGGCTAGCCAATCAGCGAGAGGCTGCAGCACTAGGGTGATGAAACCAGTTCTGGAAAGCTCAAAGAAGGAGTGTACTCATGTCTTCTTAGCAGGCTTCCCAACTGCATCTGGTTGTGAGAACAGGATGCTGGACTATATGGGCTATTGGCCTGATCTAGCACGCCTATTTTCATAGTGCTCACCCCTCACTCCACCCTCAGCCAACCCCTCACTTACTTACCTACCTTCTTGCTTACAGCCAGTCTGGCGGGTGACACTGCCTGTCAGCTTCCTGTTCCTTGGACTCCTGTGTTGCCCTTGCAATGCTCCTCAGACAGGAGGATGGGCGCAAAACTAGGATTACTTGGCTCTGCCTATCAGTGGCTCTGGTTCTGCCTCTGGTTGGCCTTTGCCCTGGCAGATCCAATGAGCACCAGCCACCACTGCTGGAAAGATGAATCCCCCAGCTGTTATATGCAATAGAAAAATGAAGGGCCCCTGATGCTATCTCTTGAAAGAGCTTCTTCATCCTTGTGTATGTTTCTGACCTCGCTCCTTGACATCCATTCCCTTTCTACTTTTATCTCCCTTTCATTTTTCTTCCCCCAGAGGGCTCTTTCCCCCTGCTCACAGCTTTTCTTCTCACCCAAGCAATTTGTCTGCAAATGGGGGGTTCTCTTCCAGTCCCCACGGGAGATAAACTTTCAAAAAAGGAAAAAAGACCAGGTCTGCATTATGATTTCAAATACCTTTTGATGGAGTGCATTTCTCATATAGATGCCAGGCTTCCCTACTGCTGAACATCAAACCTTAAAATTCCTTTCCTGCTTCCTAGGATGAATCTCAGCGGTCAAAGAAACACTCTGCTGGAGGCTTTTCTCTCTTTTTTTAAAGTCCTTTGAGTCATTTGGCTACTTTTAACTCTCTGTCTACAGGGCATCATTTTATCAGCTTAGCCCCTTCCAAGTTACTTCTTCTTCTTCTTCTTTTTAGTGAAAAGTGCTTGCTGCATCCACTTAAGGGCCATAAGAGAAAATATACAATCACCATATGAATACTGGGCAATTGTTTGTGTTTGAGAAGTCTGGTGGAAGTTCTCGTGGATTATGGGCTCATTTGCCAGTCTGACTTACCCATTGAACAATTCCATGGTTGGATCCTCAGTTGCAAATGCACTTATGGGAATAGTGGGAAAACTATTGCAAAACTAGTAATGGATAAGGATCTTGAGCAGGGGTGTGTTTTGGTACAAGGGTCATATCATTGCAGGAAAACTTTGGAGGTGAGAAGCAAAAGGGGGGCAGATCAGTTAATTCAACTCTTGGGTTGTCACCAACACAAGTCCTACTGAGAACAGTCCTCATGAAATTAATGAGTGTGATTGGTTTAGGTTCATTGGTACACATTGGTCTAGCTTGGTCTAGCTGAGGTTCCAATTCTACTCTGAGTAGAACTTCATGGGGGAACAGTTGAAAAACAAGAGTAAAAAGAAGCCTAAAATGTTTCCCAATAATGAGCACTCACATTTTACATTGTGGGTGCCCTTTGTGGGTTCGCGCGCGGTGTTACAGTTCCCAAGGAGGAAACAGGGGCTGGCTTGCCTCTCAGTGTTAATTTTTGGAGGTTCACGCCCAGCCTCAGTAATCAAGTTTCTTGCTGGGAGGTGGGGCCAGCCCCACTTATAAATAGGGGGTGGAGCTGACAATAGCCAGGCAGATTCACCCTCCTCACCCTCCCTTTGTTGAATATTTTTTGTTTGCAGGTTAACTTTTTCTTCCTGTTTAGCGGGCACTGCTATGGTCTTTGACTGGTTGCTGTTGAAGGACTGGGAACAAATTTTCCTGCATTGGCAGGTTTTGTCTTCCCTGTAGCAATTCGTCACAACTTTGGTGGTTATGGCCTTGGGTGGAATCCATTAGTCTTTTCTTCCCTATAATGGGTGTGTGAAGTGGTGATTCACCCCTCTGCGGCGGTGATTCTAGGGTCCCCCTCTTAAAGGGGTTATATATATGGGTGTCCCTGGCCATACACTGAAGGGTCGTCAATGAACTACCCTGCATGCAGGGATATGGGCTTGGCTGCCTGCTACACTTACGTCTCACAGAGCACCCCCATATCCCATTTACCCTGATGAGCCCTAGTTCCCCCGGCTGGGGGGCTGGGAGGGATACACGCCCAAGGCCTAAGCCAAGGTCTTCCTACATTCAGAAGTTTAATAAAGTTGTGGCCTAATTTTAATTCCATATAACATTGTCAGAGTCTTTATTCCTTCCTTATGATCCCTGGCGGCTGGGGCTGTTGGTCATGCAATACTTATCTACTAGCCGATAAGACCTACCTACTAAATAGGTAAAGGTAAAGGTAAAGGGACCCCTGACCGTTAGGTCCAGTCGTGGCCGACTCTGGGGTTGCGATGCTCATCTCACTTTACTGGCTGAGGGAGCCAGTGCACAGCTTCCGAGTCATGTGGCCAGCATGACTAAGCCACTTCTGGAGAACCAGAGCAGCACACGGAAACGCCGTTTACCTTCCCACCGGAGCGGTACCTATTTATCTACTTGCACTTTGACGTGCTTTCGAACTGCTAGGTGGGCAGGAGCTGGGACCGAACAACAGGAGCTCACCCGGTCGCGGGGATTCAAACTGCCGACCTTCTGATCAGCAAGCTCTAGGCTCTGTGGTTTAACCCACAGCACCACCTGCATCCCTGGTACTAAATACCACCCTACTAAATGATAAGCTGACAATGATAATAATAATAATAATAAATTTTATTTATATCCCACCCTCTCCAGCCAAAGCCGGGCTCAGGGCGGCTAACAACAATAAAACAGTACAAAAGTACAGCACAAACAACACTCTAAAATCATTCATTATAAAATTAATTCAAACCAAGCCACTGGCAACCATTGGGCCAGAGCTCCGTGAAGATTGCCGAGGGAGGGAGTCAGGCTGTGCCGTGGCCAAAGGCCTGGTGGAACAGCTCTGTCTTGCAGGCCCTGCGGAAAGATGTCAAGTCCCGCAGGGCCCTAGTCTCTTGTGACAGAGTGTTCCACCAGATCGGAGCCAGATTGTGACAGAGTGTTCCACCAGATCGGATGGTGCAAAGGCCTGGTTGAATAAAAATCAGGGCCAAACCTGCACCTAGTATGTGGTGAGAGGCCTCTCCATCAACCTCTCCCCACCCTTACTCACCAGATCAATGGTGAGGAGGCTCACTTTGCACATAAATAAAGCTGTGGTGGCATTGAACCAGTGGGTGGAGGCAGTGATAGTTTGGATGAGGGTCAGGATGCTGAAACTGAGTCCTCAAGCATTCTTGCAGCAGCATCCATAAATCATGGGAGCCATGGGAACAACATTTCCCCTTGGTCCCACTGGTGTCCTTGGATGTTGTCACACAAGGTCATTGCAGTATCTAGGGTCTAGGATGTCGTACCATGGTGGTTGTCACAATCTCTCCCCACTGTCATTGCATCCAAGTAAATGGGGGAACAAATTATCTGTCTTCCACACCAGTACAGGCAAACATGCACTGCCCTGGGGATATTCACATGTTGAAGATTTGGGGTCATCATTGCATGGGTGAACTAGTCCTAAAGGGAAGAAGGATATCAGAAGAGCACATTAAATCTTGAGCATCCTCTTCTTATGACTCAGCGAAAGAATAGTTCTGATAATGTATGTTAAATATCACTCAAGGAGAGGGGACTTGAGGGAAAGGGGTGCCCATGTTTGGAATTTAAGCTATCTGTATTCATTGTGGAGAAAAAGAGACGAGCTTGCGGTACACAGCAGGAATGTAAATCAACTCAATATTTGCAATCTTAAGTCTGGCTGGTGCAGTATATTCCAATTCATCACTCACAACACATCAAAGCCAATTTGGAGGCTTGTGCTGCAAAGGTGACTCACAGGTGCTTATCTGTGCAGTTTGTCCTGTCACAGATATAACGGCACTGTAAAAGATGATTGTCGCTGTATCACTTATTCAAAGAAGAGCAAAGACTCCGATTCAAACAAAAGCCATAATGATGAGTGATGTCTTTACACTGCATTGTGTCAGGTGGGACAGCAGCTACGTTCAGTTCTATATGCTACAGGATTGCACAGGCTCCAAGATTCACCCTATATGTGTGCACTTTTTAAAAAAACCCTCATAATAATAATAATAATAATAATAATAATAATAATAATAATAATAATAAATTTTATTTATATCTCGCCCTCCCCGGTCAAAGTTGGGCTCAGAACAGCTAACATTATACAAGTAAGACAATGTATAAAAACAAGCGATCAATAAATTAAGATACACCCCACAATTAATTCAAACTAATATAAATTAAAATGGACAAGTGGCAATCTTCAGGTTAAAATTAAAGGTGGTTACCAGCTGTTTCCACTGAAACCTGTGAGCACCTGTGAGAGGGCTGGGAACCTCCTTTGTGCTTGTTCTTATACAAGGAAAAAATGAGTCAGACTGAACTCTGACCAAAGGCCTGGCGGAACAGCTCTGTCTTGCAGGCCCTGCGGAAAGATGTCAAATCCCACAGGGCCCTAGTCTCTTGTGACAGAGCGTTCCACCAGGCCGGGGTCACGGCCGAAGAGGCCCTGGCTCTGGTCGAGGCCAGTCTGATCTCTCTGCACTGGCGGAGGAAGAGGAGTGCAGGGGGAGAGGACTGGCAGAGGAAGAGGAGTGCAGGGGGAGTGCACTGCCCCCAGGGTGCCATTGTGGGTGCCCCACCCCCCCCGCAGGCAGTGCGCCCCCACCCCCGCCTGCTCTCTGCCCCCAGTGCTGGAGCATGAAGCTCCACCACTGTCTCTCTGGGGCCCGGAATCTTTAGGATGTTATTTGCAGACCGTAAGGTCCTCTGAGGGGCATACCAAGAGAGGCGGTCCCTCTCCTTCAGTCTGTAATTTGGGTTCTAAGGTACTACACATGGAGCAAAATTCTGTGTTTTCCATTCATTATAATGGGGGATCTAAAAACAACAACAACAACACACACAAGAACACCCAGTCTTATTTTTTCCCCCCTTTTGCCAAAGTGGATGAAATTTAGAGGCACAGGGACCCCACTAGTATGGATTAAGCACATCAAATTACAGACAAATTAGTCTAGGGACTTTTTGTACTATATGTTTAAGTGATTCACTTTCTTCCATAATATGTGACAGGGGAGACAATGGTGGGTTTTGACTTTCTCTTTTGTACTTGGCTGCCTTGTGTATATTCTTGCCTGTTTGTGTTTCAAAACTTTTGCAGCTTGACATCAAAATTATCTATCCTGGTATCGTTTATGCCTCCTCTGGGCTTTTGCAGAACTCCAGTAGGTCCTACAATTCTAGGCTGCCTAGAATGCTGCCTGCAGATCCCCCTTTTTTTGTTTTTGTTGTTAAAGCAAAACAATGTAGGGTTTTTGCAAAACTTTTAACTTTTATTCTTTTTAAAAAAAAATATTGCTGTGCTTTAACAACAGCAGCAGCAGCAACAACAAACAATCCAGAGCTCTTCAATCCTCCATGAGGAACATTTTTCATAGACTCACTTCTTCAAAGCCCATGAACCTGGAGAAATGTAGAAATATTTTAAAAAGCAGAGAGAAGGAAATGACACAGAAACAGAGCAATTGTGTATTTTGTGTGTGTGCTGATACCTTCATGTCCTGCTCAAGGGCTTCCCAGAGGTGATGGAGAAAATAGTAATTTCATAAAAATGTATCATTTTGATGATTCCATTTTCTTTTGAGCCTGTGGCCTAGCTAAAGTGAAAAGGCCTGGGCCTGCCTACCTTTTACAGTACAGAACTAGCTGCTTTTAGGTACTGTTATGTGGTAAATAATCATTCTGGAATCCTGAAAAGAATAAAGTGTTGGCCATTGTACGATGGCCATTGTATGCTTGAAAAGAGAATTGGCTAGGCATGGCAATTGTGATTAATCCTGAATTGTTTTGTAAACAGATGAAAGAAGATATTGGAACACATTTAATGAATAGGAAAATTAGTCAAAGTCTTAATGAAGAAAGACATTGAAAAAATGAAGAACCAAATGATTTTGATTGGACCAGGGTGATCACATTGGGTTGCAACTATTAAGATTGCTGTAATCCTTTGACTGGTGAACAAAAATCACTTTGGATGTGATTCTTTGCAGCCTCCTCCTTATTTTTGAAGTTGTCTCTGTGTGCACTTATATTTCATTAAAGTCCTTTCCTTTCACTTGAGTCTGCCTCCTTTTCTTTTGGGATGCTGGGAATTATACCTCTGGTCTAGGAACCCCTTTTAAATTTATCCGACAAAGGCATCTGGTCGACCACTATTTCTGATCAAAATTTACCCAACTGTCTTGAAAGGCAGTTTCCAGCCATCCCTGTTGAAAGAGGAAGGGGTAAAATGTGCAGCTCCCCAAAGAAGGACTACAGCTCCTTTCTCATCTGGTGCCTGAAGCCGTTTGATTTCAAAACACGCCTTTCGGCATCTTCTGAAGCCTTTGCCAAAACAACATCCAGGAAAAGTGATGTTGAAAAATAGCAAAAAAGCAAAAACAACCCCCCCCAGCAGCTATTTATAGCCACTTTCAAGTTTCTTTCTTCTTTTGCACCTGCACAGACACCAAATTAAATCCAACCTATAAGTCAGCATGGTTTCCAATAAATCAGCAACGATTTGGATACGTTCCATTGTCTTCATTCATTTGAAGCCTTTAAATATGCACTGAGAAGGGAAATTGGACAACAACATGTGTGTGCTACACACGAGAGAGAGAGAGAGAGAGAGAGAGAGAGAGAGAGAGAGAGAGAGAGAGAGGAGAGGCAGTTTCTTGTCCCATCTGGTTGGCATACGCTCCTACTCTTTTTGAGTGGTTTCCCCCTCTATTTCATTAATGTCTTCAATCTTCTACCTCTCTCTGCCATTCAACCAGGGCATAGGCTATGCTTCTTTCTAGCCTAGCATGCGGATCTAACAGAAAGCAGATTAGAATAAAAGAATTGTAGAGTTCACAGATGGCCACCCAACCTCTCTTTAAAACCTCCACTTGTTCCTGTCTGTAAAATGGGCATGAAAATGTTCTACGCAGCAAAGATTCTCAGAAGTCATTAAGGTTAATGACAAGGTCCCCTCTATCACAACTTTAATTAATTAAAGGATATATCCCTTTGGTCTCCCCTTCCCCTTTTGTGAAACTCCTAAGTAGAGGCTCAGAAATGCAGAATTCCACTGTTAGATTGGTTTGTAATGAAATACAAACTGCTGTTTACCTCTGAGCCGACAACTTTTTATCAGCCGAAGAAGAATTAGACGGAGAAGTATTGAAGTGTCTCTATCAGCAGGAGAAGTTATTGCCCTGTCAATTTAATTTAAAATTAAGTTGCAGGGATCACAAACTCTGATTACAAATGGGGATTTGTCCAGAAAGGCTTGGCATGGATGATGTAAGGTATTAAAAGATAATTATATCAAATTGGCCTTCTGAACTTAAAAGGGACTCGGCAGGTTAAGAAGTAGAGTATGTTAATTTGAGATAAACCTAAACAGAAAGACGTAAAGTTGCAAAGGGAGAAAAGTGGTGCTAGCCTTTCTTGTGATTTTTTTTTTTAAAAAAAGTTTGTACGGAAAGTTCAAATTATTTTTTGCTGCATTATTTTTTTAAAAAAACTTACAAGAATTATTTAAAAATCCAATGTACCTGACACAATGGCCTGGCTTCCCCTTTGCAAAGCAGGTTTTTAATTCGACAGCATGAGCAGACTTGATAGGAAAACAGTGCTTTAACTACTGCATGTATCTTTATTGAGTCTGCAGATATTGCTGTGATTAGGGGACCACAGTGGTGGTCTCAGTTAAGGGTGAGCAGGCTGAATCGCATTCCCCCATCATAATGGGAAACTGGGGGAAGGGCTTATAGTTCTAGGGCTTATAATTTAAAAATGGTTCCGTGGACTGATTTGAAATCTGCCTGTGTAAGAGAAGAAGGTTGGATGGTTGCCTGTGCCAAATTTGGGGTAGTAAAGATAATACATGGCTTGTTCTGAATGTGGTGAGAGACTCTGGCATGTTGACAGGTAGTGTGCATTTTTCTTCCAGATCCTTTGCAAAGGTGGGGTGTAATGGGAGGGGTAGTAACTCTGGTGGGGATAAGTCATGCTCCTTCCGCTGTACTTTGTGCACCTACTGTACCTTTGGTTCTCTACCCTGTACTGAGCTCTGAGCTCGGCTCGGTGAGTTAGGGATATCCTCTGAATCCAGACACAGGCTCTGGTGGGTTGAGTGGACGAGACCAACCATGGGTCCAGCAGTCAAGAAGGCAGTTTCTTCATATGCTGTAGTGAGAAGTGAGGGGCAGATGGGGCTCTTCAGCCTGGGAAGACAGCCCATCTAGGAGAAGAAAACTCTGATCCTAAACCTTGCAGGATATCTTCAGGAGGAGAAAAGGCTAAGGAGGTCAGGAGTGCGTGCAGGAGCCAGGCCCTGTGACCAGTAGGGCTTCGCAGGACTGGGGCCTTCCTAAGTTTGTTCTGAAGAGGCAAGGCAGGACTGCACAGGTGAGGCCGATTGGTAACTCACAGCACCTGGTGGCAAGAGCTGGGAAGGGATATAAGATCAGCATTTCCCTTTGGCTCTTTGCCACAGCAAAACGCTTCCTGCCTTGCTGCATTTGGCTTCTTGCTTCTGGATCCTTGGACTTTGTGACTCCCTGCTTCCTGACCCTCGGACCCTTGGCTTCTGGACTCTTGTTCCTGCTCCCACCCCGCCATCTTGCCCCCGGTCCAGACGTCCTCAGCTGGGGCTTTGACCGCCCGTAGACCGGACCATGACAAAGGAGCAAACCCTACACACATCAAGAGTGGCATCCCTAAGACAGTTGGATGGTGCCTGATATGCCTCCTTCTGGCAACTGCTACAGTCAAGGTAGTACCAATCGTGTTGCTCTGATTTCCTCTGGACCACATCAGCGAGGCTGAGAGGGGTGGGTCTTGTCTATCCCAGGGGCTCCATACACACTGCCCAGGTTTGTGCCCTGGGGAGATCGCTTTGGCACTGCTAGCATGTTAGTTTGACTTCACCCCCAGAAGTAAACTCCATTGTCTCTCAACAACAACTGGTGGCAACAACAACTTTGCAGAGGTGGTTTGGGGTGGGTGAATTTCTCTGCCTGTGCTGCATCTTTGAGGGAAATGGCTTGTTGTGTTAGGGTCAATGGGGACATCCAGCATGTGTCATCATTGGGATTCCCAGAAACTGCCTCCAACAGTGGGGAATAGAAGATGGCCATTCTGGCTGGTAGCCATTGGTAGGAATTTGTCTAGTCTTCTTTTGAAGTCATCCAAACTGAAAGTGTTTCCTAATGTACAGCCAAAATCTGCTTCCCGGAACAGCAGGCATCCCTTTGAGGACACCTGCTTCCAGCTTCTCGTGACACCCATGGTGGGAACCTACAGGGCCAATGTTTGGTTACTTCACTTTTCCTTATGACATGTGTGTTGATTCCTCTCATTGGAAGACCTCTCCAAACTTTGAATGGAGCGATTAATCCTCAGTGCTGCTTAGCCTGTAAGAACAAAACCCAGAGGCACAGCAAAATTAACAGCTCTTTAACTCATAGTAACAGTTCGCCTGAACAAGTCCACAGATGCTCCAAAGGTCTCCTGCGGAAGAAGAAACTAGTACATATTTAGCAAATTAATTAGTATACTTAAAATATTATATCCAGAGAACTCCGGAGAGAGGCTGACTGACTGATTGAGGTTATAAATGCATGTGTAAGGCACACAGATACACACTCTCATAGGCGCACCGTGTCCAGGTCAATAATTCACAGGGATAAGTCATCCCGTTTCAAGCGATGTTGTGTCTTATAAGGATGTTGCAAACATCCCAGTAGGGACACTTGGAAGAGCAAACACCCCTTTTCAAATACTTATGGACCAGAAGCAAAGTGAGCATGGCCCATTCTGAAGCCTGCTGCCAGTAGAGTTAACAGTGACCTGCTCACCCCCATCTTGTGAGTGTCTGTCACCACAATATTCTTACTCTGCCCACTGTCCTTGGTGCACTTGGAGTGGAAGAAGGAGAGAGGTTGCATCAGACACTCTGGGTGCATGAGAAGTTTGGTTCACTTCACATTTAGACTTTTAGAAGACATCTGAAGGCAGCCCTGTTTAGGGATGCTTTTAATGTTTAATAGGTTATTGTATTTTAATATTCTGTTGGAAGCCGCCCAGAGTGGCTGGAGAAAGCCAGCCAGATGGGCGGGGTATAAATTATAATTATTATTATTATTATTATTATTATTATTATTATTATTATTATTATTTTATTATTATTTAAAGGCAAGCCTACCTAATCCATGCAATAGACAAACCAAAGCACACACATCCTTCAAAATGTGCACTCCTCTGAATTTTGCAATGCCATACTCCACCCAATGAATGCGCACAAAAAAGCATGTGCTATTATTATTACTTATTAGATTTATATACCTCCCCTCATCACAAGATCTCAGGGCAGTTCACAGGATTTTAAATATTATATGTTGTTGTATTTTAGAAAGGATCACCTCTTTCCATATGAACCTACGCAGACCCTGAGATCGCATTCTGATGACCTTCTTTGCGGGCCTCTTCCTTGAGAGGTCTGGAGGGTGGCAACACGAGAACAGGGCCTTCTCTGCAGTGGCTCCCTGTCTATGGAATGCTCTCCCCAGGGAAGTTTGCCTGGCACCTTCATTATACACCTTTCAGCACCAGGCAAAAACGTTCCTTTTTAACCAGGCCTTGGGTTGATCTGATTTACATCCTATGCCCTTTTAAAATGTGTTTTTTTTTTGTGGGGGGGGCTATTGGGTTTATTATTATTATTATTATTATTATTATTATTATTATTATTACTACTATTATGTATTTTGTGGTTTTATATCTTGATTTTATTCTGTGAATTGCCCTGAGACCCCCAGGTATAGTGTGGTCTAGTAATAATAATAATAATAATAATAATAATAATAATAATTAATGTGCATTAATCATTGGCATCCCTGAGCAAGAATTACTGGGATTAAAATTTGTACATTTTGTTGTATTTAATGGACTGTATCCAACTAAGTTCTACTCAAGAGCAGAGCCACTGAAATTAACCTAAGTAAATGGGTCTACTCTGAGAATTACTAGCATGGGCTACGATTTCTCTCATGTGATTTCCATCTTGAATTGCGCAAGAAAGGGTGACATAGAAGTGTTATTAATCAATCATTCCATAAGCCACTAGTTTTAATAAGGGTTCCTACCCACCCAAAACAAAACAGGGAACTTCAGAGAAAGTTGATCAGGCACCATGGCATAAACAGTAAGCAAAACTTCCACTGCTAACTGACAGGCAGAAAATAAATAATTGTGGCCACTGTCTGTTGAGCTGTAATTGGTTCATCTAATAGTGTGTCTCTCCTCTTCTTTGGCAGGGAGGTGGGGAGGGATGATGGGGAGCCACTAATCTGATCAACTGCTGACTATAAAGTTTCCCTTTCCATCCCAGCCTGTGCTGAGGAAATATAGCAGCAATTTCTTTCAACAGTTAACCCACTGAAAAAGAAAAGTGTGCAATTTAAGGGATGCAAGGCCAGAGCCATCATTTCTCCCTTGCGGGGGGGGGGGGGGACATCTAAAATAGTAAATATAAGATGCATGGGTCCCAAAACAGAGACACACATAACTTAGCGTTACTAGCCTTGGTGGTGTTTTTCTCCTCAGAATTTGTGTCAGATATCTCCTCCTTCAGGTCTCTAAGATCCTCAGTACCCCAGGTGGCCTCTTAGCCTCATAAAATATCTGGTGGGACCCTTGTTGTTAGGGTTTGGGGATCCTTTGTTCATAACAGGATGGCTTTTCTATTTCTATGTCCACCTTACAGAGCTTTCCGACCTACACACATGTCAGATTTGCTACAGCATAGCGGTTCTTTTCAGCTCAAATCCTGCTTGTGGTTTTCCCACAGGCATCTGGTTGGTCAATGAGAGAACAGGATGCTGGACTAGGTGGGTGAAATATACTCGGAGTCGAGAGTGGATTTCATGCTCTTTATTCAGCTCATAGTGGTGAGGAGGAATGGAAGTTCCCCCACAATATCTGCTTTATATACAGTACATTATTTACACAATGGGCTGCACGTGATTGGCTAATTCCAGGATTCTCCTTTAGGCCAATCAGGTTGTGGATTCACTTCCACCTGGAGCTGGATTGGGTGGCTCCTGTGGACCAATCATACTGCTGCATTGTTCTAGGACCAATCAGACTGCTGCATTTTGGATCCTATTGTTCTAGGACCAATCAGACTGTTGCATTTTGGATCCAATTCAACTCAGTACATAACAGTGGGCCATTGGCCTGATCCTGCTGGTCTCTTCTTATGCTTTTAGTTGTCCATCCTATTCTGCAATGCTTCATCCCTGAGTTGCTACTGGGAGCTACCTCCATAATCAACCTCTTTCCCCTCCAAGAGGAAGGGACACTTGGAGGGTCTGAACTAGGAGAGCAGCTACCAGCTAGATGGACCAATGGTCTGACTCAATAACAGGAAGCTTTGGGCAGAATGGCCACAGCTCACTGGCAGAGCATCTGAGTTGCATGCAGAAGATCCCCAGTTCAAGATAATCTTTATTACTTTTACAAGTGTCCTACTACACATACACATATTGTATTACATTTCACATTTATACTTGCTCCTAGGAGCTGACTTCTTCCTTCCTTCCTCCTTCTGACTTTTTATATCACCTCTAAATTTTTTCGCATTCTTTGTCCATTTTATATATTGTTGTTCTGCTTCTGCATTTGTCCATAAAGTGTCTACAAACAAATAAATCCTTCTATATAGACAATCCTTATTGTCTGTCTATATATCATTTGCAACTACTATTGGTTACATCCATCACATTATAAATTTGACTTCTTATTGTTATTTTTCCAGTAAAGTTCTTTGCATTACACATTATGAGGTTTATTTCAATTCTGCTGGTTTCTCTATTTCACCCTATCTTTCCTATGTACAGCATAAATTTCTTCCATTCTTTTTGAAATGTTTCATCGCCCTGTTGTCGAATTTCCCTCGTTAACTTAGCTGTTTCTGCGTATTCCATTACCTTCTGTCGCCAGTCTCCCACTGTTGGCATTTGCCACTGTTTCCAAACCTGAGCTAACAATAGCCTCGCTGCTGTTGTTGCATATAGGAACCATTTCTGGTCGTCCACCTGTTCAAGAACCCCAGTTCAATCCCCAGCACCTGCAGGTAGGGCTGGGAGAAAGACTCCTTGCCTGAAACCCCAGAGAGCCACAACTGGCCAGGATAGATCATATTAAGCTCTATGGATTAATGGACTGCCTCCACCCAAAGCAGCTTCCAAGCAGGAACAGCACAGCTACTTAAAAGCACACCTGAGGCAAGAGAGCCCATTAGCCTCCCCTTCATTATTTTAACAGGGTAGTGATTGAATAATTGCAAATCACAGCACAGAGCTGGCATGGCTGCTGGTGGGGAAATGAATGGCCTCATAAAAGAAAGAGAGGGAGTAAATAAACAAGGTATTAGCATATCCCTTGTCGGAAGTGGGGGTCAGTCACCAAAGTTGCAGGGTGTCAGCTTTTCCCCGCTTGTAGTCATTAAAGCAAGCGATTACGCCCGAGCAGCGGCACTCAACATCTCTGTGCCTATCCTCACGTGTAATTTATCTTGCCAGAAGCATTAACCTTTGGCACGCCAGAGTGTAGCCGCCATCCATTAAAACCCAGGGACATGGAGGGGAGAGGAAATAATTACGCTCGCATGTCTGAACGCTACGGAATCATGCCTGCATTGTGTAATTGCAAAGGTCCTCATGAGGCAGTCGGCATCGCACTTGACAGGAAGGGGTTTTTTTAAGGTTCAGACTGGCACCAGATATTAACAGCATATAATATGAGGTGGGCTGTTGGCCTCCCCCTCATACCCTGCTTCTTATTATCAGTTTTGAGGTTTGGCTCCATAACGTGGTGCAATCCCCACCCCACAAAAGGGATTTGAGTCCTTGTTTACCTTAGCAATGGCAACAGCATCCTGAGGTGGATGTTACAGTAGTGCTTGGGGAAATCGACGCCTAGGCCTCATCTACAGGTTGCATTTAAAGCTCCATGAAACCACGTTTATGAATCGTGGCTTCCCTCAAAAGCATGTTGGGAGCTGCAGTTTGTTAAGGGTACAGTGGTACCTCGGGTTACAGACGCTTCAGGTTACAGACTCCGCTAACCCAGAAATAGTACCTCAGGCTAAGAACTTTACCTCAGGATGAGAACAGAAATCGCATGGCAGCGGGAGGCCCCATTAGCTAAAGTGGTACCTCAGATTAAGAACAGTTTCAGGTTAAAAACGGACCTCCAGAACAAATAAAGTTCTTAACCCGAGGTACCACTGTACTGGGACTGCAGCTCAATGGGAGCAAACTACAGTTCCTACGATTCTTTGAGGGTGCTATGGGTTTTAAATGTGCACTGAATTTGCTTTGAATCTACGATGTGGATATGCCCTTGGTGGGTCTCTTTATCCTTTGCGAAGGAGGTCTGAGACTTCTCATCGTAAGGTTCCTGCAGGGCTTATATTTGCACACACTCTTCCGGATCCTTTCCCCTCCCCCGAAGAGAGTTGTCAGGAGGCTCCTCTCCTCAGAGAGCTACAGTTCTCAAAGTGGTTTAACAGCCCATCCGTCTTCCCAGGGACCTCTGGGAATTGCAAGGGCTTCTTAACAACTCTCAGCGCCTTTAACAAATGACACTTCTGAGGATTCTTTGGGGGAAGTTATGACTGTCTGAAGTAATGAGATGGTGCTTTAAATGTATAGTGCAGATGGGGCCATAGAATTATAGCATTGCAGAGTTGGAAGGGACCCCAATGGTCATCAAGACCCCAGCAGTGCAGAAATCACAGCTGAAGAATCCCTGACAGATGACCGCCCAACCTCTGCATAGAAACCTCCGTTGAAGAAGAGTCTAGACCTTCCGAGGGAGTTCATTCCACCGTCGAGAAACTTTAACCAACAGAAAGTTATTCCGACCAAGTTGATTTGGAATCTCATTTCTCACCATTTGAATCCATTGGTTCAGGACCTGGCCCTCTGGAGCAGCACAGAACGAGCTTGGTTCATCTTCTGTGTGGCAGCCCTTCAAATATTTAAAGTTGGCCAATAACATGGGTGGCTTTGAAATGGGGGTTAAACACATGCAGGGAGAATAGAAGAAGAATTTGGATTTGATATCCCGCTTTATTACTACCTGAAGGAGTCTCAAAGCGGCTAACATTCTCCTTTCCCTTCCTCCCCCACAACAAACACTCTGTGAGGTGAGTGGGGCTGAGAGACTTCAAAGAAGCGTGACTAGCCCAAGGTCACCCAGCAGCTGCATGTGGAGGAGCAGAGATGCGAACCTGGTCCACCAGATTACGAGTTTAGTGCTCTTAACCACTACACCACACTGGCTCTCGTTAGCTGCTAGCCAACTTGGAGGCAGCAAAGTTTCTGAATACTAGTTGCTGGAAGAGTGCTCTTCCACACAGGTCCTGCTTGCAGGATTCCCAGAGGCATCTGGTTGGCCAGCGTGAGAACAGGATGCTGGACCAGATGGGGCCATTGCCTGATCCAGCAGGCTCTTCTTATGTTCTTAGCCATGATAGCTATGTTCTGCCTTCACTGTCAGAGACAGTGTCCCTCTGAATACCATTGGCTGGGATCACAAGTGGGAAGAAGGTTGTTGCACTCATGTCCTACTTGCAGGCTTATCATACGCATCTGCAAGAACAGAATGCTGGGACTGATGGTCCTTTAGGCTGATCCATCTGTGCCCTTCTTATGTTCTTAATGTATTCTTTGTCACAGGGAGAAAACCAAAGACTATCACTAACCCCTTTCTCACCTCTCCTCCCCCATTATGCCAGTGGCGGACTTTGGGCTCTCAAATTTCAGCGGTGCCTTTTGCGATGCTAACATTCATTGCTCTCTCACGCTCTGTTCTACAGCATTGTTGTGGTGCTCAGTGCGGCCAAACCTGTCACGCTACCCTAAAACCACCTATGATTATACCATTGCTTCCAAAGAAAACAAATTGGCTTGCGCTGATATATCTTCGGGTGACAACCTGTGCCTAGCACATAGCAGAACTGGTATGTCAGGTCTTATCCCATTCCCACCAACCCGGATGATTTTTTTATTGCACCTCCGTGCTGGCCTTGAGGAAATGAAAGCAGGCGGCAGCAAAGCTGACTGAGGTATCACCAGCACAAACCCAATGCAAGCATGTCCAGTCCCATTCTTGGCCAGTAGCAGCGGCTCGTGGATGCAGGTTGCTGCAAGCCCTTGAAGGAAAAAAACCTCTCTGCATTTTTAGTACTTGACCTTTTCTTCTTCTTCTTTAAACTAGATCATTAGGAAATTTAAAAAGAAGAAGAAAATCCATTATCTTCAATTGCTGGACTGCTTGTCCATCACAACTGCTTCTCCCCATGCATACAGCTTCCATATTAAGCATTTGTATTGCTCCTCTTAAAACGAGCCTTGGATCTTTTGATTAGATATTCGTTTGAAAGGGGAAGTCATGCCACATACATAAAGCTTTGTAAGAAAAGTTTCGCTCATTTAAGAAAGTAATCATGTTCCTTCTTTTTGGCGCACAATACTTTTCAGGCATCTTTTTTCAAAATAATTCGTAAGCATATCATTAGAGCAAATTTTCACTCCACTGCTGAAGCTGGTGAATAGGAGGCGTTGGATTGTGTGCAGACAGAGATAGATATGAACGTAGCATCAGTAATTTAAAATAAATGTCTACACAATTTCAGCCTGGTAGATATCAATACGATTCCAGTAATGATCATATGTAAGGGAAAGGGCCAAAACTGGGGCTGGGGTATCTGGGGTTGTGCTGTTGTTATGGGAGTTTGCCGCTGTTGGGTTTTTCAACTGGGAGAGCCACAACTGGTGTAGACCACACTAAGCTAATGGCCTGACTCCGTCTGAGGCAGCTTCCAACTAGCAATGGCCCTGCTGTTTAAATGCATACCTGAGGCAGGAGAGCCTATTAGCTTCCCCTTCATTATTTTAACATGCTAGTGATTGAATAATTGCAAATCACAGCACAGAGCTGGCATGGGTGCTGTTGGGGAAATGAATGGCCTCATAAAAGAAAGCGAGGGAGTAAATAAACAAGGCATTAGCATATCCCTTGTCGGAAGTGGGAGTCAGTCAGAGTGTTGAGGGTTGTTTCCCCCCCCTTGTTAGGTATGAAAGGAGGTGATTACACCCGGGTAGCAAAGCATTCAGTGTCTCTGTGCCCTTCCTCACGAGTAAGTTGCAGAGCATCTGCTTTTCACGTAGAAGGTCCCAGACGAAACTCCTGGCAGCTGGGACTCTGTAACCCTGGATTGCCCCTGCCAGTCAGTATAGAGAATATTTCCACTATAGCTTTTTATGCATACTTCCCCCTGATATATGTATTTTTGTACACTTTACTTGCCTGCAAAATCTGGAAAAGGGCAAATTTCAATGGGTGGCTGCATTTCGGTTTGCATATTGCAATGAACAAGGAAGGTTGACAACCATGCAGCCTCCTAGCAAACGCACCCGATACAGGTGGTTTGTGATTTCCCTGCCCTTCTTTCCCAAATCTGTGTGCAATTAATGACGCTGGTTTAAATCCCCAACTCTTCACCGCTAGCAAATAGCCCAAGTTACCCATCATTGGCCGATCATAAATCTGAAGAACAAGCCATGGGCAGCCTATTGATTTTCTTCCCCAGTGACTCAGTTCCATGCACTCCTCCATAACTCTCTCGTTCCTTTGCTATCCCCACTTTTCTTTAAAAAGAAATGCTTTTGCCTTGACTGTCTCCCCAAGTGCAACCTTTTACGCGCCTCATTCTTGATTTACCCTTCCATAACACTTAGCCATTCTCCCCAGGGCTCCGCCTGGGTGGAAACGTCAAAATAACGATGCTGTCAAAAATGTGGAAAGCGGAGGAGAGAAATCCAACCTCCTCCCCTTCCTCTCCTCGACTGGTCCTTTCTCCTAATACTTAGGGAAGAGTGGATGGGGAAATGTGCACACTTGAGTGTTAGAAAGAAAGGGCAAAGTGAATGGCATGTGTCTCTTAATTAACGTGGATGCACCAGGTTGGCTATTATGCAAGCCAACCTGGAGCTGATTTATAAGATGAACAGCAAAAGGGCTTGTTAGTTGCCACGCACGTATAAAAAGGTGTCAATTAGGGAATGCATGATCTTGCCATAAGTCCAGGGAGGTGGAGGATAGAAATATGGAGATGAGCTGCAGCCAGGGAAACAATATGTCATAATTACTGCACACGTTGCTTGGGCTATAATGGAAACAGAGTGTGGGGCTGGCTACAATGACATTAACATCAAGACAGACACATTAAAAGTAGGTGGGGGGGGGGGTCGAAGAGTCTAATTGCCTCCTCCCAAGCGATGAGGCAGGCACTTTCCCTCCACAAAGTCTTATTTTTGAAACTTGAAGCCGGCCGGAGACCAATAAACAAAAGCAAATGGGCATGACTCTTTTGTAGCTGGCAATAAATTAAGCTGCATCAAATTGTTGTTTTTCTTTTTCTTTTTCATGTGGGGTGGGGCAAATTCCTGCTCGAATGTTCAAAAATCAGGTATGCAAGTTGAAATGGCATTGTAGGGCCAATACACCCAAAATGTCTACCTGCTAGGTAAAAAAAGGTAAAGGACCGCTGGATGGTTAAGTCCAGGCAGAGGTGACTATGAGGTTGCGGCGCTCATCTCGTTTTCAGGCCAAGGGAGCTGGTGTTTGTCCACAGACAGCTTTCCAGGTCATGTGGCCAGCATGACTAAACCGCTTCTGGTGCAATGGAACACCGTGACAGAAACCAGAGCACACGGAAACACCGTTTACCTTCCTGCTACAGCAGTACCTATTTATCTACTTGCACTGGCGTGCTTTCAAACTGCTAGGTTGGCAGAGCAATGGGAACTCACTCCGTCATGGGGATTTGAACCGCTGACCTTCCGATCGACAAGCTCAAGAGGCTCAGTGCTTTAGACCACAGCACCATCTGCACTGAGTGAAATCAGAGGAGGCACAAGCCGAAGCCAAGTGAGTCAAATAAGGATGCTAACAAGCCTCCCATCTAGATGAAGTTTTCGTTGGGGTTATTTATGTATTCCACTACTGCGGCCCGTGTTTTGTTAGCCCAAAAATGGAAAACGAGAAAGGTCCCAGCTAAAGAACAATGGCAACTTAAATTGATGGAAAATGAGCAGCTTGTGTACTTAACATATAGAATAAGAGAACAAGAAGAACATACGTTTAAAGAAGATTGGAAAATGTTTATTGAATACATGGGGGCAATTGTGTACACTTGAAAATGTTGGAAGCATTAAGATAAATTCAACAGTTTTGATGGATGTAATAATGGAATACTGAATGGTTTAGTTCATGTAAAATATGCAGGGATTTATGATATGCAAAATGAACCATGGAAAGAGAAGAATGGAAGTCATTGACAGTTTAAGGTTGTTTAAATGAATATTCTAAAGTGTAAAACTGAAAATTTAATAAAAAATATGTTTATAAAAAAAATAGAGTGGTGGGTGAAGTCAGGGTCCTTCCTCCAGCCTTTCCAACTTTGGGATCACCAGCCTCATATAACTAACATGCTTGCATCTAATTAATGCACGAAGGGGTTAAGACCATAGAGTAAGCTGTCCTGCCAGGCTTAACTCACCTTGGGAGGGACAGGGTAATCAAGCCTTTGTTCCATTCCAGTCTGCCTGATGGATTCAGCATGTGAAGAAGCTAAGCTGGTTGCTCCATCTTAGACACATGGCTCTCTCTTGAATTCCTATACAGTGGTACCTCGGGTTACATATGCTTCAGGTTACATATGCTTCAGGTTACAGACTCCGCTAGCCCAGAAATAGTACCTCGGGTTAAGAACTTTGCTTCAGGACAAGAACAGAAATCATGCTCCAGCGGCGCGGTGGCAGCAGGAGGCCCCATTACCTAAAGTGGTGCTTCAGGTTAAGAACAGTTTCAGGTTAAGAACAGACCTCCGGAACAAATTAAGTACTTAACCACTGTACACAACCCGCGTCTGCGTGGGTCACGATTCGCTGCTTCCGTGCATGCACGTGACATCATTTTGAGCGTCTGCGCATGCGCGAGCAGCGAAACCCAGAAGTAACACGTTCCATTACCTCCGGGTCGCCGTGGAACGTAACCTGAAAATGCTCAACCCGAAGCTACTTCAACCCGAGGTATGAACTGTAACTAAGCAAAGTGTTAGTGCCTACGCAACTTTTTCTGAATGCTGCATGGAAAAGCATACGAGCCAGACCTTTGAAGAGTTTGTAAGTAAACAAATGTTTAATTTACCAAATGTGTGGTCTTTTCCTATGCTGGGGGAAGAGGAAACTTTGGAACTCACAAGGGCATGCTTTAAAGGTCTAACAGCCTCCATTTCCATATGTATATTTTGTGATTTTAAATCTCCACTGGGGTTCTCTCACCAAAGCATACTTACCCCAAATCTGGATCTTCTTTCCTTTCATTCAGGTAAGATGCAAAGTTGAATCCAAGTCTCTTAGTGTTAAATGGGGTTCATCCATCTACCTGGTTTTGGACACCTGTTTACACATGTTCATTAGGATGAGCCCATTAAGCACTGAATAAAAAGTAACAATGCAACATCTGGAAATTATGATCCCTGGCAGTTCTCTTAGTTCTATAAATGTGGGTGTGGGGTGGGGGGGAACAAATGCAATGAAATAAAAGAGAGCAATTAGTTTTGTAATAATCATTTTTTTAAAAGGGGGGGGAAATATACTGCAACCATTTAGGATGCTTGCCAGAAGTGACTAGGGTGAACTAAAACATTATTAACATATTGCATGTGATGAGACTCCCCATTTGGGCAGTGTGCTCTTAATTTCTGTAGGCCTCTATTCCAAATTCTATCTTGCCAGAGAGAAAAAGTAACTGAGGTGGTTTCCGATTGAGCCGGCACACATGGGTAATTTGTAAGAGAACTTCTGCATACTCCAGTCAAATTAATGAACCCTGAACTTATTTGGGTCCAATTAATGATCCTTTGACACATATTGTCTATTAAATCTGTACAAGGGAAACCAGAGGGAGAGGAATGTATGAGGCTCTTTAATCCTGCAAGTAGGAATAACACTGAAACATAGCAGCAAAGTTTTAGACAAGAAGAGAGGCAGAAGGATATTGCTTAGAGCTTTGAAGACCCTGCTGCTGCATTTTGAATACAAAATCAATTTAAGGCCATTCGCTCTTAAAGATTTCCCATATGTTGGGCCCAGTCCTGGAGCTCACAATGCTGGAAGAGCTTCTGATCATAGAATCACAGGTGGAATCTAGACACATAGGAAAAAACATTGTGAAAATGCTTTTTTAAAAAAAGTTTTGAAAAATATATTGAATTTGCCGTAGCTTACCATCGCCACCTAGTGTCACATTTGTGTAATGCACCTTACAACACACTTAAAACATTTTATTTGCAGCTTGTATAGCTGAGTCCACAGAAATGTGGAGTTGGAAGGGACCTTAAAGGTCATCTATTCCACCACCCCTGCGATGCATGAATAACAGCTAAAGAATCTCTGACAGATGGCCACCCAACTGTCTTTAAAAACCTCCAGTGAAGGAGAGTCCACCACCTTCTGAGGGAGTCATGTGGTTTAATAGTCAGTCTCTCTTCCTAAGAAAATCTGTGACTAGTAGCTTTGTGAGGGGAATAAGGGTCTCCTAACAGCGCTCAGCACCCTCAACAAACTACAGTTCCCAGTATTCTCTGGGGAAACCATGACTGTTTAAAGTGGTATGGTTCTGCTTTCAATGTATACGCCTTAGTTTCAGTGGGTATAAGAAAGAGAATCTTTTGATTCCATAGAACAAGACATTTTGCTTTGCAGTTTTTCTTTGAGAATATAAAGTTCAAAGATTGCCTTTCTAATACAGGAAGAAATCATTCAACAGCATTCCAGTACTGCCTGGTGAATTTCTTCCAGGCCCTTATGCTAAGAAGATGGATGATTTGCTCTACCTAGAGATACTTGACATTTATTTGTAATTTTATGCCACTGAGGAAGACCAGCGAGTCGAATCGCGCCCGGCAATTGTGGGCTTTTTGTATAAGAATTTTGGCACCAGGACTTGTACCCTGACAAATCTGTCCTTGCGCACATACACTTACGTTGACAGATGGGTCATTTATTGCTCTTGCATCAGAAGAGATGTAGGACAATAATCCAAAATTGGTGCGAGCTTTATTAATACACGACAGTTTGCAGCATTATATTTAACAGATGCTTGGCATTTGAAAGCATGTTTCAGCCTTCCCAAACCTGGTCCCTGCCAGATGTTTTGGAGTGCAATTCTCACCATCTTCAGGTGCGACAGCTGCTATACTAGCTTACCCTCCAAGACCACAACAGCAAAACCAAAGACGCAATCTTCCAAGATGCCAACTTACCATTTTTTTTTCTTGCCAGAGAACAGAGGCCATTTTGGATGCTGTTATCCCGCAATTTTGTGTCATGATTCCCCCCCCCCCGATAAAGTACTTTTCAGGCACGGTGTCCCCAAAACACACATTTTGGGGTGCTGCTCAAGATCGCAGCCCTGCAAAAGCTTTCTTTTCAGAGGGAAACTGCAGTGTGAAATCATGTGAGATCACAGCGTCCAAAATGGCCACCACTCAACACAAGATCTACCCACCCGGGAAGAATGGCAGATGAAGGTGATGGACTATATGGAACTGGCGGAAATGACTGGCAGAATCCGAGACCAGGGAGAAGAGTCGGTGGAAGAAGATTGGAAAAAATTTAAAGTCTACTTACAGAAATACTGTAAAAATAATGAATGTTAGAATGATGTTGGATAAGAAGTTAAGTGGTTTTTAGCTGTAATGCTATAAAGGAATATGAAAAAATGGATTATTAACAGGTAAAAATTTAATGTTATAATACTTTAAGATTAAAGACTAGGACAAATAAAGAGGGAAAGGATTTGCTGAACTAACAAATTGAACTGGAATACAAAAAAGGGAGGTGTGAGGAGGTCTGGGAAACAAGCAAATGAAAGATAAGTAATGGAAAGATGGAATTGTTTTTAACTATTTTTATTTTGTATTTTTCTTTTTTCTTTTTTCATTTTGTAATATTTTGAAAATCTTAATAAATATCTTTCAAAATGGCCACCACTCTCTCGTGAGGGAAAAAAAATGGATGTCCTGGTTTTTTCCGGGGCACTTGTGAGGCATGTACTAGCTTCCCAGCAGATGGGTCACTGTTGCTTGCTTAGTAGGGAGAAGGGTGAGGCAGCAGGAAGGTCAACATGGTGCAAAACCCACTGGTAGAAGTGTTGGTCTCCTCACCATCTTGCTCCTCTCCCTCCCAGTAAGTTCAGCCTACACTCGAGTAGGACCCTGGCAGAGACACATGCCTGACTGGCATGTTCCCTCCCTCCTGGCCGATTGTTCGGGAGCTTCATAAGCTTTCTTCAGCCCAAACATCACAGCGACTGATGCCAACTGACACCGGCACACTTAGGGATCCGCAGAGTTTGCACACAGCTTTGCATGACAGACCTCAGCAACTCAGCATTTTGGCTAATCTAATTTATTTACATATAAACACACACGGAGCACTGCAGCATGGCTCCCTCTCTCTCTAGCATCAGACAGCAAAGAGAAAAAGAACAAAGGACAATAGTCCCACTTCACGGAACACAGTAACACAAACATCCTGTTTCCGTCACTTCCCACTCTGTAGAGTCAAAACATATACCGTCATGTGATAGACAACAATCCCATGACTGCAATCATGGAGCAGGAATTCTAACAACAGCAACCCACCTGCCAGGAAGCCAGCCCAGTGTCTTGCCCCATCCAGCAAACCACTTCTGCTCAGCTCTACAGCTGTACATATATGTACAGCTGTACATATTACAATGCATAAGCATGTCATACACTGGTGAGTTTTGACTCCACTAGGCCTCACATTCAGACTCCAGAAACATGAGTGCATCCCCCTCCTGGACTGGGCCTTTCATGTTGTGGGTAATGAAGCGACCAGCCAGGGGCATAGGAAGGGGGGCGGATGGCGGACCACCCCGGTTGCCCTCACTGAGGGGGGCGACATTCGGCGGTCCGCCCGCACATGACTCCCAAGCCTACCCTGAGCCGTCGGGGTAAGGGGAAGCTGCGCCGCTTTGCCACCGGCATTTCGCCCTTCCACCTTCGTTTTGACAACTTGGGGGAGGCTTGGGAGTCACGGGCAGGTGGCGCGCTGAATGTCTGCCATGGCCGGCTTGCTCCGCTCCTGGCTGCAGGGCGCGCGCGCCGCTCCAGACACCTGAGTGGCTATCCTGCGCCTGGGAGTGCACCCTCCACACCATGTCCCCCTTGGAAGCGCACCCGCCCTGGGCAGCGCAGGAATATGCTCCACCGCTGCGACCAGCAACATTAATGTATTTCGTATGGACCTAGATACAGTGCCCTTGACACCCAGGGCTTTGGTGACTTGGGCCAACTGGATTGGCTGCACATAGCTCCTATCCATGGTGGAGGCAAAGGAGCAAAAATATTACAATGCAAAAGGGAAAAGAGAAAATAAGTAAAAGAAGAAAGCAAAGAAAAAAAGGCATGGACAGAATGGTTTTGCCGTGCAACAGGTACACAAGATGATTTTGTTGTTGTTGAAGTTTATTCCTGTAATATTCCCCCATGTAACGCAATATGGATTTATATTTTGAACCTAGCTGCATAAACAGGCAGAATGCAGCCTTGTTTATAAATGGCTATTTGCATACTATTATCCATCATCATTTACAGCCCAGGTTATTAAAATGCACCTTTAATTGGCCCAACGTAAACAGACACCATGGCTCAAGCCAGACAACTGCGCTACCCTCTAGCAGGCAATATGAAGTTTTATTAGTTTACGTGGCAAGTCTTGGAAATGTAACCTTTGTGTTTTGGATCAAGGTTACTGGGAAAGTTGTGGAGAAAATTACTTTTGTTCTCCTGTTTTCTTCTTCTTCTTCTGAGTCCAGTAATTACCCTGATGTGTTTTCCCCCTCAGATCTCTCTTTGGGCTTCTGTGGGCAGGCACGATGACAGAATATTTTACTCCAAAGGGCATCTTTCTATGATCAAGCTGTTTTGTTTATTCTGTGGCTCTGCTTAGCCACTACCTGCCCTTTCAGGTTGAATTCGAAGAAGGGATTTTATTAATCACTTTTAACAGAGTACTGGGCACCACAGTTTAAGAAGGCTTATTGACATGGTTAAGGGTCTGGAAACAAAACCTTATGAGGAATAGCCAACTAATTCTAGTTTTGCCCCCCACCCTCTTCCCTGCTCAATTCTACATGGGCAATGTTGAGACTGGGGAGGAAGGTGACAAACATGCCAACCCCTGGACTGTATAGCAGGTGTCAGGGCTGGAGTCAGATGCAAGTCAGCAAAAAAAGGAAAGCTGATCTCTGTTGCCAGTGAAGTTAACTCTTTATTCAAGGAAACAAACATAGCACTCGGCCTAGTGGTCTCAGCAACCCTTCCCAGTAGGTCTTGCAAGGACTGCAGATCCCTGTCTTTCATATTTCTTTAAGGCTCCTCCTCTCCTGGATGTTTCCCAAGCAGTCTCAAACTGTGTCTGAGCACCTCTGACCTCTGTTCTGCTCTCCTTATTATTCTGGGTATTCTTAGAGACCAGGTAGAAGAGCTTGTTGCAGCAGGAGGGGGAGACTCCCCGGCTTCTTCAGCAGTCTCAAATCCCTCCCTCCTCTGCTTCAGCCTTGGAGTCTGAACTGCTCCCTGTCACAGACTCTTCCTACTCACTATACGCTGTTGCCCCTTTGGCATCTGGCATCTCCTCCCAATCTTTGACCTCTCCTCAGAATTCCACCACCAATCCTTGGGCTCTGAGCCTTCCTTCTCGGGGGGGGGGGTCCCCAGCTGGAGCCTCCCACCGCCTCTCTTTGTCCAGCCAATCCCTGACATGAGGTGGGCAGACTTTGACTGAGGAGAGATTGAGGCTGGCCAGTGCTCCATTTTCTCACCTCCACAGGTCCTAAGATGGCCTCAGGGGCTGCTATCTGGCAGAGTTTTAAGAGCTCCATGAAGTTTCCTGCCCCCTCCTTGAAATCTAACTCCTGCCCCCTCAAACACACAAAATCCCTGAAAAAAAATCAAATTCAAAAAAAGGTGAGATGTGATTTCTTAATGGTGCTAAGCGTTAGTAAGAGATCCCCTATTTCCATCGCAGAATATCATTCTCAGAGTGGTTTATCAATCCTTCTCCCCAGGGAACTCTGTGAGCTCTGTGAGGGAGCAGCGGGATCTCTCAATAACTCTCAGCACCCTCAATGAACTACAATTCCCAGGATGCTTTGGCTGTTTAAAGTGGTATGGTACTGCTTTAAATGGATAGTGCAGATGGCTCCATGGTTAAGAATCCACTGGATGTAGTTCATGATACGCCCCCCCCCCTTTTTAAGGGGCTAGATTCCTTAAGGCAAACGGGGAGGGGGGTGCTACATGAGTTGGAAATGACACCAGTGTAAATCACAGAAGTAATATTGAACTTCAGAAGACAGCCTACAATAATATGCCACGTTATGCCACCGCTGCCCGAGGTTTATATATGCTACTGTCATTTTTATACTGTTCTCCACCACTAGTAATTTTCTCTCAATCTAATTTTTATTTCCCCAAGGGTTTGCCAAGGTTAAAGTGCTAGAAAACCAATGACTATTCACTTGCTAAAGGACAATAAATTAAGTTAACCGTTGTTGGTAGCAAGCAATGCGCTGGTCAGGACTATTTATATGTAAATAGGTGGAAGGCCCTTGATGGACTCTTATGTGGTTATTAGCATCTCATTCCCTGTGCAGAACATAAAATTAGAGGCCATTGTTAAATGCTGTGTGTTTATGCCTATGCTCAGCTGGTGGCTTCTTAAAGAAAACCTGGCTTGATTTTCCCGGTGCCTAAAGCTCTTTTGTCACCCTCGGACTTTCTTCTCATTAGCATTGCAGCAATTAAAATCTAAACTTGAATGCTCTCACAATTGATAGCCTGCCAGGCTTTTGGCGCTTAGGATCCAAAAGACATGGCTTGATGAGGTGATTGCACTTGTTGCACTGTTGCTACAAAGTAATTTCGCTTGATATAATGCATTTGTGCATGTTATTTTCACTAAACTTATGCATCTAGATGCACACTTTATTGTACACATGCAATGCAAAATTCAGAAAAGTGCAAATTTTGAAGGGTGGCTGTGTTTCGGTTCACGTGTGTGAGCTTGGTAAATTTGCAAGGTGAATTGAATTTCTCCCCCACCTGTACATCCAGGTAACTGGGCCTACAGGACTGCAACTTACCACTGCACTTCCTGCAGATATTTGTTTTTCCTCACTTCCTCAAAAATCTACATTCAGATTTGGAAGCAACTCAGGCGAACGGAACAGAGCTCATCAATATTCTGCTGTTCTTCTCTGTCTCGTTTGCTTATTTTGGCATCTGCTTAGTCATAATTAAGCCATATTGATGCAATATTTAAATCATTTCTGCATGAATCCTGCCCAAGGGCCTGCATGACAGGGCTCTTCCCACTGATTCAAGTGGACAAAACAATGTAAGATAGTTTCTTTTCTTCTTTTTAAGTGTGGGCATAATTTTGTATTCTTATTGCAATGACAAAACCGATGACCGTCTCACAATTGCCGTTTCCATGTTTTTGTGTGGGTTTTTTTTTCATGGAGTGGTTTGGATAGAGCTTTCTCTGTGATTGCATAAGCAGCAATTTTATCCAATTACCTGGGACATGGCCTGCTTTGGAACATTTTCTTGCAGCTCTTTATAGAACCATAGAAGTGCAGAACAGGAAGGGACCCCAAAGGTTCTCTAGTACAACCCTCTACAATGCAGGAATCATAGCTAAAGAATCCAGGGCAGCTTCTGCCATCTTTGGAGGAGAAACTCTCCTAAAGAATGCAGTGACTGGGTGAAATATACTGGGAGTTGCGTGTGGATTTCATGCTCTTTATTCAGCTCATAGTAGTGAGGAATGGGAGTTCCCCCGAAATGTCTGCTTTATATACATTATTTACACAAGGGGCATGATTGGTTACTTCTGGGATTCTCCTGTAGGCCAATCAGGTTGCAACTTCACTTCCACTTGGAGTTGGATCGGGTGGCTCCTATGGACCAATCAGACTACTGCAGTCTGGATCATATTGTTCTAGGACCAATCAGACTGCTGCAATTTGGATCCTATTCAACTCAGTACATAACACTGGGTATATAAGGGGTAGAGTTACAGAGGCAGATACGTAATCTAAATTATGGGAAAGCTCTCTTGGAATAACTATGTTCACATAAAATGAAACACAGAGTAAACCAAAACAACCATGCTCATCTGATTGATAGATGCATTAAATGAATGACAGCTTACTTGCCTGCTCTGTTGGAAAATGTTGAGCAAATGGATAGCTCAGTTGGGAGAGCACGAGACTCTTTTTTTTTTTTTAATAGTTTTTATTAAGAATTTCAACATAACAAATTATCAAAAACATATAATCTTCATTTCTCCCCCCCATTTCCTCCCTCCCCAAGAAAAGCCCTCCCTCCCCCTTGAGACTTCCCTCAGCTCCTCTCCCTGATTTTTCAGCACATGTTATTCTCTGCATATTATAAAAGTGTAGAGATCCTTAAATTATCTGTCTATTATGTTAAAAAGAGCCAGCATGGTGTAGTGGTTCAGAGCAGTGGACTCGTAATCTGGTGAACTGGATTCGATTCCCCGCTCCTCCACATGCAGCTGCTGGGTGACCTTGGGCCAGTCACACTTCTCTGAAGTCTCTCAGCCCCACTCACCTCACAGAGTGTTTGTTGTGGGAGAGGAAGGGAAAGGAGATTGTTAGCCGCTTTGAGACTCCTTAGCGTAGTGATAAAGCGGGATATCAAATCCAAACAATAATAAGTTTGTGTATGTTTATTCAAAACCTGCCAAGGAGTCCCGTTCATTTTGTTGTTTTTTTAAGTAATTTGTAAAAAGTTCCCATTCTTCTTTAAAGTTGCAGTTGTCCTTGTCTCACAGTTTGTATGTCAATTTTGCCAGTTTCGCATAGTCCACCAGTTTCCCTTGCCACTGTTCAATTGTCGGGATTTCCTCATTCTTCCATCCTTGTGCTATTAAGACTCTTGTCGCCATTGTCGCATACATAGATAAATTCTTTATTTTGCTTGGCAGGTCTTTTCCTGGGAGAGCACAAGGCTCTTAATCTCAGGCTCATGGCTTTGAGCCCCACATTGGGCAAAAAGAGATCCCTTGGGGTCCCTTCCAATTCTATGGTTCTATGATTCATCTCACCTTAGTTCTGGAAGACATGCTCCCTGCCTTGCAGGCCTTTTCCCACCTTGGGGTGGAGCCCTGACTGACTCCAGCTACAAAAGCAGAGGCTGCTGAATAGACTCTTGACTGGGGTGTTGCTAAGTGGGGTTCTTTGGGGGGGGCGCTGCTGTTCTTTGGGGGGGGCGCTGAGGTCATTATGATTTATGTGGAAATTGCTTGATTCAGTTGTGTACTTTTTGACGTTTTATGTATTTCTTATCACTACTTTTGTAATTATGTGATTTTTGCCATGCTGTAAGCCACTTTGAGTGTGGTTTGAACCTTGGAAAGGCAAATAAAATGAAGCATGTATGCATCATTTCATTTTTAAAAGAAAAAAAATCTTACTGTTTGTGGTGCCTTTAAACGCTTATCTTTCAGCCTGATCACAGCTGGCTCCCTAAAGCAGGTGGCATTTCCATTATCAGACAGCCCTAACTGGCATACTAATACACAAAACAGCTTGTGGGCATTGATTTCACATAAACGATGATCTTTTCTTTAGGTTAAGGAAGAGTGGAATGGCATAAGGCGCAAATGCACATGTTTGTTGGAATCTTGGTGCTGCCTCTTTCTCCTGCCTTGTGAACAGAAATGACCCAACTGGTTCTTTTTTAAGCTGTACAAGACAGTTAAAAAAAAAATCTCTCCCCATTCTATGTACACTCAATCACAATTTATTAGTCATAAAATAATACAACGGTAGAGTTGGAAGGGATCCCAAAGATCATCTGTTCCAACCCCCTGCAATTCAGGTGTCACAGCTAAAGAATCTCTGGCAAATGGCTATCCAACCTCTGCTCAGGTCCAGTTAAATCACCTAATACAGAATTCCCTAACACGGTGCCCTATAGATATCTTCCTCCTCCTTATTTTTAGACTTCTATCCTGCCCTTCTTCCCACGGAGCCCAAGGTGGCCAAAACAAGAGATAAAACAGTAAGGCTAGGTGCCACCTCACTAAAGGCACAGTTGCTACATCATATGGCACAAACCTCCTGATGAACTGGTGTCTGCAGGAGGCCCTCTCTTGCAGATCATGGTGATGATGATGATGATGATGATGAAGAGGAGTTTGGATTTGATATCCCGAGGAGTCTCAAAGTGGCCAACAATCTCCTTTCCTTTCCTCCCCCACAACAAACACTCTGTGAGGTGAGTGAAGCTGAGAGACTTCAGAGAAGTGTGACTAGCCCAGCTGCATGTGGAGGAGCAGGGAATCGAACCCAGTTCACCAGATTACAAGTCCACTGCTCTGAACCATTACACCACACTGGCTCAGAGTGGGTATACAAAGGGCAGGACAATCTTCTAGGTATGCTGGTCCTAAGCTGTATAGGGCTATGTACACCAGAACCTGCATCTTGAACTCAGCAACTACTCTACAACCAGTAAAGGTAAGGGAAAGGGAAAGGATCCCTGGACGGTAAAGTCGAGTCAAAGGCAACAATGGGGTTCCAGTGCTCATCTCGCTTTCAGGCCAAGGGAGCTGGCGTTTGTCCACAGACAGCTTGCCAGGTCATGTGGCCAGCATGACTAAACCACTTCTGGCGCAATGAAACACTGTGACGGAAACCAGAGCCTACGGAAATGCCGTTTGCCTTCCCACCACAGCGGTACCTATTTATCTACTCACACTGGTGTGCTTTCGAACTGCTAGGTTGGCAGGAGTTGGGACACAGCAACGGGTGGAAGCCTACCCATCACAGGGATTCGAACCGCCGACCTTCTGATCAGCAAGCCCAAGAGGCTCAGTGGTTTAGACCCTAGCGCCACCCGTGTCCAGCCAGTATAAGTCTTTCAGCAGTAACATCACGTGGTGGGGATATGCTGCCCCCATGGACAGCTGAGCTGCCTCGTTTTGCATTAACAGCAGCTTCTAGGCCAACCTCAAGGGCAGTCCTGCCTAAAATGCACTGTAGGATGGAATGGGAGGAAGCAATCCCTAAGGTATCCAAGGCTCGAGCTATTTAGGTAATAGCCAACACTTTGAATTGTGCCCAGAAGCAAATCTGTCCAGCTCTAGGATTATCCTTCTAGCCTCTTCTCAAATGTTAATGTCCAGCATCTTCCAGAAAATAAAAAGCAGGAGAAGGGGGAGAGGGAGGATGGGTGGAGGCTGGAATCTTGTTCCTGTGTGAAAATATTTAATTAAACTTCCAGCAAAATAATTAGTGTGGTTATCTCAAAAGGCTGCTTAAAATCAATGCAGTTCTGACGACCAAATGGAGTTAACACTGTCATCGAAGATCAAAGCCATCAAAGAATGCAGCTGGAAATTAAACCTCCGGCAACCGTCGAAAGAAGCGGATTGAAGCGGCTGTGATTTTCTGCCTTGTGGGTCCCATCTACAAATTGATTTGACATGGAAAATTTCCCACAGGAAGCTTTAAAATGGTAAATTTAAATTTCCATTAATTATATAGCAAAATATGTCCTTTCTCCAAATTATACTCCATTAGAAAAAGAAAAGAGGGGGGGAAGCTTGGAATCTTCCTTGTGTTGCTTGCATCTTGCCATAAATGTGTGTCTCCTTACTTGTAGTTTTTTTTAAAAAAAAAACACACACAAAGCTTTGGACTATAGACGAGCCTTCAACTGTCACTTTCTCCAATATGACTGCGAGGCTAGGATTGTGTGTGTCCTGCAATTCCACACACACACACACATTTAAATCTTGCAGAATATCCTACACAGAAAACAAGCTTTCACAGGCCAGGTCTGAACACCACATTAACCAAACCATGGTTTAGCTTAGCATGAACAGGCTCACTCGTGAAGAAGAGAGTGCAGTCATTTTGCTCCTCCTTGGGCTTGTAAGGACTACAGTGGTACCTCGGGTTAAGAACTTAATTTGTTCTGGAGGTCCGTTCTTAACCTGAAACTGTTCTTAACCCGAGGTACCACTTTAGCTAATGGGGCCTCCCGCTGCCATGTGATTTCTGTTCTCATCCTGAGGTAAAGTTCTTAGCCCGAGGTACTATTTCTGGGTTAGTGGAGTCTGTAACCTGAAGCGTCTGTAACCCGAGGTACCACTGTAAGGTAAAGGAAAAGGGACCCCTGACCATTAGGTCCAGTAACGCCCAACTCTGGGGTTGCGGCGCTCATCTCGCTTTATTGGCCAAGGGAGCCAGTGTACAGCTTCCGGGTCATGTTGTCAGCATGACTAAGCCGCTTCTGGCGAACCAGAGCAGCGCACAGAAACACCGTTTACCTTCCCGCTGGAGAGGTACCTATTTATCTACTTGTACTTTGACATGCTTTCAAACTGCTAGGTTGGCAGGAGAAGGGACCAAGTGATGGGAGCTCACCCCGTCATGGGGATTTGAACCACTGACCTTCTGATTGGCAAGTCCTAGGCTCTGTGGTTTAACCCACAGCACCACCTGCATACTATATCTGGGTTAGCGGAGTCTGTAGCTTGAAGCGTCTGTAACCCGAGGTACCACTGTACTCTCCTCCTTTTACAGCAATCTGTACCCGAAGTTTCTCCTCCAGTTACTGGTCATAATTAAGGAGGGGGGACCTTGGCTTAGCTGCCATCTTGCTCTGACCCAAAAAACCTAGAGATGTCTCTGTGATCTAGCATGTTCAAGATAAGCCATATTCTGGTTTCCCATGACATGTGAACCTTAGAAACTGTTGTTGTTTTTTAAGGAAGAAAGCAAGTTTGCAGTCATTTGCTCAGGAAACAAAAATGTACTCATCGGCCTGGCGTAGAGAGTTCTGTTCTTGCTTTGGAGGTTCCCATAGAGCCATCTGGTTGTAGCTGTGAGAACAAGATGATGAACTCAGTGGGCTAGTAGCCTGATCCATCCAGCTCTTATCTCCCCTTATAATTACCATTTCCTGCTCCCTCCCCTCGGACATCTCACACTATCTCTATTCCAGATGTGCAGACTGTCTTCTTGGCATTTGCTGGTTCCCAGGAGAAGCTGCAGGGTCTCTTCAGGACTGCTACCCGGGAATCCAACGAATGGGTAGGTCCAAACATTAAGACCATTCCCTGCCAAGAACTCAATTTGGAAACAAGAGTCTAAGACAAAAGAAGGATTTCTTTCAGAGCCACAACTGATCTGTGTGGAATTTTTGGCTTATACTTTTCCTCAGCTGAACTGTAAAGATTTGAATAATTAATTGAGGAAGTTATGCTAACACTCTGTGTCAATGTAACCCTGGGGAAATAAAAAAAGCATTCCTTCTTTAGTCTCAGGCTTGTATCCTTGTTTGCATTTCTCTAATTCACTGAACAGAGCTGTAATGCTGTCACTGCCTCCTTTTTATTTACTCTTATTTACAACAGTAATTGTTTTCATTTCATTAAAAATCGAATCCAACTCATCACAGAATAAGGGGGATTAAACATTATGGTTTCCACGAGACTTTTGCTTTTTTTGCTTAAAATCTGTTTATACATTTCACACGCATTCCACAACACTCGCAGAAATAATAAAAAAGCATTACAAATGCAAAGACTTTTCCATTCAGATATGTCTGCAGTGATGGTTCCAGGAAGAAGTGAGCCAATTCCATGTGTCTGCCAAGTTAAGGCTGAGATCCCTGGAGGAGGGTGTTGATTGTTAAACCATTCAGGGAACTGTAGCTCTGTGGGGGTCTCCTAAAAACTCTCAGTGCCCTTAACAAACTACGGTTCTCAGGTTTCTTTGAGGAAAGCCACAGCTGCCGAAAGTGGTATAATGATTGCAATGCATTTGAAATATGGTTTATTGCAGGGATGTCCAATCGATTGTCTGGTGAGTGACCTTTGCCTGTCTCCTCTAAAAGAAGGTCTACAATTTTGACTTCACTCCCTAATAAAGCTCAACAACTTTGACCTGCCCCTCCCCCCCATGGGTAGATCACTGCCAGTTTTTTATTCTGTGAGTAGATTGCAGTCTCTTGGGAGTTGGACATCCCTGGTTGATTGCATTCCTGCCTTTGATTTGCCACCTTGAGCTCCTTCAGGTGGAAGGGCAGGATATAAATTCAATGAATGATGAATGGGGTAGATTTCTGTGTTTGGGGGGGGGGGTTGTGTTATGTTGTAAATAAAATTCCCACCAAAAATTTATTTTAAAAAAAAGAAAGAATGAATGCTTTGAATGTATGGCACAGATTTTTGTCTCTTGCATTGCAAGGGGTGGGACTAGATGACCCTTGGAATCTCTTACACCTCTACAATTCTATTATTTTTCCTTAAGTTTGTTCCTCCCCTGTTGCTGGAGCGCATATGTTACTTTTTATCCATTTCCCATTCCCCGTCTCCTACTTTTATTGTTCCCAGTTTCATCCTCCTCTTCAATTTTAAGGTGACTTACTTCTTTATGTCCAGCATTATTAACAACTTTATTGAAGATTTCTCCCCTTTCCCCTCTAGGACTGGTACTTTTTCCACATTTGGCTAAGCCAGCTTATCCCTCAAGCAAGCTCCCAGTTGTATTCTTCATTGCCAGCCCATTATTGCCCATTTCCTCCAGAGGCACCTCTCTCATGTCACCCGTTTTCAGGCACTAGGTGCCCTTGCAGGAGAACCTATCATTCTGGAAAGCTTAATTCCCTACAAACTCCATCCGATTCTGGAAGAAAATCTAGAGATTCATTTCCCTCACATTTTGAAAGCACGCCAAAAGTTTCCTGCAGGAAAACACTGGGATTTTCTGTCTGCAGTCTGGCAGGCTTATTCCATACTGGAGGGGTAGCTATGCCTGCAAATTCCATCCACTTCTGTGAAATGGGGAGAGAAAGCTACAGCACTTTTTAGATCACCAGTAATAGTCAATGTAGGGGAAAATAGAGCTTCAAATTTAACAAATCAGACTCAGACCTGAATAGGAAGGCAAATTAGAAAGATACAGAGTGGATCTGAAAGAGCTTGGGTTGCTTCCCAGTGCTATATAGATACATCTTGCAGCTGATGCACAAATCTAGTAGATCCCTCCCTCCCCAAGTCAATGTGTGTAGCACATAATAATAATAATAATAATAATAATAATAATAATAATAATAATAATAATAAATTTATACTCTGCCCATCTGGCTGGGCTTCCCCAGCCACTCTGGGCGGCTTTCAACAAAATATTAAAATACAGTAATGCATCACACATTAAAAGCTTTCCTAAACAGGGCTGCCTTCAGATGCCTTCTAAAAGTCTGGTAGTTGTTCTTCTCTTTGACATCTGGTGGGAGGGCGTTCCGCAGGGCAGGTGCCACTACCGAGAAGGCCCTCTGCCTGGTTCCCTGTAACTTGGCTTCTTGCAGCGAGGGAACCGCCTGAAGGCCCTCGGCGCTGGACCTCAGTGTCCGGGTAGAACGGTGGGGGTGGAGACGCTCCTTCAGATATACTGACTGAGGCCCAAGGCTGGCTGCATTACTTTGGCACCCAGGGCAGAACATTCCACAAGTGCCTCTCCGTGGGAGTGAATATGTACAATACTACCAAATTCAATAGCTAGCAGTTTGCTCCTCTTTCCACGAACCCACAATTGGCTGCCAGAGTTGGCTGTCTCACTCTGCCTAACGGTAAGTTTGGCCCTTTAGGGACCATTAAGTGTCTTCTCAAACAGCTGAAGCTAAGCCTCTGGGTGATTTTCTCTCCTCCCAGATTTTTGTTTTCTTCTTGCTGCAGCCATCCATATTGATTTGGGTAGCTGTCAATTCATATTCCTCCGTGGAGGAATGCCGCACATTATATGGTACTGCAGAGTCAACCTATTCATTTGTTGCATCTGATGCTGCTAAGATTCCCACCTGTCGGGAAGAATGAGCTTTATTAGTACATCTTGTTAACAGGAGCACTCGTGTGTGTGTGTGTGTGTGTGTGTGTGTGTGTGTGTGTTTTAAATCTTATCCAAACCCTTGGCATAAAGCAAAATGATTCCAGAAAGCCACGGAAGCTTTGAATCCATGCTTTAGCTGAGGGGTAATGGGGTTTGTTTGCATCAAAGGAAGGAAGGAGCTTAAGCAGGGAGAATGCAGACAGGAGCGGTCATGGCAGGTCTGCATAACTATTCATCAGAACATCCTCCACTCACAGAAGAGATTCTGCCAGACACATGCTGATGACTACGATGTCTGCAATTCAAATGTATTTAAAACTCCTATAAAGAAGAGGACAGGAATACTAGAAAATGCTCCAGGCGACTTCGTGTCCAACACGATAGCCTTTGGCTGCATTCCCTCTTCTTTCTTTCGTTTCCCCTGTTCTCCCCCCAACCCATAATGCTCTTTCCTAGGGATTTGATCTCTGCCAGTGGCAGTTAGTGCCCACTAGGGGCAGGTGAGGCAGAAGGCAGGAAACCCAAAAGTGGGTTGTACCAGAACCAATGGCAGATGGAGTCAACTAACTCCAACCTTGTGCCTCTGCAGGGGCAATGCTGAGACTATGGGAAAGGAAGGTGACAGGCGGTATGCTCAGCACAGCTGGTTGTACTGTAAGTAAGAAGGCAAGCAGCTGGATGGTAGGCTGAGGTTGGTGGGCAGTGCCTGGATCATTACAGCAAGTGGGGCATTTCCCCTTTAATTTCAGTCTGCCTTCAGCCTGGCCCCACATGTCTTCCTTCTTCCTTACAACCAGTGTCAAAATCTGTCCGCTTTTTCCTCCAGTATGGAGGAAGATGGGGACAATGGTAGAATTAGTTGCCTTTGCCTGTCGTTGGCTCTGGCGCCACCTAGTGTTGGGCTCCCTGCTGTCCACCCTACCAATTTCAGTAGCCACCAGCCACCACTCCTTGTGTCCCAGGGCAGTCATCCAAATCCCTGCTTGCTTGGTCTTTTTTGGGCAGCCGATAGGACAACATTGCATCAGGAGGTGGCACAATTCTTGCAAAAATACCCATGAACTTGGACGGAGGGAAAATTTGTCAAGCACCAACAGTGAATTTTCAGTTACCATGGTGACCTGTTGCTGGGATTTTCCCCAGACCTGGACTTAACATTTGCTCTGAAAGAGAGGATGGGACATTAGCATTTCTACCATGTCTTTGTGAGATATGCAAATCAAATATCTGCTGGCTTGATAACATTTATATTAATTATCATGCATTATGAAGCCCTGGGTTGGCTTTGGCAAATGAAACACAAAAGTACTCTTGTACTCCTGGGAGGCTGGTTCACACGCTGCCATAAGTCTCTTAATAAAATTAACTGAAATTAATTAGGTGGGCCTACCTTAGTCCTTTTGCACTGTAATCCCATATCATAAAAGCATCGTAGTCAATTTGGCACAAGCTGTTCACAGGAGAGGCCTGGATCTAAATGAGGATGTAATCTTAAATCACTTCTTAGCTCCTGAAAGATTGTTCTGTGCTGGCTTTGTTAAAAAGTCATTACTGATGAGCAGTGTACAAACTATCCAGTTTCTCGGTGGAGCAAGGGGCAGTAGTTCAATAGCAGAGCTTTGCACAATGCAGAAGGTGCCGGGTTCAATCCCAGGCATCCTCAGGCAGGGCTAGGAAAGACCCCTGGAGAGTTATTGCCAGTCATGCATGTGCTCTAACATTGAGCTGAGCTATGACTCTTCACCTAGAACTGCTCACAGTTTTTATTTTTTTATTTAACAAGATTCATACACTTCTTTTGAAGAAAAACAACCGCCTCTACGTGGTCTGTGTAAAATAGGGTTGTGCACCCTCCTACTGCAGGGAAGTTGCTTGTGAATGAGCATCCCACAGAATTGAACCCTTTGTACTCCCTACTTGTCCTCCCCCCTTCCTGGCCATATCTTTCATTCATTTTAATAAACTAATTAAACATTAGCCCCACCCCCCAGAATTGACTTATTATTATTATTATTATTTATTATTTGTACCCCGCCCATCTGGCCGGGTCTCCCCAGCCACTCTGGGCGGCTTCCATAGAAACCAAAAATACACTAAAATATCACACATTAAAAACTTAAGATGCCTTAAGATGTCTTCTGAATGTCAGGTAATTGTTTATCGCTTTGACATCTGATGGGAGGGCGTTCCACAGGGCGGGTGCCACTACCGAGAAGGCCCTCTGCCTGGTTCCCTGTAGCTTTGCTTCTCGCAATGAGGGAACCGCCAGAAGGCCCTCGGCGCTGGACCTCAGCATCTGGGCAGAACGATGGGGGTGGAGACGCTCCTTCAGGTATACTGGGCTGAGGCCATTTAGGGCTTTAAAAGTCAACACCAGCACTTTGAATTGTGCTCGGAAACATACTGGGAGCCAATGTAGGTCTTTCAAGACCAGTGTTATGTGGTCTCGGCGGCCGCCCCCAGTCACCAGTCTAGCTGCTGCATTCTGGATTAGTTGTAGTTTCCAAGTCACCTTCAAAGGTAGCCCCACGTAGAGCGCATTGCAGTAGTCCAAGCAGGAGATAACTAAAGCATGCACCACTCTGGCAAGACAGTCCGCGGGCAGGTAGGGTCTCAGTCTGCGTACCATGTGAAGTTGGTAGACAGCTGCCCTGGATACAGAATTGACCTGCACCTCCATGGACAGCTGTGAGTCCAGAATGACTCCCAGGCTGCGCACCTGGTCCTTCAGGGGCACAGTTACCCTATTCAGGACCAGGGAGTCCTCCACACCAGCCCGTCCCCTGTCCCCCAAAAACAGTACTTCTGTCTTGTCAGGATTCAACTTGAGTCTGGATCTGGGGCAAGTGGTCTCCTGGTGGTCCAGGGTCACCCCGATCTGGGACCCCGAGTTGGTTGGGGCAGGGCAACTGTGCACAACCCAAGTGTAAAACAAAACAAAATATTAACAAGAAAATACCAATAAAATCAAACTTTAAAAATAAGTAGACCTAATGAAATTGATCAAATATGGGTCAGTTTTAAAAACAAATATATTGTATAATAAAATTGTAAGGTTGTCATCACGCTGTGGTTTGTTTGGCTACCAATAGGACATGAGGACAGATCAGTAGGTGGGTGGGATAGACAGACAGGCAAACAAGCAGACCAGGCAACACCCAGAGTTATAGCCAGGACAGGACAGGACAGGAGTCCTAGCAACCACCCTGCTCTGCTACTGCTGAGCACCTGACATCAATGCTGCCGTTTCAATCACAGTAGTGTCAGAGGCTGAGGTGGAGGTAAGGAAAAAATAGAACAAGCATTATGTGGCACTCTTATGTGAGCCTACATGAAGTTTGGCATGGGCTTCCCATTCCCATTCCCCGTCACCATCACTTCAGAAGCACTTCGGAAATAGATGTTTGTATTCTATTTTCACCCCTCCCCCGCTTCTAGGAATTCAGAAAATGAATAGCTGAAAGGAGCTCAGTTCCTCTTTGTTAAGTTATCTTTGTGACAATTGCACTAAATGGAAGCTGAAGCAGAATTTTATTTTACGGTTCAGGGAGGCATTCAGCTGTGAATCCTTGGAAATGTCTCCACCCGTGAACTATTGATGTTTTGCCATATTTCATTATGATCAATGACCTAATGTGGAAACAAAGAATCCCAAGATCCTCAGAGCAAAAAGGCAATGTGTTCTGAGTTGCAGAAGAAGAAAGTGGGCTGAGAAACAGATTTCAAAGACAAACACAGTCTATTGCACCCTGACTGAAGGGCCTTCTCCTTGGATTACACAGCGACCTTCAAAGGCCTTTGGACAACTAATGGTCACCTATTTTACCATTGTGGTCCTTTTCTCCACCTTTGTGATATTTGGGCTGGATGTATCTGGCATATGGGACTGCACTGTGAGTACAAAATCAACCAGAACATTGTTGCTTCTGCAACCCAATTTCCAAGTGATGAGACATTTCAGAGGTTCTGCTGTATACCCTGGGCTGGTCTCCTTTGGAAGAAATTACTGGGGACTGATGCTGTTTCTGTGATAATAAAGCTTGTTTACAGACATACACAGGCTGAACATAACATGGGGGCTCACAGCATTAACCCTAGCAGGTCCAAGAGCATTTCCATACTTACATTTTATAGTGGTACGTCAGAGTTTTTTTGACATGCTTCCCTATGATGTCATCTTTAGTCAGCTGCTCTTCTGGAATAATGCACACCTAAAACAGCTTTTTGCCAACGTAAAGCTCTTGTCTTCATGAACACAAAGCCACTTCCGCCCTGCTCAGGAGGTGGGCTTGGGGGCTTCATAGCCCAGCCCCCGTGCGATTGGGGGAATCCCTGGCTGCGTCACCCCCTGGCCAGCCAATTGGCTGGCTCTGGGGGCGTGGCCTGCCCTATTTAACGCAGGCGCGGCTGGGGATCTCCCTCTTTTGCCGCCTACCAGCTGTTCCTGTTTCCCACCTTCCCACCCTATAAGGTTTTCGTTCCTTGACATTGCTATGGACCTTGATTGGTTGCTGTTGAGAGGCCTGGTAGGAATTTTTCCACTTGGCAAATAGGCACCAGCCACTTGGTTTTCGCCTACCTCGTAGCAAATCATCACAACTTTCTTGGTATTGGTGATTAGGCATTGGTATTGTTCTGTAGATGGAAGAGGGGAGGAAGCGCCATCACCTGGCCCACATGTTGAAGGGTAGTCCGATAAGGGATTCCAGGGGGTGTGACCCTGTCCGAAGCCTAGGGAGGTGAGGGCCTAAGGCACCCCCCCGAGCCGTGACCCCAGGGGAGTTCCTAGTTGATGTGCAGCAGCAGGATTCCCCCTACTGGTGGTTAACCCTTCCTGGACTTCAAGCTGGATATAGTCAGTTAGGACCAATGCCTAAGCCAATACCACTCATCGCCTGTAACCAATAAAGTTGTGGCCTTATTTAGCCCATTAACCTTAATAATTGTGTCATGTATCTTTATTTCCACTGGGGGGCGGGGCGGGAACTCGCCATGCAACATGCTCTGAGGCATAGGGAGCAGCAGGAGTGGTGCTCTAGGTGGCTGAGGCAGGCAAGGACCCACAGCCCAGATCCCTAGCTGGCCAGGTGGGGCTCGCTAGCTCTGGGAGAAGGTGTGTGATTCCTCACCTGGAGTAGGCTTGGAACAGGTGAGGGTCACATGCCTCATCAAGCCCAGACGCTGCAATCAGCTTGCAAAGTATAAAAAGGGCAGCAGTGCTGAGGTGCTGGGTCTGCTCAACTGCCCATGTTGATGGACCTTGGCTTGGATGTTCTTGAACCTCTATGTAACTGCGTTTTGGGGTTGATGCTGGATTGTATCCTGACTGCTGGACTTCAGACTTGGCCTACCTGGATTGACCCTGGACTGCATTTCCTGACCTTGGGCTTTGGATTTCGGACTTTGAACTTTGCTTGTGTGGGTTGACCCCTGGTATTTGAACTTTGGACTTGGCATGCTGATTTGCTACCAGGTAGGCCAGCAGTTCAGGACAGACAAGGAAGCACAGACCTGGGCCTAGAATGCAGAGCAGAGGTAAGTGGTGATGAACCCTAGGTAAAAGTAGGAGAGTTAAGTGTCCCCCCCCCGCCGCCTGCTGTGTGGCTTTTCCAATAGACCTCTCACTAAATGTCCAGATAGGGGGAAATCTCTGTTGGAAGTGGGAAGATGACTGAAAAAAGAACATGCTCCCAGTCTGAATCATATACCACCCCAGTCCAGAGGCTGATCTTTTTACAGAAATGTTGGCTGTGTGCTGCTGTGTATACCAGCATTCAAGATTTCTGTTTCTCCCATTTTAAGCTAGAGCACTGCTCTGTGTCTTACTGATTTATACAAATATTTGTATACACCTTTACCATAAAAACAAAGTGCTAAGTAATGTTAACTGCTTATAATACAAATGCGTAAAAAATTAAAATCAAAGGTCTTGTATTGGCTCATACAAACTAGAGTCCTTGACTAGTGTCTACATCCCAGTGTTGAAAAGGATGGTCTTTTGATATGTCTGTTAGCCCAGCAGATTAACAGGATTATGCAGAAAAAGAGACAACTGTATCACATTTATGCTAATTCTATATGACTGCAATTTTTTATTTTAAAAAAAGCACAGTAAATGTTCCACACATAGGAATTGGGTGCAATGAATGGACCTTTGACTCTGCTGTTTTAAAAGTCTAATACTTTCTTTGAAAATAACATCCTGGAAGGTGGAACATAACCATTGCATTTCTATGATCTCTTGACCTTGGACACTCCGTATCTGCTAGACGTGATTTATCATATCTAACTCATGTGCTGTCACTGTGTGTGAATCCAAGTTGTTAAACACTGTTATGCCTTTACAAAGATGTCACTTCCTTTTCTAAGCCTAATCTTTCTTCGCTAGCCTCATCTCTGCCACCTCTCCTTTCTTGCTTGTATAATTTATCCAAGCCCTTTTCATGTGTGCAGAAGAACACACATGGGCCTAAACCAGGTAAAGAGGGAACCACGGCAATGTCAGGCACCAGGAACCATCTCATCAGAGCTCCTTCCTTCCTCTCCATTTCCTGATTTTTGAAAGTGGTTTTTCCCTCTTTTTTGTTTTTGTTTAAGTGATAGGGTGTTTGTATCATTTATGTACATAGATTTTCTTGGTAGTATGGGCTTGGGGAAAGAGGTTTATCCCCACATTTGTTTGAGTACAAATTGGGAGACGTTTGCGCTGTGTGTGTGAGAGAGAGAGGGGGGGGAGGGAGAGGGGGGGGAAACACTGAAATCAGAACAACATTACTTCCACTTGCTTTCCAGAACAGTAGTTTTCTTGGTCTGCTGTACTAAAAGGAAAACAGAATCCTTTATATAATTGTTTGAGAGTAACTGCATCAAACTCGGTAGGGCTGCGTAGGAAGCTCTTCCCTGAGATTGCCACAATGAAAATGGAAGCAGGGTGGTCTTTATTTCAGATTGGTTATTCCAGAATACTATGGCTCTGGCCCCACCCACTGCCAGCATGCAGCCCCTGATGGAATTTGGCCCTCAACAGAGAAATGGTGTACTTGACTCAGTTTTGCTTTCTGCGGACAGGTGTTCTTTTGAACACATGAAGAGCAGTGGTGGCTTGTGCCTGCTGGGACTGGTAGGGCAGAAAGCTGGGAGCCCAACAGTAAAGGTAAAGGGTAAAGGGACCCCTGACCCTTAGGTCCAGTCGTGACCGACTCTGGGGTTGCGGCGCTCATCTCACTTTATTGGCCGAGGGAGCCGGCGTACAGCTTCCGGGTCATGTGGCCAGCATGACTAAGCCGCTTCTGGCAAACCAGAGCAGTGCACAGAAACGCCATTTACCTTCCCACCGGAGTGGTACCTATTTATCTACTTGCACTTTGACGTGCTTTAGAACTGCTAGGTTGGCAGGTGCAGGGACCGAGCAACGGGAGCTCACCCCATTGCGGGGATTCGAACCGCCAACCTTCTGATCGGCAAGTCCTATGCTCTGTGGTTTAACCCACAGCTCCACCCATGCCCCAGCCCCTGCTGAGTACTGTAATGGCAACACTGAGACTAAGGGGAAGGGTGAAAGCCACCCCAAACTATATGCTAAATGGCATGTGCAATTTATCCATTATAGAGGTTGCAAAGGGAAGCTTTGCTGGGAGGGGATCTAACCTGAGCTCCTTGAAGCAAAGGCAGGATATAAATGTAAATAATAAGTTATCGAGCACTTTGCACAAAAGGAAGCCTTTTCTTCTATAAACAACCAGACCTTAGAACAAATAGGGCTGATGGAGTAAGCTGGCCACCAACTTGCAGGGACAATATGATTTCCTGGTTCGTAGTGAATAATTCCCATGGAGTTCAGTGGAATGCATTTCTTATTAAGCAAGGCTTAGAATCACGCTGCACATATCCAAGTGACTGGTGAAGAATTCTGTCTGACTCAAAAGCTTGCTTCTCAACACAGTAAGCATCAGCTGAGACCAAGAGATCGTCTCCTTTCACTCTGCCCATGAGGGCGTCTCTGTCCCTTCTGGAAGCAATGAGATTATTAAACGGCTGATCACCATCCTGGCACATTATGTGGGAAAGGATCGAGTGAATGTCTAGGGGGATGCCAAGAGGTATGAGAGATGACTGTGGCTTCTGGCATCCCAAGAGGCCTCACCAATCAACATGACCTAGTAATTCCACTCTGGCGTCAATATACCAGTGAGAGTGGAGAAGTGACAGGCACTCTGTTGGCTGAAGACAGAAATCAACCTCTGTCAATACTGCTTCTTTCCAATCGCAGCCTGATTGTTTGGGGAATTGGGAGGCTCATAAATAAAAGGTCAGCGATTAAGTTTCTCCTGTTGAGACGAATGTCTTATTTTAGCAACATCATGAAGCGGTGAATGAATGACAAAAGATAAGTTGGACTGCGGGTCTGTGTATCATTTGAGACTGAGCGAGCAGTTGGCTCAATGAAACTGCCCCTGAGATTAAAAGGGTCTTGAAAGATGGAGGCTCGGTGGAGGCTGGAAGCTGTAGTAGTAGAACCACATGGAAAAGACTGGGCTGTAGCCAATAAACATGTCCTGTTCCTGCAAGGACTTCCATTTGAGCAACACAATGTCCTCTCCCCTCTCTGCTCACATCCCCCACCCTTATGTGGGGGAAACCCCAGAGCAGATGGGGGGGGGGATAAGGGGAGGTGGAGGTATGGAAGTTAATGGACTTTTGTACTTTTAATAAAATGTCAGCAGAAGATGGTCATTATTTTTTTTTTTTAAGCTTAAAGTTGCTAATCTGAAACCAGTTTTCTGTGATTTCATCTTCAGCTATTATGGTTTTGGGTAACATTTGTTAATTAAGATTCCCCCACCTGCAATAGTTAAGTGGACTTGTTGAAGGGGATATTTACAAGGTAACACTAGTTGGCCTTTTGATTTTGTTAATCAAATGTAACATAGGCATCACAGGATTTATTGGAATTATAGGGCTACAACTATTGAATTGTACTGCAGTTTGTTATAGGGATGCAGGTGGCGCTGTGGTCTAAACCACAGAGCCTAGGGCTTGCCGATCAGAAGGTCGGCGGTTCGAATCCCCGCGATGGGGTGAGCTCCCATTGCTCAGTCCCAGCTCCTGCCAACCTAGCAGTTCGAAAGCACGTCAAAGTGCAAGTAGATAAATAGGTACTGCTCTGGCAGGAAGGTAAACAGCATTTCTGTGCGCTGCTCTGGTTCGCCAGAAGCGGCTTAGTCATGCTGGCCACATGACCCGGAAGCTGTATGCCGGCTCCCTCGGCCAATAAAGCGAGATGAGCGCCACAACCCCAGAGTCGTCCGTGACTGGACCTAACTGTCAGGGGTCCCTTTACCTTTACCTTGTTTGTTATATAGAAATCACTTTTCAGGACACATTGCATTCACAAAGTACAATTACAGAATAAATATATATAAATTATATACAAAAGGGAAAGCAGCTGGAGGAGGTGAGGACAGAGGGTTAAGAGCTGTGACTGGAGGAGCGAACCCTCGTCCCATCCTTTGGACCCCCCGGGAAATTCAACAAACCTGCTGCACCTGGAACTGGGTGCAGAGGGCAGCTGAATGGGACACAACTGTGGGCAGCCTGAAGCAGTACCATCCACCTTGGGCCTGCCTATAAAAAGCAAGTCTGGAGCGAGAGATTAGGATGGTGTCCACTGTTTCCAGGGACTCTTCTCAGTGTGAGACTTCTGGATGAGCTGAGAGTTTGTTGGGACCCTGTGTCTAATGGCTGGGCCAGCTCCATCAAGCCATCTTGATCACAATAGGCCAACATACACAAGGCTCCCATTTTAGCTTATTCTGCTACGTCACATTGCACTGAAATGGCCCATGAAAAGGATATATATTTATTTTCGGGCAGTATTTCATCCCTGGTCAAATGGGGGGGGGGTGAATTTGCAAATTATTCTTTGTGTACATTGCTATGGCTCTCCCCTCCCTCCCCACCATTTCGCTGATGGCAAACATCTTTCCCCTTCTGCAAAAAAAAAGAGGGGAAAGTATAGGAAATAAGAACAACACAACAGAGATGAATTTCTACATTAGAAGCCACTAGGCAAGATGACAGTGACATACAAGCAGATATTAGAGTGTTGGAGTATCAGACAGAAGGATACAGTAAGCCTGAGTTAGAGGAGCAGCCTGGAGTTTTTATAGCTGCAGCCCGAGGAAGAAAAGAAACCCCATTGAAGCAAACCACTGCAGCCTTGTTGGCTCACCCAGAATTATCTGCCATGTCAATTAAACACTACTTAGCTGTTCGTCATGCTTTACCAACCAGCTCTTGTGCTGAGGCTTCTCTTACAGAGCTAGGGAGGAACCCAGAATTTCCCCCACCTGCCAGCAGGGCTTTGTGGAATGTCATGGGCACCTCAGCAACTCCAGCCCTACCACTCATGGGGCAGAAAGATCACGGTGAGAGGGTGTTCAAGTCTGATCTGGACCTGATCTCTGTGCCGGATCAAGCCCAACACCATTGCTGAATGGCAGTGAAACCAACTCAGGATGCAGTGGATCCCCAGACTTCCACTGGCTCCCAAAGGTGGGCAGCCCCCGATGGCAGGTCTTCCCACATGTTTGGCAGTTGGATGGTGGATGGCTCAGTTGGGAAAGCTGGGTGGAGGGACACCTAATTCAAGCCCTGAGCAAAGTGGGGCAAGCTTGCTCAGTCTTGTTTAGAAATACAGATCTCTAAAGGGAAGAACTTGCATGTATCCCCCATCATTTGGTGCTGACCCTTAAAGCCCTAAACGGCCTCGGTCCAGTATACCACCCCCATCATTCAGCCCAGACACTGAGGTCCAGTGCTGAGAGCCTTCTGGTGGTTCCTTCGCTGCGAGAAGCCAGGTTACAGAGAACCAGGCAGAGGGCCTTCTCGGTAGTGGTGCCTGCCCTGTGGAACACCCTCCCACCAGATGTCAAAGAGAAAAACAACTACCAGACTTTTAGAAGACATCTGAAGGCAGCCCTGTTTAGGGAAGCTTTTAATGTTTAATAGACTATTGTATTTTAATATTCTGTTGGAAGCAACCCAGAGTGGCTGGGGAAATCCAGCCAGATGGGTGGGGTATAAATAATAAAATTATTATTTATTTATTTATTTATTTATTCACTTATTTATTTATTTTTACCACCAACACTTCCTGAGGATGGAGCCATCATCACACAGAGGTGGTGTGTGTGGAAAAAGCCTGAGCTTTATTAAACAACCAGCCAGCTATAACAGTCAAAGACTATAACAAGAGTCTTGCTGGGTTGGACCAATGGTGTGGCCAGCCGGGTGCCTCTGGGAAGTCTGCAAGTAGTTCATGGGCATTATAGCAGTTACGTTCTCCATCAACTGGTAATTGGAGGTATAACCATATTACCGAGGTTGTGGCACTGTCAGTCTAGGTCTGGAAATATCTTGGTTCAATACCCAATTAGCCATGAAGCACACTAGGCATGCTTGAGAAATTCAGTGAGATCAAATTCTAAAGACTTTGAATTTCAAATTCTAGGTGGCCATCTGTCAGGGATTCCTGAATTGCAGGGGGGGTGCCAAATGACCCTTGGGGCGCTTGTATAGTCGGGCTTTTAAGTGGTTTGCAAATATAAAACGCGGGTGGCGCTGTGGGTAAAACCTCAGTGCCTAGGACTTGCTGATCACAAGGTCAGCGGTTCGAATCCCCGCGGTGGGGTGCGCTCCCATCGTTCGGTCCCAGCGCCTGCCAACCTAGCAGTTCGAAAGCACCCCTAAGTGCAAGTAGATAAATAGGGACCGCTTACCAGCGGGAAGGTAAACAGCGTTCCGTGTGCTGCGCTGGCTCGCCAGATGCAGCTTTGTTACGCTGGCCACGTGACCCGGAAGTGTCTGCGGACAGCGCTGGCCCCCGGCTTCTTAAGTGAGATGAGCGCACAACCCTAGAGTCTGGCAAGACTGGCCTGTATGGGCAGGGGTACCTTTACCTTTAAATATAAAATAGCCTGTTTTGTTACTAAGTGATACCCAAAAAGTAATCAGTATGATAGTATGGAGGGACCACATCCTATCTTTTCCATCATGACTCCACCAGCACTGGTATGCAGCCCCTAAACTGATTGCAATGGGACAAGGCAAGTTGAAAAGGGTGATCCGCTCCTTCTTTCGAAAGGCTTTGTTGTTCCGTAAGCAACCTTTGCCTTCGACAGCATCGTACTTCTAGCCCCCTCCTGCCCATCCTTTTGTGAGTAGCCTGAAACAGGACAGGAGGAAAACAACACAACCGCCGTCACTTCTGAGGAACAGTAGCCAGTGACCTTTCGAGCCTTCTTGATGCTTCATAAACGCACTCTCCTAAGGTGCTGTGATTGAAGCTCTGGAAGGAAGACCGGTTCTCCTGCAGACTTCTTGGTGCCTTGCTCATTGACAGCTTAGCGCAATTGACGCAGTTCCCACCGGGCTGCTGCTTCCGAAAGGTCATGTATGCCCCAACAAAGGCTGTCACTCAGCTCTCGAGAACAGTCGGAATCACATCTTATCAGTAACTGGAGCTGGCAGGAAAGCATATGAGCTATCTCGAGGCTTAATATTCATCTTGCGAGTGGTAGCTGCTGAAGTGCTGAAGCAAAGAATAAAATAAGAGGCGTCGATTCATAAAGCGGCAAGGGGAGCCCAGAATATTGATGGGGGGGGCAGAGGAGAGGTTTAGCAGGCTACAACCCTGGAGAGTTGGGTCCTAGCAACACCACCAGGGTGTAAAGACCAAACAGAGTATGGTGAGCACAGGTATGGCCTGATGTTTCCAGGTAGAAATGGATTGTGAATGGTTCAAACAGGGATGGAGAAACTTTTTTCAGCCCAAGGTCCCCATTCCTTCCTGGGCAGACTTCCAGGGGGCATATGCCCATGGTGGGTGGAGCCAGAGGCAAAAGTGGGTGGGGCCATAGATATACATTTTACCTCTGTACAGTCAGCAAGCTTTTACCTACTTGCACACCCCCTCTATCCTTCATCCTGGGAAGCAAGGGGCATTGCCATAATTCAAGGGCACATTCCAGGCAGGCAAAAACACTTGAGGGTGAGAAGCAGGGGCATGGCCAGAAGTGAGTCCAGAGGACCAGATGGAGAGGGTTGGAAGGCCACATTTTTTTCCTTGAATCTGTTTTCCACCCATATGCTAGAAGCTGGGCTTTATCGCTGGTGGGCTTCAACAGATTGTGTCTAATGTTAAGCTGGTTTGCATTCACTAGGAGGCTCTGGTCTCTTATTGGGTTTCCTGTTAAGAGGCTGGAGCCCGTGGGTGGTCTCTCCAGTCAGGTGTGGCAAAGTGCAGGTCCGACTGATTTAGAGTCAGGACCATGGAGAGCTCTGTGTGGAACAAGCTTCAGGAACACTGCAGCGTCACTTAGATTGCAGCACTGTTCTGGAGCTGATGGATGGTGCGTATTAGGGGAAGGTAACTTGATATATAATGGAGTGGGCAACATGTGGCCCCTTGGCCTAATCACAAAAGCCCTCTGCAAGCAATCAGTTCAACTGTGGCAACTGAAGTGCACACACAGCAGACAGCAAAGTGTTTTGATTTGATGGCATAGGCATTAGTAACTTCTCCTCCATGGACCCATACTGGCCCCACCCTGAAAGCCTGCCTAATCTGCTTCTTGGTAGTGATAGAAAGAAGCTTGAGAAAGGGAGGGGGCTTGTTCTACACGGCATCCCTCTTATCCTTCCTGCCTGACTTCCCTAATTCTTCCCAAAGTGAGAAGGAACTAGTTGTGTTTGCAAAGCTACATGATGAGACTGGTAGCCCCAGAACAGCCCCAACCCCACTCAGCTGCATCTTGCAATGCAAGTAGGTGGTGTAGCTGGGATCCACAGCTACAGACCCTCCAGGTGTCCCTATTTTCCAGGGACAGTTCCTGATCTAGAGAAGCCAGATCAGGTTTCTGATTTTATCCTTGAATGTCCCACTTTTCTCTAGGACGTCTCTATTTTCATTGGAGAAATGTTGGAGGGTATGGAGCTATGTGATGCCCAAGCCATCTGAAGGCAGCCATGTAAAAGGAAGCTTTTTAATGTTTCACGCTTTGTTATGTTTTTATATATGTTGGAAGCCACCCAGAGTGCCTGGGGCAACCCGATCGGGTGGGCAGGGTATAAATAGTAAAATTATAATTATTATGGAATGGGACGTCCCTATTTTCATCAGAAAAATGTTGGAGGGAATGCAGTGAACCCACTGCTTGCTCCCCCTACTGCTGCAACTGCCACTACCCTCAGAGCAGGGAGGGATACAGTGACCACCACATATCATTTCTGCTCCTGCCTGCAACAGTGAGGGTGCATTTCAGCTTGGTGGGGAGAGGAAATTGTCCAGGGTTAATGCCACCTTTGCCTTTGTCCCCCCACAGGCATCACCATGCAGTTTGCTGCCAGCAGCACATATGCATATGACTCACAATTCTTCCACCCTGCTCTAATAATGTATAGGGGCTGCAGGAGCAGCAGCAAGAATGTGCAGGAGGGGGTAGAGCCAAGACACTCATCCCCACAGAAGGGGGAGCTCCTCTGTGATGGTAATTGCAGAGGGGAGGAGAAGAAATGAACAAGGTCTCATAAGCAAGTGTCATGGCTGGATGCCATTGCCAGGTGCCAGCTCATGTTATGGCTTTTGCCAGCTGCAAAAGTCACCATGCGAGACCTTCCTTGTCAGTTAGCAAGAATGTGTCACCCAGCTAAGCCCTTTCTTCTTCATTAGCAACCAAGTTCCAAGGCTGCTCCCAAGGGAGATCTCTTATCTCTCTTCAAAAGTCACTGTGAGCTACATGCTGCTTCTATGCAAGGAAAAGGTTAAGCAGTGCCAAAGATTTGTATTGCAGTCATTCATTCTGATGTATCATGGCTGCTCTGGGGTGTGCTGAATCCAGTGGTTCTTTGGGTTCAGCATGGCTGGATTAACAGTATTCTGTTATTCCACCACCTTCTTGCATCTCTGAAATGTACCACAACCACCACAGAAGTACCCTTTAAGTGTGTTCCACACATTTCTCTCCCCTCCCGAAAGTGCAAAGATACTCCACCCCAATACTCCACCAGTGACTGAGATGGCAAATTTCGAGGTAGGGTTTCATATTTGTTTATTTATTTCCTATTTATGTAGAGCTGTAGCCAGCTAAGTCCTACTTGGAGTAGAGTCGTGGCTTTCCCCCCACCCCAAAGAGTCCCAAAGAATCTTGAATTGTCATTTGTTAAAGTGCTGAGAGTTGTTAGGAGACCCTGTATTCCCCTCAAAGAGCAGCAGTTCCCAGAGTTCCCTGGGAAACAGGATTAGTTGTTAAACTCCAGGAACTGTAACTCTGTGAGAGGAATAAGGGTCTCCTAACAACACTTGGAGTGCCCTTAATCCTAACCCCAGGATTCTTTGGAAGAATTCATGACATCACAGTTGGCATCACAGTGCTTTAAATGTATGGTATGGCTGTGGATTCAACAGTGTGATATGTAATTTGTTGTCCCTCCCTCTGATACAGCAAGGTTGAAGACAGTGGCATGAGATGCTGACTTCATCAAACGACCCTAATAGGAATTCTGCTAAGATCCTATCAGCCGTTTTGTTGTTCCCATACCAACTCCTTAGCAGGATTAGTGGACACAAACACACACACACACAACTTCCCCTACCCCTGCCTATCAAGCCATAAATCTGGCCCTAAATTAGGGTATTTATCACTGTTATCAGCACTTCATACCCAATTCTTCATTGGATCAATGTCAACCCTGAAAGGTGGAAGGGTTTTGTTTTGTTCTTTTGTAGGCCATTGGTAGGAAGAGCTCTGTGCTGAAGGCACGAAGCAAGGGCTCTGTGCTGGAAGGCGAAAAGGCAGGCAAAAAAAAGGCATAGGCCACAAGGTTTGCATTGTTCCCATTTGTCACTAAAGCTCAGACTAAATAAGATCAGGACACTTAGTGGGGAGTTCCCCTGTCCAGACTGCGTCCTGTTTGGGATGTGATCATGCTCCCATTGAAGGAGCAGAGGCATAGTTTGCAGGTGCTATTGGATCCAACAATGTGACTGGAGTCACAAGTGGCTGGTAGCCCAGTTATGACCCTATCTAGGTCTGGTAGCCTCCAGGTTAACTACCACAATGCACTGTATGTGGGGCTGCATCTGAAGACTCTTTGGAAACCACAGCCAGAGTAGAACAAAGCAGCTAGATTGTTACCTGGGACAAGATAGTATGAAACTGTGATGCAAGTTCTGGCCTGATCGGGTGGCAGTTTGTGTCCAGATCACAGTACCTAAACACATTGGAATGAATGCTCATTCAATAATCAGCTTTGTCAAGTCTCCCTGCAAACAAATAGGCAGGAATGCTTACTAAAAAGGTAATAGAATCATAGCGTTGGAAGGAACACTGAGGATCATCTAGTCCGACCCCCAGCAATGCAGGAATATGCAGCTGTCCCTTACAGGGATCGAACCTGCAACCTTGGCATTATCAGCACCATGCTCAAACCAACTAAGCTCTGAAATGAGTTCATTGCATGCAGCACTGTTTCTGTTCCACTGCAGCTTAGCTTCCAAGGAAAATGATGCAATTTCTCTCGCTGTCTGCTGCGGAAGAATTTTACATAATCAATACATTCAAGGTCATTCATCTCAATGTAAAGGAAATGCAATGTAAATGGGGGGGGGGGACACACACACAATCAATTATGTATCACTTGCAGACTGAAAACAACAGCAGTGAATATTGATTGTAGTCATGTTCATTTCTGTTCTGGATCTGGGACCGTAAGTGAGAAATAGGGAGGTTCCATCCCTAATTCTGTTGGAATTTGCCAACATCTGTATCTGAAAGCCACCTACCTATTCTGACTGCTCTGCACTGATTCCCCATTCCATTAGGTTCCTGTTCACTACAAAATTCCCACCTGTAGGCCTACCAAACAGTGCTTTTCATGTTTGGATGGGAAGGAGGAGTATCCTACTGATTTTAATGGGACTTACTCCGAAATAACTGTGCACAGAGAAATGCAGCCTGAGTTTGTTCCTTTATTTTTTTATTTGGAGGAAGGTACCTTCCAGAAAGAAAGGTGTTAATTAAAGGTAAAGGGAGGAGGGAAATTGGTACTCATCAGGAATGTTAATTCCCCCCCCCCCCAATTGCATGCTTCTGTCACAACATCTATATGAAAGGGACGTATTCAGATGAAAAAGAAGCTTATTAAAATATGATGCAGCTATGCCAGGCTTGGCAATCTGTTTGACACCTTTTTTCTGGGAGCCAAAGAACCCATCACTCTGTCTTGTCTGAAGCTTGTCACAACTCAAAAAAGAAGCACACTTTTGACAGGTCTTTTTTGCATCCCTGGGGAGATCATGTGCCACATCCCCAGCAGAATGACAATAGGATGCCTTTGTATTGACCCATGTAAATTATATATTGCAGAGCTCCTGTATCGTTTGGGATCACAAAGACCACACACTCAAGCCTTCAGAAACGTTTGTTTTTTTTATTGTCATGTATGGGTTGATTGAAAGAGACAAGGCTGCCTTGAAGAGAATTGCAAGGCATTTGTCCCACATGGCTATTTACTGTCTAGGTGACATAGGAAGCTGTCTTTTACCCAATCCACCCACTCCCATGGAGTCACAAGTAGGTCCACTAATAGCATTTCGCCTAAGAATTATTTCAATGTGTTGTAAACAAAAATTGCCTTTTTCCCTTATGGGGTATCCAAGAGCCCATATAGAGTCCTTACATAGGTTCCCTATTGGCAGGAGAAAATAAGAGGCCAACCAGAGAATATTGAGAAGCAAAGCAGCCTGTTGCAGCAGGGTCCTCACTCACTACACAAAGGAGGGAGGAGGAACCCAGAACAATGGCGCGCAAGCCCTTAGATGGACTTTTGAAATTGCCACCCTGTAGATCAAGACCACCCCCAGAAACATCATACATACATCACAGAAGGGGTGTATCCTAAGACCACCCCTCAGATACATCCCACCTACATCACAGAAATTTTAATATTGTTTTTCTCCTGTTGTTTATCTCCTGTCTAGCAGGTTACTTGATTGGATTTCCTGAGTAGCCTGGCCAGTCTTTTGTAATGATAAATACTTAGTTCCTGGCCAGGTCACAGGCTCACACCCTATTCAAACAGACCTATCCTTAAGACAGGATTTGTGAGGAAAGAGACAATGGGGAGGCTTTTCCAGTTTGACCTTGCAGAGAAAACATTTGCTCAGTTTAGGAATCAAAATGGTTCCAGGTTGGCCTTCCTGTGCTGATCTATGTATGTGCTTGTAGCAGGAACCCCCCCCCCCATCATTCAGTTTGTACAAACTTCACACACACTCACACTCACACACTACATACGCCACACTTCTGTTATAAATTCATAGAAAAATCAACCATACATCAGATTTGCACAGTTCCATTTTTATTTTATTCCATATGACAAGGACTATCAAAGGGGGGTGGCTTGGTTCTGGTCAGCCATAATCCCTTCACCATACCAGCACATCCACAGGAGCCCTGCCCAGTTGCTATGCCAACCCTGATGATCCCAGACAGATGACAATCAAGATCACAAAGAACTTGCATATGGGAGTGGATTCAGCATGGACTGGAACAAAGGACAATGATCAGATCTTCCCTCAGGGGGCAGGAAACTGCAACTACCTTTTGTCATCAGAAAATGACTCATGGGGAGGGGGAAAGGAGGAACCAGCCAGGTGACAGGACACTCAGGTTACCACCACAACTCCTCCCTCAACTCCTCCTTTCTGTAATGTATGCATGATGTTTCTGGGGGTGGGCTTGAGCTACAGGAGGGGAATTTCAAAAGTTTTTATAAGGTCTGGCACACCATCTTTCTGGGTCTTTCCTCTCACCTGCAAGTGAGGGGAGCACCCTGTCGCGACAGTCTTTCTTCAATAAAGACCAAGCCTACAGGCTGCTGATTTGCTTCAGTTTACTCTGGTTGGTGTCTTTACTTTTTGTCCAAGGGAGCCCTCGGATTTTTCTGGTAACATGCTTGGTTGGTACACTTATGAACATTACTATATATCTAAGACCATAAAATTCCTATTACATATATCTAAGACCATAAAATTCCTATCACAGTGCTTTGCCAAGTTAAGATGCATCTGCCTCTTCCCCGACCTACATACACCTCTAACTTCTATTGAAGAGGTGAGGAACCTGTGACCTTCCAGATACTGCTGGATTCCAGCTCCCAACAACCCCAGCCAACATGGCCAACAGCCAGGAATGGTGAGGTTTGTAGTCCAACAGCATCTGGAAAGTCAGGCTTTCCATTCATAACTTGTACAGTCTGAGGGGAGGAGTCTGACCTCAGAAGTGTTGCAGATATTAATATTGCTCAGTTTGAAGTGACTGCAAGCATAAGAACTGACTCCTTGAGGGGCGGAGGACATTGTCCAGACCCATAAAAAATACTTTTCAAACTTTTACTGGCAGAACTCTTTAAAACAAAACAGAATACACTAAATGATTCATCCAAAACATCCATACAATGTCTTGCGCTGGCCAGCACAGGCTCTGCCTCTTATAAAATATGAAATAATCCACGCAAAGCTAAAAGCAAAGTTCTTTCTTTTTCTTTTTCTCTTTCTACAGCCTGCATTCCAGCCTCCAAGCTGTTGCACTCCATTGAGCTAGGGAGACAATACTCAAAAGCAACTCCCTTCAAAATGGAGAATTTGCAACCCAATACCTCTCACATGATCAAAGGTTGCAACACTCACGTGTTAGCTACCAGAAAAACAACAGTTAATCATTAACTTAGCAAGAGCTCAAAGTGTTCTCCTTGCTTTCAATAATAGCCCCATGGAAAAACCGCATTTTAAACCTTCTGCAATAGGCTTTCAGCAATTTTTCATTTCCGAGTCAATTAAACCACTATACGTAACAAGAAGAACCCTTGTTCGTGTGTGCCCAGTTGAACAGCAACAACAAAAAGAAAACTAATGCCCAACACTTCCCAAAAGGCAAAATTAGGGCCATTATTTATGTGAGACAGGTACCAGAAAGCTGGAGCTGTCTCTGTCAATGAGGGATGGTTGGAAGAGTGTCTGCTGCATTTTGAACAGTGCCTGTTCCTAATAAAATATATGAGTTCACAGACTCTGAGATTATTATTATTATTATATTTTATTGGACCTAACACTGGCTAGCCTGATTTCGATCTAGGAAGAGCAGATTTGGCTAGGTGTGGAGGGGAAATAACTGCTCACAAAGAAGCTTGGCTCCAGATTCAGCAAGAGGCTGAAGTTGTTAATCTCTTAGAAGAAGGTGCTGTGGAATCTGTCTTTTTCTCCCATCTAAGTCAACAGCATAAAAAGCTGGCCGAGTTGTGTTGTAAAGCAAACTGAAGCAGATGGGAGCAGATCTCAAAAAGGGCAACTTACCCAGGTGTTATCAGCCTGCTGCAAGCCAGCGAAGCTTTAAAAGCTCCAGGATCTTGTTAACTGATAGGAGTGGACTTACTCATTCAATGTGTGTTGATGGGACAGTGTGTGTGTGTGTGTGTGTGTGTGTGTGTGTGTGTGTGTGCAGGAAGAATTTTGAGAATAGCTTCCTTTTTTTGCTTCCTTTCCTGGAATCAGCATCCCCAAGTTGTTTGTTCTTAAGAAATTGCTTAGAGGATACATTTAAAAACAACAACAACAACAACAATCCAGCATGTATACATTTTGTTAAATTAAATATCACAGGCAGACTTCCGGGTTGGCGCCATCGCCGAATGGCGGACTCCCTCCGAGCTCCGGAGGGAGCCTGCTCGGCAGGGGCTGGGTCTTACCGCGCCGGCGACGCGGGGACCCTTAAAACCCACGGCCACGGAGGCCGTGGACATGGAGACTCGGCTGGCACCGCTAGCGCCCTCCCGACTCGTGAAGGAGCCTTTTTAAAGGCTACGGATCGGGTGCCGGGGAGAGGCGCGGTGCTTTGAGTCCTCTGCTAGCCCTGCCGAGCGAAGCCGCATGCCATCCGGCGGAGAGCGCTGACTTCTTCCATTGAGAATTCGGACTTTTAACAACAACCCATGAGTAATTTGGAAAACCGGGTTTAAAAGGAGAAAAAAAAGGATTTTTTTTCGGATTTGGTACGAGCGGGGGGGGGGGGGATCCAAAAAGGAAGTCAGTCCCCCTCCCTACTGTAAACATTCTAAAACAAGGACCGGGCAACCAAGGTCACGAAAGAACTGTATTTTTGATAAAAACCAAGAATTTCACGATGGGAAACTACAAGAAACTGTGCTAGAGGAGAAGAGTGGAGGGAGAAGGAAAGCGTAACCCCCCCCCCCTGGGAACCGGGGCGATTGGAGAGAGAGCCTGGTGAAAAGAGACGGAGACTTTGACAGCTGTCAAAGTAGCTGTCAAAGCCGGAAAAATTTAAAGAGGACTTTGTTTTGAGGACTTTGCTGGTTAAATTTGTTACAATTTGTTAAGATTCGGATACAAAATGGCGAAAATATGGAACAACAACCAGACTTTTGGACTAGAGGAAACAAAGTTATAACAATCCCCCTAGAGGAGTTTCGGGACATTACAAAGATGGTCGTAAGTGGAAAAATACCTTCGGAATTTTACAGGACTGGTTATCTTCTGGGAAAGCTGCAAAACTGAAATAGTATTATGTCTACAGGGGTGTTTACATTAAAGGAGACAATAGAACTCTCTATTGAAGAAAGGAAGGGACTGAACGCAAGTTTTTGTTCTTGAATAACAAAATCCCCTGTAGAGTTACTAAATTTCTGAATTAGAACGCTTTAGCAGCAGAACAAGATGAAACTGGACTACAACATGGAAAGAACAAGGGGGGGAGCCTTAAAGACCAAAGATTGGAGATTTGAAGTTAAATACTATAAAAATAACTTTAAACTTAAAAAAAAACAAAAAACTGGCAAGGGACTGGGGGAAAAATCTGATTATGGATTTAAGAATTCCAGGCAGACAACATAGATTGGTGGACAGGGGGAACTCAAACCGGGGAAGGGGGGGGGAGAACTAGAATCCAAAGGCTTGCAACTACTTTTTGAATTCTTTTTTCTATATACTTTTTATCTTTTTATATCTTTATATTGTTTTTCTTTATATATTTTGTTAGGTGTTTTTATTTAAAAAAAAAGGGAATTCGTGGAAGGAAAATGGGGGGACCTTGGGGAGAGAATTTTTGTTTTTTATCAAGGGTAATGATGAGGACTGTATAAGGTTAAATTTGAATATTGGGCTAAACAAATTAAGTTTAAATTAGGAGGGAGAGCTTGTTGAGCTAACGATATGAAAGGGGAATATGGCAGGGATGGGGGAGGGGGGGATTCCCAGAAAGTGGATAATGAAAATAAGGTTTTAAATGCATTCTGTTTTTGTCTTATCTTTACTTTCTGTTTTCTGAAAATTTCAATAAATATGATTTAAAAAAAAAAATTTAATATCACAGGCAAACTTAGTATGATGGCTTTTGAGACCAGATGAGCATGTTTTTGTTTGTTTGGATACAATTGGATGTCGTTTTGACTCAAGTTGGCAAGCTGAACTTTTAGAAGCTGCACTCATTTGAACGATTGGTTTTGAAACTGCTAATATGTGCTCCTTAGCTTCCCCAAACAATGGTGGATACAGGCTGCTAGCATTTAAAAATACAGTGGTACCTTGGGTTACATACGTTTCAGGTTATATATGCTTCAGGTTACAGACTCCGCTAACCCAGAAATAGTGCTTCAGGTTAAGAACTTTGCTTCAGGATGAGAACAGAAATCGTGCTCCAGCAGCACGGCGGCAGTGGGAAGCCCCATTAGCTAAAGTGGTGCTTCAGGTTAAGAACTGTTTCAGGTTAAATACGGACCTCCGGAATGAATTAAGTACTTAACCCAAGGTACCACTGTACTGTAAAATGTTTAAATGCGGCTTACTATTAAGAAAATCCCAAGTTAGTTCATAACATAAAAGCATATATTAAAAGCAGATGTTGGGAACTTCAGACCTGGGAGACAATTGTGGCCCTTCAGACCTCAGGTCACACCCTTCAGTGGCCCTACTGCGCACCCTTCTTGATTATTTCTGAATGCTAGAATGTGTCCTGTGCCTCTTGTTTGCCTGGATAAAGGGGTGTGTGAAAGTGTGTGCCGTAGCTGGCTTTCTGTACAAAAGTACAGGTGTGTCCACCACTTCCATGCAGCCAACTCACTTGCAACTGCATATAATTGCTGCACTGAGAAATAAACAAATAGATTCAAACCAGGAAATGGTGGGAGAAAGCTTGAGAGTTCTCATGGATTGTGATGAGACCCTCCTTGGAGCCTGAAGGGGACTTCAGTGAGGGCAGTGGAAGCCCCAAAGAGGCTAGAGGTGCAGCAGGGCTTTGTTTAGGCTGCTCAGCCTCCCTGCCTAGCAGCTGACACACGCGGTAGCTCAGCAACAGCCAATTCCCACACATCCTCCAGCCTCCAGCCAACCCCAGAGCTTCAACTCTGACTGAAAAGAGAATTGTGTGAGGAGAGGGCTGGAGAGACAGCTGGAGACCGGGGGTAGGGGAATGGGTGTTTAGAAGCATTTTAGAGGATGCTCCCCACTTAAGCATTTTTATGTGTGTGGGGACCCACAACATAACCTCTGCATAAGTGGAGAGGTGCCTGTAAAATTGACAAGCATTGTTCCGCCGACTTTTGCCATTGGACCCGTACACCAATGGGATGTGCCCCTAGAAAGGTTGCCCAGGATGAAACATGGCCCTTGGACAGAAAAACATTCCCCACTGCTGGCCTAAACCTTTCTTCTGTGGCTGTGATTACCCAATTATTCACCACTAAAATGCCCCAGTTTTTCACGCAGCGACTTTTCATCTAGGCACTATTTAGTGAGAGGCAGAATAAGATTAAGTCTGTGGGGGAAATGCTAAATAATAAGCTGAAATCCATATTCAGAATAAAAAATTAATGCAAGGAGGAAATAGGTTCCATGTACAATAAAGAGCTGAGATTGCCCTGCATTATGGCTGCTATAGATTTTCCCAAACTCCACCATCTTTCAAGGCTGGAGTATGAATCCAAAATTATGTAATTAATGTCCGCATAAATATTACATTTCTCATTTGAAGCTAAAACACCAGGCTTTCCTTTTGCCATAACTTTTGGCAAGGCCAAAAGCCTCCCCCCTCCCTCCCTCCCTTCCTTCCTCCCTTTCCCTTTCTTGCCCAGAGGTAAAGGCAGGTTGATGAGGATCATAAATCAAAAGGGGAGCTGCCATTACATGGGATGTTCCCAAATAATTTTAATCTCCAGGCAGCCAGTTTTGTAATTATTCACTTTTAAGGTTCTTGTCTAGAGTAAGATAACTCCTTTTATATATTTGTAAGGACAGGCAGAGCACAGCTGGCTGTAGATGAAGCTCTCTGCCTAGAATCTGCCCCTTTGAGTGGGAAGGTGTAAGAAAACCTAGACTGATAGAAGGAAAACTCAATATGGTCCTCAGAAGGCTTTCTGCAGGGCTGGCTTCATATTGGATGTACCAGAGAGAGAGGCACATGCTTTATTAGTAGGAATTGGGGGTAGACTGAAATGTTGTCCCTCCACTGTCACAGGCAACATGCCTCTGGATACCAGTTGCTGTGAATCACAACCGGGGAAAGCTCTCAGTTCCTGCTTGAAGGCTTTCAATAGGCATCTGGTTGGCCATTGTGAGAACAGGAGACAGGACTAGATGGATCACTGACCAGATCCATAAGGCCAGATCAACCTCGGCCCTCCAGATGTTTTTGGCCTACAACTCCCATGATCCCTAGCTAGGAGGACCCAGTGGTCGGGGACGATGGGAATTGTAGTCTCAAAACATTTGGAGGGCCAAGGGTGAGGAAGCCTGATAAGGGCTCCTCTTATGATTGGGCCAAAGGGAGCCTGCAGGCACTGTGGACGGCACTTTGCAAATGCTAACAACCAGCTGGTCACTGGCACAAGGAGAAATGGGTAGCATCATATGATTGGTAGGTTGGTGGCAGTGGGTAGGGGAGATAAAGATCTGGTTCACAGGCTAGAACCAGTTCTCCGCATCTAATCTATACCATCCACCTCCAACACTGTCATCTCCTCTTCTCCTGTTCAGGATAAGGCTTGTGATCCTCAGGAGGGCAAGGGAAGAAAAGCCAACAAATACAGGACCAGATAAAGAACAAAACAGGTATTGTCTACCTTATAAAGGTCACAGTCTGCTTTACCTTGTTGCTTGGAGAACATACTTTGATTAAAATTGGGAGGAAATCTCCAGTAGATCCAAGCTCACAGGGAGCTTTCCAGGGTCCTGAAATTTTATGCTTGGGACTGAATGTATCACGCTACAGTTTCCTGAACCTTATCATAACCTGAGGTAACACTAATGTCTCAACAAATGAAACTGATCTGTAGAAAATGTAACTTGAAAAAAGAGACATTGCACATACTTTTGTAAACCAAGAAATCTTTAATAAAAAATGTGTTTAAAAAACAAGCATGACTTTGCTGCTCTGACTTTACATGAAATGGGTTTGCCACTCCGCCTGACATTACATCATCCATCAACATGCTACCTAATAAGATTTTACTAAACTAAGTCACTTTCCCACTTTGAGCCTCAGGTCTCTGTGGAACAGGATAGGAAGTGCTATTTTCATAAAGCAGGAAATCCCTAATCATCAGTTCCCAGCAGCTGATCATTCTGGGCTATTGGCCAGCCATCTGCCAAACAAAGGAATGGTTGGTGGTTGACCAGCAGGAAGCAGAACAATACATTCTGGAAAGAGAGAAGAGAATGAATCAGTGACCAATGCAGTTAAGAACTCAAGAAAAAGGGCAAAAAATTCCAGCCACATTTCATACTGTTCTGCATACGGGGCAAGAAACGAGCAACGCTGTAGAGAAATCTGATAGAGGAGAAATTAAGCAGCGACCCTAATATGAACAAGTTGAGGTCACAGGGGGAAATCAAGTTCCACAGCCTCAATGTCACCATTATAAGGACCTCATCTTGCATCCCCACCACAGAGCCATGATACTTAAACCCTTGGGGAAAGGATCTGGAATTTCAGAGCCACAATATTAGGGACATGGGTATTTGGCTTAGGAATTAGCCACACTTACTTTTCCTCTGTGGGACACGGGTGGCGCTGTGCGTTAAACCACAGGGCCTAGGACTTGCCGATCAGAAGGTCGGCGGTTCGAATCCCCACAATGGTGTGAGCTCCTGTTGCTCGGTCCCTGCTCCTGCCCACCTAGCAGTTCGAAAACACGTCAAAGTGCAAGTAGATAAATAAGTACCGCTCCGGCGGGAAGGTAAACAGTGCTTCCGTGCGCTGCTCTGGTTAGCCAGAAGCGGCTTGGTCATGCTGGCCACATGCCCCGGAAGCTGTACGCCGGCTCCCTTGGCCAGTAAAGCACGATGACTGCCGCAACCCCAGAGTCGGTCACAACTGGACCCAATGGTCAGGGGTCCCTTTACCTTTACCTTACTTTTCCTCTGCACTTTCCAGGCACGGTCCATACTTTAAAGCTCTGTGTCCAAGTGGCCCTTCCTTCCTTCCTCTCCAGAGCTTTCCCTATGAAAACCCACTCTTGGCTGCTGAATTGGAGTAAACGGCAATCAATCTGTGGATAACCTGAATTGCCATTTGTTGCACTTCTTTTTTTAAAAGCAAGTTTTCTTGGGGAAAGCTCCAGGGTGAAAAATAGAGTGCTCGGACATGGAGCTTTAAAGTGTGGATCTGTGCTTGGAAAGCAGAGGGGAAAGGTAAGTGTGGATAAGTCCCTACACCAAGTTAGACAGTGGGTTCATCAAACTCAGTATTGTCTACACGGATTGGTGATGACTGTCCAAAGTCATAGGCAGGAGTCTTTCTCAGCCTTACCTGGAGATGCCAGAGATTTAACTGGGGATGCAGATGCTCTACCACTGAGATACATCCCTTATCCCTGAGTCATAGGCCACCTGAGTGGTGCTTTCCACACAGGTTGACAGCACCACCATTTCATTCCTGTGTCAAAATGGTTTTGAGTTGACCCTGAACCTAACTAGAGAATGGTTTGTCTCTTTGTGCGTGCTAAATACATGTGCCTAGTCTTGAACTCCTAAATCCCATTGATTTCAACATTCCTTAAGCACTTGGATAAGAAATGGATTGCAGCCTCTATCTCTAATTGGGCACTGTGTGTGAAGTTCAGCAGGGCTTTTCTTGGGGTTTGTCACATTTCTTGAGAACTGGAAAAAAAACAGGAGACTGAGAAATATTAAATGTTGTAGGAAAATGCTCACCTTTCAGAAGGAATGACTCCATTCCCAAGCTATAAAGACTGTTTGGAAACAGCTCTGCTGCTGCCCCAAGAGCTTCGAAGCCTTGCCTTCAAAAGAGTCTTTGAGGAGACCCTGCTCTCTGAATCAATCCATCATTTCAGAAAAGTAAACTCATCTTTAGTGGGCCTTTAAAGATAAATGTGAAGAAGAGTGATTGATGCTGGAGGCACAATTCTTTGTGGGAAAAGAGATGTGGAGGAAAGACACTGGATGAACAATACAGGAGTGCTGGAGGTGAATAGCTTGTATCACCAGTAGTCAATAACTGCATTCCTTCCTTTCCTTCCTGCACTCGTTCCTGAGCACTATGTCGGTATGTTGACAATACATTTGAGAACAGGAAAAGGGCTGTAGCTCCTTGATAGAGGACATGCTTTACATTTTCAAGGTCCCAAGTTTAATCCCCAGAATTTCCAGGCAAAATTGGATGGTGAACCTGGCATTATCCAGATGTTGCTATACTGCAACTCCCATCTTTCCTGGCCATTGGCCATTGGGCTGGGGTGTAGTGGGGCATTGCCTCCGTCATAGCTAGCATCCATCAACAGCCTTCCCTTCCATGACTTTGTCTAACTCTTTCATCTCAATGTTGCCCTTGTAGAACTCATCAGGGAAGAAGATGGGAACAATTCTACAGCTAGGTGGCTCTGCCTTTCATTAGCTACGGCTCCACCTACTGTTGGGCCTCCTGCCTTATGTTTTACCAGTCACAAAGGGTACCAGCTCCCACTGGGTAGAAGGTGTGTGAGCAATGCAGCTTTTTGCAAAAAATAAAAATCAGACTTTGAACTATGGAGAATTCCTAATGCATCAGCTCCATTTTGGAATTGTGACCGGGTGATTTGGAGTGTCGCAATTTGGGACAATGGGAATTTGGAAACTTCCCTACCTCTAGGATGCAGCAGCATGCAATGAATAAGTTAAAGCCTCGTTGCTTATCCACCAAAATAATGAACTTCAAAGTCATTCATTGACTTTGACAGCCTCTTTGTGAACGCTGCACACACCATCTCCTGCATGCGTGATGGGCATTCAGATCTGTTCAATAAAACTTTGCTAAAATGGCCAAATATGAACCTTGCTTCAGAGACCCCGTTGCTGCTCTGATGCTGTGCAAACACTGGGTGTGAGTGGCGTTTCTCTCTCTCCTTTGAAGAGCATCCAGTGCAAACAGAAGAGTTGGAAACCAATTTGCTCATGTTTTCCTAAAGAGTTACCCAGCATACGATATCTATAGTAAAACACCTTCATGATTCAGAATTGATTAGGGCAAGTGACAACCAGCCTTTGCTTGTAGACCTCCAGGGAAGAAGATTGCTCCACTTATTAGGAACATAGAAATTTGCCTTGGTTCATTTAACTCAGTATTGCGGGCATGGGGAACCTTTGGCCCTCCAGATGTTGCTGAACTACAACTCCCATCATCCCTGGCCACTGGCCATGGTTTCTGGGGCTGGTGGGAGATGAATATCAGCAACATCTAGAGCAGCGGTTCTCAACCTGTGGGTCCCCAGATGTTGTTGGACTACAACTCCAATCATCCCTGAGCTCTGGCCTTGCTAGCTAGAGATGATGGGAGTTGTAGTCCAACAACATCTGGAGACCCACAGGTTGAGAACCGCTGATCTAGAGCCAAAGGTTCCTCACACCTGGCAATGGCTCTCCAGGGTTTCAGACAGAAGTCTCTCCAAGCCTTACCTGAAGAAGCTGAGGACTGAACCTCAGATCTCCTACATGCAAAGCTCCAACACAATGAGATAAGTTTCTTCCAGAATTTTCAGTATTTTCCTTTTCATAACAACCTGGTCCTGTCTCTGCCCCACCCCAAAAAATCCCAGTCCCACAACCCACCCAACTACAAAATAATTCTGCATGAATCTTCCTTGACACAAGAACCCTATTTCCATACACTGTTTAGCTGCCTTTCTTTACCTTGAGAAGATGGATCAAACTGAAACAGGCTCTGGTTCTCTAGACTGCAGTAAGTCTCAGTTTATGAGTGGTCCCCTTCTGAACTTAAGAAGCTACCTTCTACCAACTCACACCACTGGTCCATCTAACCCACTACTGTCTATGCTTTCTGGCAGCAGCTCTTTAGGGGTTCAGGTGGGGAGTCTCTCTCAGTTCTACCTGGAGATGCCAGAGATTGAACCTGCGACTTACTGCGTGCAAAGCAGATGCTCTTCCACAGACCTACAGCCTTCCCCTGCCTTGGCTGGGTCTGTCTTTCCTTTTAGTTATTTTCTGCTTCCAGAAGTTTGCACTGCTTACTTTACCATTGCAAAGCTTCTTTTGGGAAGCTGGTAATAAAGCCAGAGGGAAAGCAATATATTGGAAATAAAAGGAGGGTGAAGAGTGAAATAAAATGTGGATTTTTCTTGTTTTAAAAAGAAAAGAAAAGACAATCCTTTTCCCCAGGAGGATTTAGATACGATATTGCATCTCTTTTCCCTTCCTTATGACAGCAGAGGATATTTTCATTTATTTTAAACACACTCATTTTCTTCTGCCTTTTCAATTTCCCTTTTGTCATAGGCTGCGGTGAAGGTCAGTTTATTCTCTGCCCAGAGAGGCAACCTTGTGAAAAAGAAGATGTGGAAAAAGAAGAAGCCCCACCAACCTTGCTTGAGTGAGAATGGCTATTGTTCCCATCCATCCGCCCATAGCCAACAGACTTATTAAATACAGTTTCCATCTAGGGAAACCAATACATTGGGGACTCAGTCCCCCTATGCAATTAGAGTTAAAGCTCGCATCAGATTAAATTAGCAGTTATCTGAGATCTTCCCCCCTATTCCCCCAGCTAATTAAAGTGTGTGGAGAAATTACCTGCCTACACCCCCCCATACCCTCCGCCTCTCCTTCCTCCATCACCATGTCACACTGGGTAATAGTGTGTTGGGGATATCTGGGCCTATGGGAAATGCAGTTTTCCCAGGGGTTGCTACCGAATTAAAAAATAAATCTTAACTATCATGGCCTCTTTTGAATCACGACTTAGGATTCCCCCCTCCCACCAACCTTTTAGAGATGGGTGTGTTATCAAAAGCTCACCTTGGATTGAATTAGAAATTATCCGAGATGTTGCTTCCTCACCACCTCTTTTGCAGAAGATCTATGATGATTTCCCCACCACCACAGAACCTAGGACTTGCCGATAAAAGGATGTCACATAGAGGAGGGAGAAAGGTTGTTTTCTGCTGCTCCAGAGAAGCGGACACGGAGCAATGGATCCAAACTACAAGAAAGAAGATTCCACCTAAACATTAGGAAGAACTTCCTGACAGTAAGAGCTGTTTGACAGTGGAATTTGCTGCCAAGGAGTGTGGTGGAGTCTCCTTCTTTGGAGGTCTTTAAGCAGAGGCTTGACAACCATATGTCAGGAGTGCTCTGATGGTGTTTCCTGCTTGGCAGGGGGTTGGACTCGATGGCCCTTGTGGTCTCTTCCAACTCTATGATTCTATGATTCTATAATTCTATGAGGTCAGTGTTCGAATCCCCGCGATGGGGTGAGCTCCCGTTGATCAGTCCCTGCTCCTGCCAACCTAGCAGTTCGAAAGCCCATCAAAGTGCAAGTAGATAAATAGGTACCGCTCCAGCGGGAAGGTAAACAGCGTTTCTGTGCACTGCTCTGGTTTGCCAGAAGCAGCTTAGTCATGCTGGCCACATGACCCGGAAGCTGTATGCCGGCTCCCTCAGCCAATAAGGCAAGATGAGCGCCGCAACCCCAGAGTCGGCCACAACTGGACCTAATGGTCAGGGGTCCCTTTACCTTTACCACCACCAAAGCTAATCAAAAGGCTCAGGGAAATTATCTGCCCATGTCTTCTATCCTCAACCGCCCTCAAAATCTGTTCTCTGCCAGCTCTCAGCCCCCACAAAATAGAATCAGTGGGAGCATGCGAAGAGGGGCATTTCCACCTTCTCCATCACATGTTGCACTGGGCAATAATGGGCATCGGGTCCCATGGCAAGTGCAGTTTTCCAAAGGGCTGCTGCAAGATAAAGAATGGCTTGAATATCTTGGCCTCTTTTGAATCATCCTAGATACTCACTCTACCTTCACGGTCACTGGGATTCTTCAGCTGGGAAATGCAACCATTAAACAGGTTCGATACTTGTTTAAGTGTGTTGCACTGATGCCATTTGAATTGCAGTTTCTCTCTCCCAGTACTCGTCTCCACACCGTCCTCATTCATGCTTCCTTTCTTCTGCTGCCACTGTCTGTTTTCCAGGATCTGGTTTGTCTAAAATGATATTGAATTTAGACAAATTGCCCTCATTGCAAAAAGGGAATTGAATTAGGTGGGATTCCAGTACTATCCGAGTGTGGCTGGGATTGGACGTGTGAAATGAGACTTAATTAGCATCCCTTGCTCTCTGGAGACAATTGGTTGTGAAATGCATTATTTCTTGTGTCATTTCAAGGTAATATGACGTCTCCATTGGACTTCTGTTAACACTTTTGGATTTATTTATTTTAGCCTTCAGTGGCAATTTCTGCTGCATCTTTCTGGCTTTAGATCCATTAATTTTGAATTATCTTATGCATCCCAGAGGCAGGGGAAACTTTTTTTCATTCTGGGGGTGGAGGCACTTTCCCACTGAGACCACCTTCCAGCTGGCGGATGGGGCTAGAGGCATAAGTGGCCAGAACAATGGATGTGAAATTTGCACAGTAGGGGTTGCTTCCAGTGCTAGTCCTATTTGGAGTAGACCCATTGAAGTTATGACAGACCTACTCTGGAATAGGGGTACATTTGTCAAACTCCAACTCCCCAGGGAAGAAGACTCAAAACATTTTTGCCCTGGGGAGGAGCTGAGACAGAGTAAGGAAGACCAGGCTTTCTAAAATGACTCTGCCCCAAACACTCCACTCTTCTTTGCAGCACTCTCACTCCCTGTGTTGTATGTTCTTTACTAAGTGCCTACCTGGAGGTTGAGTAGGAATTTTGGGTGAAGCCCCAATTGGCCTTGAGACTGTATTTCTTCACCTATTCCATACCGCTGGATCAAGCCAATGGCCCATCTAGTCCAGAGTCCTGTTCTCACAGTGGCTAAATGGAGGCCTGTGGAAAATGCACAAGCAGGATTCAGTCACAAGACAACTCTCCCCTCCTGTAGTTTCCAGCAGCTGGCATTCAGAAGCATTACACCCTCCAACCACGGAGCCATTGATACCCCTCTCCTCCATGAATTTCTCTAATTCTCTTATCATAGAATTGTAGAGTTGGAAGGGACCCCAAGGACCATCTAGTCCATGGGTAGGCAAACTAAGGATTTGGGGGTGGCAGCAGCCCCCCTGCCCCCTTTGACTTTACGTCCATGGAGCAATAAGGTCATGGGTAGGCAAACTAAGGCCCAGGGGCCGGATCTGGCCGAATCGCCTTCTAAATCCAGCCCGTGGTCTGGGAATCAGCGTGTTTTTTCATGGGTAGAGTGTGTGCTTTTATTTAAAATGCATCTCTGGGTTATTTGTGGGGCATAGGAATTCATTCATTTCCCCCTCCAAAAAAAAAAAAATAGTCCGGCGCCCCATAAGGTCTGAGGGACAGTGGACTGGCCCCCTGCTGAAAAAGTTTGCTGAGCCCTGGTCTAGTCCAAGCCCCTGTGATGCAAGAATCTCAATTTGCAGTCACCCATCCAATTTGAAACCATACCGGGCCCTGCTTAGCTTTGCAAACAGCTAGCAGTTTTATTGCCACACCAATGTTGATTGGCTGTTGAAACAATTGATCACTGCCTCCTGTGGGAAGGCGTTCCAACGTTTGACTATGCACTGTGTGAAGAAGCGCTTTCCTTTATCTCAAAGTCCTGGCTGCCAGCTTCAGGGTTTGCTCTGCAAATAACTAGCAGTTTCTAGTGGTCCTTGTTATGCTCCCCCAACACACGAGATCTGTATGTTGTCATCTCATTGCATCAATACCTTCTTACAAATTGCCCTACTTTCCCCTGCCCTTTTCCTGGTGGCCTCATCCAGGTATCAGTGACAAACGAACAGGTATTTTGCAGGCGAATGCATCCGAAATGGCAGCTGTGCACATGCTCTCAAGTCCGCAACGTGTTGAATGCTGCGCGAGAGATCCTCTGGAGAAAAGCACTCAGCACCCTTCTGAAGACACCTTCATGCTCATTATCAGCTACTGTCAATGGGGGAGGAAGGAAGTGTCATTTTTCTCTGTTCCTAAGCAAAGGGCTTTGCATGAGGAACCCAAGGGAAAATGAGAATGGTAATTTGCTGAGCAGAGGTGCAGAAGGGTGATTCACGCATTGGCAGTGGTGGGGGGAGGGAGAGAGGGAAGCAGGGAGATCAGAGACCTTCCATCAAACAGAATTTTTAGGTCTGCGGTAAATGATACAATTTTGATGGCTTTTTCTGGTCTATGATTTTTTAATGAGACTGTAAGGTGAATCTGTCTGGCTGTGGCATTTACATAGATTTGGGGATATTTTTTCTTTCGGATGCTTCCTCAATTTCATTTTTTGTCTCAAGATCTCCCTCAGTATTTGGAGGATGCTAGCATGCCCCTGGTTATAAATTACTCTTGGGGCTCAGTATCACCACCCACAATGATTTTATGGAAGAGTCTGCCCCTTTGGTGATTTCTAGATTGCTGGACTTTGATGTGTAGAATGACACCACCTCTATACTCTATGGTTCTTCCTATAGAGTTTATATCAGGAATTAACTGTGTCATGCTGGTTCTCTATGTTTCACCAAATTTCAATTATGCCCACTATATCAGTGGTGTCCTCTAAGACCAAGCACTCCAGTTCCCTCACTTGGCTCAGAGGCTTCTAGTAGGATCATCTTAACACTCACTTCTCTCTTCACAGTTTCTCTCTTCAAGTGTCTTTGGCACTTGTGTTTTGACCTAAGGTGCCTTGGACGCTCTGAATTGCTATCCTGTGCCAAGTCACTCACAATTCTATGCCTCCCCCATTTGAAATCCCGTCAACTTTATCATTTTCATTCCTGGGAGTGGGGAGGGGAGAGATTTGTTCTGAGCCACACCCTGCTCACCTCCTGATGGCTTTGCCCCCTGGATCAGTTTAAAAACTGCTTTTTTTATTTTAAGCGCCAGCAGTCTGGTTCCACCTGCGTTTAGGTTCCATGCATCTTGGACAGGCTCAGCTGGCCCCAAAATGTTCCCCAGTATCTAAGAAAACCAAACCCCTTTTCCCAACACCATAATCTCATCCACGCATTGAGAATACAAAGCTGTGCTTATCTAGTTGGCCCTGCATGTGGAATTGATAAAATTTTGGAGAAAGCTGCCTTGGAGGTCCTGGCTTTTGGCATCCTGCCTAGCAACCTCAATTTGGCTTCCAAGACCTCACAACTACATTTTCCCCTGTCAGTAGTGCCTCCGTGCAGCACAACCACTGACACTTCTCCAGTGCTGGGGCTGTCCTTAATGAAGTCTTTCTAACCTTGGGTTCCTTGATGTTGTTGGACTACCAGTGGTCAGGGATTATGGGAGTTGTAGTTCCAGAATATTTGGAGACCCAACGTTGAGAAAGGCTGTTCTAGAGGCTGCAGCTGTTTTCTGTTGGCATGTTCTTCTATCCCAGACACTTTCCTTTCCCCCAGCTTCTTGGATTTGCCTCGATATTATTGTGTTTCTCAAGTGCACAATACTTGAAAGCTCACACCTCCAGCGCACTGAGCAGGATTTCCCTCCAAACATATTTTCTCACTTGCTCTGCATTACCAAACTAATAGCTTTCATATTTCCAACCATCTGAGGAAAACATTAGCTTGGCATTCCACTGTGACAATGCTTGGCTGGCACCAGCGCAATCTACGGGGAGAGCAAAATCTATTCTTCTTCCTGACAACTCCATTATTTTTCTATGTGTCTGAACCTTTTGTTAATCCTGCCCCTAGGGACAGCAATCTGGGGATTGGGAGCGGTACAGCCATGCCTTCATCTGACCCAGGAGGAATTAATTGCAAACTAAAGTCTAATGGCTTGTGCTCGCCAGAGTTTGTGATTGCCAAACCTGCTATTACCCCAATACCTTAAAAGATCATCCTGCCCCTTATATACCCAACAAATCACTGCCCTCTAGGGATGGGGGAAGAACTCCAACTCCCATCAAGACCATTGGGCCATGCTGGTAGGGGCTGAGGGAAGATGGAATCCAACAACATCTGGTGGGCACCAGGTTGAGGGAGGCTGTCTTAATATCTTTGTAATTAGCTGAAATGCACAACCTTTTTAAAACTGCAAAGACTATTACAGGGCTAGAAAGCACCCTTGATTTCTTAGACTAAGGGTTAATCACACAGAATTCTATTCAGCTTCAACACTTACTTTGTCTTATTACTTAGATAAGAAACCAAGCTGATGTGTATATGAACTTTGCCTGTGGGCTGCATTTCTCAAACCCTCGTTCTCTGGGCGTTCCTCTGGAGATCAAAGCGATTTCCTCTGGTGAAAACAGATTGAGAAATGTTGCCTCGGAGACTCCAAATTGCTCCAGCCTCCAAGCTCCTTCCGGTGAAGCAGAGTAATTAACTGCTTTTTAAAATGCTACTCACTGCCTTGCAAAACTGAACCCAAGGTTAATGGTTAATCATCTTCATTAGTTGTTTCCATTACATGCAAGAGATAGAGGTGAACAAATGTCTGATTGTTTCTCGGCTGTTTTCCTCAGATCAGGTGTGATGCTCCACTGGAGAGGGGCAGTCTCCCTTTTGCTCTTTTGATGCAAAGCCTTCTCCTTTTAATCACTCCTGTAAAAAAAACGGAGCTTAAGATGTTGCCTTGACAGTGTCCATCCAGTCCAGCACTTTGTAGACATCAGCCTAATGTTTGCATGACAGGAGAATGCCAGTTGCTAGGAGGCAGAAACAGCTGACTGGGTAGGACAGAGCCACTCCCCTAACTTCCTAGCAGATTAGTCGCCTATACTTACTGGGGCAGGGAGGGGCGAATTATGTATTGATAGATAGATAGATAGATAGATAGATAGATAGATAGATAGATAGATAGATATAGATAGATAGATATAGATATAGATGATAGATTAGATAGATAGATAGATAGATAGATAGATAGATAGATAGATACTATGCTATACTACACTGGAATGTTTGAATGTTTCTTTGATTGTCCTTGAATATTCCCGTCATCCTTTCCTGCCACACCCTTTGAGAACCACTACTCTAGATCAACACTGTCTTCTTCTTTGGTGATCACATGTAGCTGAGTAAGATTGTCTTCCATGAACACAGTCTTAGCGATGTGTCCATAGGTGACTGTGGAGGCCAATTCTGGATGCGCACATCCTTCCACAGTGGGGACATAGTTTTCTGGGCAGGAGTTGATCATGGTAAGGGTTTGCCAAGCATGCCTTCCTCTTAGCTCATTTCTCCCTTTCATCCTGACACCAATTGGAGCATTCGCAGGCCAGTGTTTGCCAATTGTCGGTGTTTATACAGTGGTACCTCGGGTTACAGACGCTTCAGGTTACAGACACCGCTAACCCAGAAATAGTACCTCGGGTTAAGAACTTTGCTTTAGGATGAGAACAGAAATCGTGCTGCTGCGGCAGCGCGGCAGCAGCAGGAGGCCCCATTAGCCAAAGTGGTACCTGAGGTTAAGAACAGTTTCAGGTTAAGAACGGACCTCCAGCATGAATTAAGTTCTTAACCCGAGGTACACTGTACTACATTTTTTTAAAAATTGCCTTGAGACAGTCTTTAAACCTTTTTTGTTGACCACCAGCAATTACGCTTTCCATTTTTAAGTTTGGAATAGAGTAGTTGCTTTGAAAAATGATAATCAGGCATCTGCACAACATGACCAGTCCAACAAAATTGATGTTGATGTTGAAGAATCATTGCTTCGACACTGGTGATCCTTGCTACTTCCAGTACACTGATATTAGTTCGCCTGTCTTCCCAAGTGATTTGTAAAATTTTCTGTAGTGACCGTTGATGGAATCTTTTGAGGAGTTGGAGATGGCGTTTATAAGTGGCCCATATTTCACAAGTGTACAGTAAGGTTGGTAATACAATAGCTTTGTAAACAAACATTTTGGTTTCCCTGCAAATGTCTCAGTCCTCAAACACTCTGCACTTCAATCAGGAGAAAGCCGCATTTGCAGACCTCAGGTGATGCTGGATTTCGGCATCAGTGTCGACCCTTGTGAAAAGGTAGGAGAAGTGATCAACATTTTCCAATGTTACACCACTGAGTTGGATTTGTGGTGCTGTGGATGGGTTATTTTGTACTTGTTGGTGCAGCACTTTGGTCTTTTGGATGTTGAGCGATAGGCCAAGCTTTTCATAAGCTTCTGTGAAGACATTTCGGATGGTTTGGAGGTCATCCTCTGAGTGTGCATATGCTATGTTGTCATCAACATATTGAAGCTCTATGGTGGAAGTTATGGTAACATTACTCTTTGCTTTCATAATAACACTTTATACACCCAGCAATGGGGAACCTGAGGCTATCCCAAATATTGATGAACTACAATTCTCAGCATCCCTGACCGCTTCCCATTGTGGCTGTGAGTTTAACAACAGTTCCCCACAATCTACACTGACTGGCAGTCGCTCTCCAGGGTCTGAAACAGGGGGTCCTTCTGAGCCCTATCGAGAAATGCTGGACAAAATCATTGGGTGGAGGATTCTGCAGCCAAGGTGAAACTGTCCAGTCCCTTTGTTATTTTTGCTGTTATCAAGAGGTGTAATGTTGCTAATGTAATCTTGTTATACTGTATGCATAGTACTGACATGCTGGTTTTTTGTATGTTAAATTTGTTGTTAGTGGTGATGATGATTAAATTTATATACCACCCTTCATCTGAGGATAACAGGGCGATTTACAATAATTATGTTATTATGAAATGGGGTGGGGGGTGAGATGATGGCGGTGGTTTTCTAAATGGCAAATATGTGCTCCACCACTGAGCTGTGCCCCTTCCCCAGATTATGAGCTTTGGTAGTCTGGCTAGAGTCACATAGCACAGATGCACAGCCCACAAAACCTTGTTTGATCTCTCCATCTCCTGCTGCCCTATACATCCGCTGGATCCCTCCCTTCACTGGCATCAGAAATGTCTTTCCCAATCAATTAGTAGCTTCAAGTGATTAAGCTGCAGCAGAGCTTAACTATTGTCATTGCCATGGAGAAGCCACAAGAGATGCTGATAAGAGCTCGTGCACATTACGCAGGAAACAGCAGAGGGCAAAGAGAGCCACTTATTCCCATGTTTAAAGATTACAGACTCTGAAAAACTAGCAAAAGGCTGACTGTCCCTGGTCTAATTTGTGATAGGTCCCTCTCCGTGGTGCTGCCACAGCAGGACTTTGGGGCAGATGTTCTTGCCTGGCTGTATTGCTTTTGTTTGTTATTATTGTATAATATTTTTGTGTGTGTTTCTACATTGTAAATTGCCCTGTGATCATCGGATGAAGGGTAGTCTAGAAATGTAATAAATAAATGGTAGTGATGATGATGATGATGATGCCTCTTCGTTCAGCCCGGACACTGAGATCCAGCGCCGAGGGCCTTCTGGCGGTTCCCTTACTGCGAGAAGTGAGGTTGCAAGGAACCAGACAGAGGGCCTTCTCGGTAGTGGCGCCCCTTCTGTGGAACGCCCTCCCATCAGATGTCAAGGAAATAAGCAGCTATCCTATCTTTAAAAGACATCTGAAGGCAGCCCTGTTTAGGAAAGTTTTTAATATTTAATGCTGTATTGTTTTTAACACTTGATTGGGAGCCACCCAGAGTGGCTTGGGAAACTCAGCCAGATGGGTGGGGTATAAATAATAAATTATTATTATTATTATTATTATTATTATTATTATTATTATTATTATTATTATTATTATTATTATTATTCCTTGTCTGGATGAAGGCTAGAGATGGATGTGTGAATGTGTGCAGAAACTAACCTACTATTCAAAGGTAGAATTCACATTCGTTGCTCCACCTGCTTTTGCCTCTGGCCCTGCCGACCACTGTCATGGAATCAAAGAACTGTAGAGTTGGAAGGGATGCAGGAATCTTTTGTCCAACATGGGGCTCGAACCCAGACCCTGAGATTAAGAGTCTCATCCCCCACCGACTGAGCTATACCCAGTGTGGCCTCAGAAAGGAATGCATCCCTCAGGCTGGAAAAAGCTTCCCCACCCCTGCCTAGAAACACCAGCACACTGGATTCGGAACCAACGTTAGGGCATCTTTGGCTTGAGATCCTAGACTCGCATCCACACCATACATTTAAAGCTGATTCAATGTGCATTTGGGGGACACGGGTGGCACTGTGAGTTAAACCACAGAGCCTAGGACTTGCTGATCAGAAGGTCAGCGGTTCTAATCCCCACAACGGGGTGAGCTCCTGTTGCTCGGTCCCTGCTCCTGCCAACCTAGCAGTTCGAAAGCACGTCAAGTGCAAGTAGATAAGTAGGTACCTCTCCGGGGCGCAGGTAAATGGCATTTCCATGCACTGCTGTGGTTCGCCAGAAGCGGCTTAGTCATGCTGGCCACATGACACGGAAGCTGTACGCCAGCTCTCTCGGCCAATAAAGCGAGATGAGCACCACAACCTCAGAGTCGGACACGACTGGACCTAATGGTCAGGGGTCCCTTTACCTTTACCTTTAATGTGCATTTACAGTACATATCTTCCCCCAAAGAATCCTGGGAACTGTGATGAACCCCTCACAGAACCACAAGCCCCAGCACCTTTAATGGACTACAGTTCTCAGTATTCTTTGATGGAAGCCATGTGCTTTAAATGTGCATTATGTGTGCTTTAAAAGTATGATGTGGCCGTGACTAGACCACTGCAACTATGTGCAGCTATGTGCCTGCCTGAGCCCAGAGTTACAGCTGCTTATTATGTCCTAAAACTTTGCCACTAAGTGAACAGTTATTTATGTTTTTTAAAGATCCCGTTATATAATTACTCGTAATTGCTAGTTTTATACCAACCATTAATCATTTTTAAAGAAACATCTAATTAAAAGTAAATAAATAGCTAGTCAACTGCACATTGCCCCGGCGCTCAGAATCTGTAATTAAGCTCCTGCATTTATTTTCCCCCTGTGATAACAGGCATAGGAAGAACTCAGACCAAAGGTTCCATCTAGTCCAGTAACCTGTTTCACACAGAGATCAGATAGGTGCTTCCAGGAAGCACAGTCTACCACTTTGGTATTTAGTAGTATACAGCCGCTGAACCTGGATGTTCCCCTTACCTATTGGAGCTAATATCCTCCATGGGTTTCCCTCAATATAATAAAAAAGCGAGAATGTCATCACGCAGCTCTCATTAGTGGATTTATAGTGCCTATCCTGGAGTTGCCTGAAGTCAGAGCAAAGGAGGGGAGCAAAAATGAAAGCAGGTTACACAACAGCAGTGGCCATGACATGGGAGAGAGAAGGCAAGGACACCAATAGGGGGGAAGTGGTGGTTTTAAACAACAATGGAAGGAGGGGGCATTAAAAGGGCACTTAGTAGTTGCAATGTGGAGGAGGAAAATGTGGGAGGCTACCATGGGAGTGGGTGGTTGTTGTTGTTTGGGAGGGGTTGCACCAAAGAAGGGGAGGCTAGCACACAGGGGTGAAGGCGCAAATGGGTCCCAAGCAGGGCTGCAAAATAGAAGAGCAATGGGGTAATGGGGTTGGGAAGGTGAAAACTGAGCTTTGTGGTTGCATGGGGCAGGAAGGGGAATACTGGAGGAATAGCAGGGTAGTGTTAGTTTCTGTGTTTCTGTTTGCCACTGAGCAGCTGCTTAGAGTCACAGGACTCTGTTTACATTCCAGAGACAGTCCAGGCTATTGGAAGTCTCACGGGAGACGGGATGTGACGTTAGTGGTTTCCTATTTCCTTTGTTCCTTTGTTGTTCAGGTGCCCTCTGCTTTCATACAGAGAGGATGTATATTTCTTGGCTGTCTGCGTAGTAAGAAATAAAGTATAGCGATGTAGCCATAAATCTCATCACTTCCGTGTGCTGCTGAATCGGAACGTGCCTGAGGCCTTATCAAAGGCTCATTAATTATTCGTTGGGGGGGCGATTCCGAAGGCTTGGAGGAAGGTGAGCTTTGTCAGCTTGGCCGAGTGGAGATTCCGACAGGTAGTTGGTGAGTGGAGTGAGCGGTGGCATAGCCTCTAGTATTCTTCATACACTTGCTTGACCTTCACAGAGCATCCAAGGCTCAACGCCAAGTCCCTTCTTCCTAGGCTCCACCCTTCACCAACCCTGCTCCGCGCCCTCCTTGAGTGCTTTTGCCTGACTGGAATGTGCCCTTGAACTGTGGAGATGCCTCCTGCTTGCCTAGATGGGGGAAGGTGAACTTCTGACTTGTGCACACCTGGAATGTAGCCTATCAGACAAAGAGAAGAGTCTGTTGCCCCACCCACTTTTGCGTCTGGCTCCACCCATCGGTTGGTTGCCAAGGCAGCAATGTGGCTCTTGAATTGTGAAAAGTTCCCTGGACTCAGCAATGTGTTGAGTATTCCATCTGTGTGTGAGGGCGGGATTTGCAAAGCCCAGGACCACCTCTGATTGGACACTTGCTTGCCATCACCCTACACCTCCAAGAACAGCGAGTCAATGTGTCGTTTGACCATGTATTGGTCTTTATTTGCCAGGGGAATCTCATCTCGTTTCCTTGCAGAATGTGTCTCACTACTTGACACATAGAAGGAACCTGCACTATAAATTGCCAGAACAATCTTAGAATCTATTTCTATTATTAGGATTGGTTGGAATGGGCCACTTAGATTTTTATGTAGTTCCTGATTCTCTTACTCATTTTCTTGAATCATTTAATAAATATCTTATACTGGAAACCTGGAGTTCATTAAATAGCTCTTACAAGGACAATATCACCTACAGCTGGCTGCTTTGTCTAAAGCCAGAGTGATATAATGGTTCAAGTATTGGACTCGGACCTGGGACACCAGGGTTAAAATCCCCTTTCAGCCATGAAGCTTCCTCAATGAAGAGGAGCAGAACCATGCATGCCACATTAATATCCCTGGAGAAAAGGGTGGGATGTAAATGTAATAATAAATAATAAAATATTTCAGGACAGCAACAGGACTCTCCTCACTTGTCATTTCCAGAAACTCTTATTCAGAGGCCTAAGTGGTGAAAGTTCCTACATTATTGGTACAGTGGTACCTCGGGTTAAGTACTTAATTCATTCCAGAGGTCCGTTCTTAACCTGAAACTGTTCTTAACCCGAGGTACCACTTTAGCTAATGGGGCCTCCTGCTGCCGCCGCACATTTTCTGTTCTCATCCTGAAGCAAAGTTCTTAACCCGAGGTACTATTTCTGGGTTAGTGGAGTCTGTAACCTGAAGTGTATGTAACCTGAAGCGTATTAACCCGAGGTACCACTCTATAGGGACTCAAGAATGGCTTGTGAGAGCCATGAGGTCTGAGCTGGAGCAACCAGCTCAAACCTCTTCAAACAATGAGCTTCTCAGATAGACTGGGAGAGAGGAATAGGCTTGATTACCTAGTTCCTCCCAAGGTGGGGGAAAGTGGCAGGGTAGCTTAGTTTACTCTATGGTATTAACCCCTTCATTTATTAATTAGACTTTTACATGTTGGTTATAGGATGCTGGCTATCCCACACTTTCCAGGCCCATGCTTTAAAGCTCTGTGTCCAAGCTGTTACTTTTTTTTTGTCCCAGCACTTTCCCTGGGAAAACATCTGTTTTACCACTGAATCAGAGCAAACAGCAATTTGCAGAAAGTCTGATTGCTGTTTGCTCCAATCCAGCAGTAAAATGCGGGAAAGCAACAGGTAAAAAAAATAACACAGCTCAGACACAGAGCTTTGAAGCATGGGTCTATGCCTAGAAACGCAGTGCAAAAGGAAGTCTGGGTGAGCCCTAAATCCAACACACCAACTACTTCTTTGCACTAGGTAACTTCAGCTAGCATAGATTTTTATAAGGTTTAAGCAGTAGTTTGGTAGTGCTTAAATCCATTGCTTTTGAATATTAACAACGCAGTAACCATTCTGCCCTTGGAATGCAAACCTGATTTTTTTTTAAAAAAAAAAAATTAAAAATGGTTGTGGGTATATAATCATCTATCTGAAAAATGCCCTCTGGCTCCATTTTGCTTCGTGGGTTGACCTCCTGGCTTCCTCCCCACTTCTCCCTCTGTTTGCAGCCATGAGTCTGCTAGCTATATTTGTTTTAAGCATTTCATATGTAAATCTCACAGTTTGACATTCTCCAAATTAGGTAGGTAATGGATATGTTGTGAGAGTTACTGATGTGGAAAGACTGTACTATTAGTGATTCGGGGGGGGGGAGTGAGGTTGGGGGGGGGAGGCAGTGTGGGGTAATTACTGGGTCACGGAACAGGCGCCTAGTGTCAGTCATGGGAGACGCAACAATGGATCGAGTGGGAGGATGAGTAGTAAAATGTGTCAGTTCGAGGAGTGACATTCAGGGCTCCTCCAGATCTGTCAAACTTACAGAATGGAGTTTGCATATTAATGTTTATAATAAGGCACAGAGCAAAGCTACAGCAACCCTGCACTGCCAACTTAATTTCCTAAAATAGACTTTTTTTTGAGCGCCCATGTCAATATGCGGCAGGATCTGCGATGAATTAATGTGCACGGAAAAGAGGGGAGGGGGCATGTTGCTGAATGAATGCTCCAGGCTCAGCTAGAAAGGCTTGTTGGAGAAGTTGAGGAGGAGCCAGCCATGCAGGAACATCTGGAGTTGGGTTAGCATGACCACTTGTGCAACGTGCTCCCCAGGAAGGAAAAGCATCATTAAATATTGAGGACCAAAAAAAAGCGCACAGATTTCCCTAAAATGTGCATGTGCTAATTTGCATGCATAGATGCAAATTTAGAAACTGTGGCTACAATTTTATTAGAAACGCAAGATTTAGGACCATATGACTTGTGGGCCTGCTTTCAGTCTGCTGCCCAGGTGCTTCAAGGTCTCGATTGCTGTCCCTTCTTCATCAGATGGCCCTTCAAAGAGAAGACTTCCCCAAGTAGGACACATGGTAACTCTGTTTGGGATGTGCCTGTTACAAGAAGCTGCTTTCTACTTTGCTTGACCATTTATCCAGGATTGTCTCATGCAGGGGTCACCAACCAGATGTGGTGTCCTTTAGATGTTTTGGACTCCAACCCCAATCATCCCCAGCCAGCATGACCAATGGCAGAGGATGATGGGAACTGTAGTCTGAGCTACCTGGAAGGCACCTCATTAGCTAGCCCTGATCTGGTGAAAAACAGTAGGATTAGGAGAAAAGGTTGAATGCCCAGTGTGCTTCAGACCTCTCGGGGCCTTCAATCAGGGAGTTTCACATGCAGAAATTCAATCTTTTGCTACACCATCTCCACACTCCTACCTCCTAGGACTGGCAGCAGCTTTCTGGGGCCTCAAGTAGAGGTCTTCCTTGTCATCTGCTACCCTATCTTATTTTTCTTTTTTTAAAGCTGGAAACCCCAGGGGTAGAACCTAGGACCTTCTGCGTGCAAAGCAGACGCTCTACCATTAGGCTATGTTCCCTCCCCAGCCAGCAATTACTCCTCAGTCCAACTCCATCGGCTTTCATTTCAACCCACCTGGAACTAATTTGGCACTCCTGGTGATGGCACTGAAGTTTGAAAACACTAGCCTCAAAATACACATTTTCCCAGCTTGTAGTACTCAGTTGCATTGTGAGTCAAACACCCTTCCTCTGAACTTCTTATTCCACTTGTAATTAAAACTCAGGCTTTATAGAAGCCTCTGTGCCAGTATTGTGCCTGGGTGCTCATTCAAAGCTGGTAGTCACGGGTAGCAGATGCTCAGAAGCTGATTGCTTCTCCTTTCCTCATGGATGAAACTGTCCCTGATAGCTGAAATGATCTTGAAATAAGAAAAATGTGGATGCTTCTTTAGTTGTGGTTATTTAGTTGTGATTCCTGCACTGCAGGGACTAGATGACCCTTGGGGCCCTTTACGATTCTATGATTCTAGATCAGGAAGGAAGCTCCCCCTTTAAATGATCAGAAGTATGAATAGAATAAATGACTATGTCTTGGCTCTTCATTGCACACCCTTTAGGATTATAGATTTGTTAAAGGCAATTGATTTTATTGCAATTTCTATTAACTGCGTACTTCTTGGCCTATCATAATACTATCAGATAGTATCGTTTCTCCTTTAGTTGTTTTTGAAATGCAGTGATGATCTAGTAATTGTGGGTTGATTTATGACGATTTGCCCTATTGAACTTACACTCAGTAGTGCTTTGATGAATTGCTTAATGGGTTCTTAGTATCCAATATTTTCATATTTATGTGTTGCTTTATTATGAACTGCTTCATTGTGCGTATTGAGATATTGTGGGCAGACTAAGGATGCAATCCTATGGTCCTTGGAGAGGGTATCCCAAAGTCCATCTGGTTTTGCAGATCTTCCCCTCTGTGAGAAGATGGGGAGGGCCACCCTGAGAAACCCCCTCTCAGCCACCACAGAAAGGACCACTTTTGGTGCTGACCAGCGGTGAGCAAAGGTTGCAGTGTTTGGGATCTTTTAGAGCAGATATTTTCAACCTTTTTGAGTCCACGGCTCCCTTTACATTATTTCTGCGGCACCCCTGTGGGGCTCAGGTTCTCAATTATGTCCCCCCTTGCCTGGGGAGCCAGCAGCCTCTCACCCCTTTTTGAACACCCTCCCTTGTGGAGCGTTCCCTCAGCCTCCTCTCCTCTCCCCTCTCCTTGGGAGTCCTCCAGGCAGGTGCTGCTGCCACCCCTGGTCTCTGAGCTCCCCAAAGAGATGTGCCTCTTCATACTGCCCCACAGGGGCCTGTGAAGTACCCCCTAGCCAGCCCCAGGGGCACCATTTGCCTGTGGAGCTTGTAGCCAGGGCTGCTGCAACCAACAACAACTGTGCAAGCCTTTGGGAGGCAGAGATGCGAGAGGCATCAGAGGAGGAAGGGAAGGGAAGGGAAGGGAAGAGGGACAGAGGCCAGTGTTGCCCAAGGCCATCATTCAAGGCACCCCAGGGTGCCACACCACACTGGTTGAAAAGGCAGGCAAGTGGTGACATGGTAGAAGTTTAAAGAATTATGCCTGACATGGAGAAAGTGGATCCGGAAAAGCTTTTCTCCCTCTCCCATGACTCAAGGACATCCAATAAAACTGAATGTTGGAACCTTCAGGACAGATAAAAGGAAGTACTATTTGATGTGGCACGGAGTTAAGCTATGGAACTCACTTGCACGGGAGGCAGTGATGGCTTTAAAAGAGGGTCACAGAGGAGGAAGTTTTCCATGCTACTAGCCACAATGGCTATTCTCTACCTCCACGGTCAGAGGCAGTAATGCTTCTGAACACCAGCTGATGGAAACCCCAGAAGAGGAGAGTGTTCTTGTTCCCATAGACATCCTGGTAGCCATTGTGAAAACTGGATGCTGTACCAAATGGGCCATTAGTCTGACCCAGCAGGACTCCCTGCATGTTCCTTCTTGTTTTGTCTGCTTCAGCCATGATGTCCCTCCAATCACCACCAGGGTCTACCTCTGCCCCACACCTCACTCCCCACCCCACCCCTGCCTACTGAGTTCTGCAAGACAACCCTGAGACTAAAAAAAGAAGAAGCTGCCACAGGAAGTGACGCCCCGTGGCCTGGTTTGAAGTAAGATGGCAGATAGATGGAGCTGGCTGAGAGCAGATTGAGATTGGTGCGTCACTGCCAACCACGCCAACCTCCACTAGTCTTCTGGTTCCAGGCTCCTGCCTCAACTCAGGCTGTTGCCTATAGCTCAGCTCCCTCAGTCAGACAAGGCACAACAGAAACAAATCATTGGCTGCCTGGTTGAAGCCTCAGCAAGGTGGCATCACCACCATAGAGCAGCTTATTCATCTGTAGTCACCTTTATTTGTTGTACCGATTTGAAGTTTTTGATATGAGTTTTCAGGTTTTGAGGTTTGCCACCAGGAGCGAGAGAACTTTCCCCTCCTCTTCCTCTAGCCCATGGAAGTCAACAGTTTGCCCTAGCATATATTTTGTGCCAGGGGACGCGGGTGGCGCTGTGGGTAAAACCTCAGCGCCTAGGACTTGCCGATCACATGGTCGGCGGTTCGAATCCCCGCGGCGGGGTGCGCTCCAGTCGTTCGGTCCCAGCGCCTGCCAACCTAGCAGTTCGAAAGCATCCCCGGGTGCAAGTAGATAAATAGGAACCGCTTACCAGCGGGAAGGTAAACGGCGTTTCCGTGTGCTGCGCTGGCTCGCCAGATGCAGCTTGTCACGCTGGCCACGTGACCCGGAAGTGTCTGCGGACAGCGCTGGCTCCCGGCCTATAGAGTGAGATGAGCGCACAACCCTAGAATCTGGCAAACTGGCCCGTACGGGAAGGGGTACCTTTACCTTACTATATTTTGTGCCATCAATTTTAGAAGAACATTTTCCTCATTTGCTATCTGAATCAGCTCTTCCTGCTGCTTTGTTGGCTCTCCTGCACTCATTCCCCTGTTATCGTTTAACACACTGTTAAATTCCAGAGTATGCTGTCTGAACATCTGATAATTTAATTCAGAGTGATGTTTGTGGAACTGCTAAGCATTCTTAGATAGCAACTAGGTAATTGGCAATACTGGGTATGGTTCTCTCAACAATAAACAGGAAGCATCCCTCCCTGTTAATTCATTCACCGGTGATCACCTCCTGGGCATTCTGAACAGGTGTGGCAAAGTGCAGGTAGGAGGTCAAGATCCTAGACAATGGATAGCCAATGTGGTGCCCTCCAGATGATGTTGGGCTCCAGCTCCCATCAGCCTCAGCTAGCATAGCCAATGGTCAGGAGTGATGGGAGTCCATAACACTTGGAGGGTGTCTTGTTGACTACACATGTCCTAGACCAGTATTCTTCAGACTTGGGTCTCCATATAATCTAGGACTACAACTCCAATTATCCCCAGCCAGTTTGTCATGGATGATGGAAGCTGTGGTGCAGCAACATTAAGGGACCCAAGGTTGAAGAACACTGTCCTAGGCCATGAAAACCATGGATGTCAGTACCATGGAGAGCTCCTGTTGGATGAAACTTCATAATGAGGAGTAACAATTGGGAACCTGCAACAACATGCCTGCAGTGCTTTTGTTCAGGGTTCCAGCCATTCCATGTTCTTCCCCCTGGTTTCCCACTCCCTCATCTGCATACTACTCAGCCATACTGCAACACCTATTCAGCATGTTCGGTCCTCATTGAGTTGTTATTGGTGGGGCTTAGGGGTCTGGGCAGACACTGCTGCCCAATCATTGATACTATACAAAATTTGATTTCTCCACTGGTGTCTGTCAGCAGCTTCCACTTTCAGCTCCCATTTAAAAATAGCTTCTCAGTCTGATCCAGGAAATGACATGCCCAGACAATGAGAATATCTCTGTGTCTCTTCCTTCATCCAGAATACTCCAGTCCATTAATTCCCCCACCTGGTTTTCTGTTCCCCCTTTGACTGTCAGTTGTCTAACGGCTGTTGAGGATGCTCAGGTCTCACTGTGCTAATTTTTTGGGGGGTGGGGACTGTTTTTACAAACCTTGGAGTCACCCTGAGTGTGTATATACTTTTGCCTTGTGTGTAGATGTTGTTTTGAATCCATAAGCATGAAGATTCCTCAGGTGAAGATGGGGAATGAAAGGAATTGTGCCAACCTTGTTAAGAAATGAACTAAGTATATTGCTCCAGCAGTGGTCTGCCATTGACAGATAGTTTGCATAGACCTTCAGAGATGTGTGTGTGTGAAGCCCCACCCCCATGGGAGAGACTGATTGTACATTAAAAGGGCTGCATCCTCTTATTCAGTTGTGTGCAGCAGTTGAGGGGAAAGATCTCATGGAGCTTCTGAACTCAGTCCCAACTCAGATGGTTCAGGTTATCTCCGACTGATGTTCAAGGGAACCAGGGATCCCACTTCCACAAGAAGCAGTGATGGCTTCAAAAGAGGATTGTACAAATTCCTGGACAATGGTGCTATCAGTGGTTACTAATCATGATGGCTATGCTTTGCCATCATGGTAGGAAGCAGTAATGTTCCTGAACACCAGTTGCTGGAAACCACAGGAGGAAGAATGCTCTTGTGGTTGGGCCCTGCTTGTGGACTTCCTACAGGCATCTGGCTGTGAGAACACTTACCTTCTTATGTACTTATTGAGATCTGAGCAGAAGCTGGACAGCCAGCTGTTGGGGGATTCGCTAGCTCTGGATTTCATGCACCGCTAGTGACTGGTGTCCAGTGGGACTGGTAGGGCAGAAGGTAGAGAGCCCAATGCTTGTTGGAGCCAGAACCAATGACAGGCAGAGCCAACTAAGTCTAGTTGTGCCACATCTGCCTCCCTGCTGAGTTCTACAAGGGCAACACGAAGACTAAGGAGAAGAAGGTTGACATCCAGTGCCACTGCCTGGACTGCTTGTAAGTTAGAAGGCAGGCAGTGGGGACTGACTGATAGTATACTGAAGTTGGTGAGACAGTGTCTGACAAGCCCGAATGCAACAGCCACCATGGGTCGTTCCCCAAGCTTCCCTGCCTGTTAAATGATGGAGCAGATGCATAGTTCTGAGACTAAGCCAGGCTTAGTTCCTCTTCTTCACTGGCCTTTTGTAGCTATTTCAAAACAAGTGCTGAAGAATTCCTTCCTTGAACACCAAAGCAATTTTGATCCAACCTGTGACTCGCGATTAATTAGGAAGGAGGATATTTATGGAGGAAGGCAAAAAGCCTGCTGTTCCTGAATAGTTCGCCATGGTAGAAATTTCACACCCAGTAAATCACTAATGAAAATGTCATTTCCCTGCTGGGTTTACCTGAGCCTCTATTAATCTCACCGTTTCCATTAGAAACAGAATTACTGTCAGATTTGCAAGGAAGAAGAAGTGTTGCATTGTTGCATTTTAAATTAGCATCCTCAGTACTGTAGGGTAAAGAGACGATCTGGAAATTAGAGCCGGGAAGTCTTCTTCACTGGCCCCCCGAATTGGATACATTGGCCATCTGCTCAGCTCTGATCACCATCACAGCTAACAAAATTCTCTTTCACAGACGAGTTTCATTCCAAAATAAAAGCTCAGCACAGACTGATTCTGCATTACCTCCCAGTGCATCCAGAGGGAGACAGTCCCAACAAGCGAGGGATGGGATTTTATCCATACTTGCCCAGTGAGGTTGTGGATGGGCATATACCAAGATTGCAATTACCGCTTCCTTCATTCACCTGGGGCAAGTGCATGGATAACCTAACCAAGGGGAGAGTTTTCAAATATGTATCAAGTAACCCAACCCCCCTTGTGGGCAGCAGGATCTGGAATCAAACCAGTCTGAAAGCAGCAAGTTGACATTTTCCTGTATTAAGAACAGCTACTTTGTGTTTCAAATATGTGTGTGTGTACAGAGTCCGAGTCTTCCTTGGAAGAGTGAGATGTTACGTATTTCTATTTAAAGGACATTTGTGATTTCTAAATTTGCATCTATAAATTAGGATGTGCAAATTTTAAAGAAAGCTGTGCCCTCCTTTTGGGGGGTAATGCATAAGTAGTCACTTTCCATGGGAAGCAATGGAGGAAGAGGAGATCAGGGTAAACAGGATTAATATAGAACATTCTTACGTAGACAAGCCCACCTGGATGTTTAGGTATGTTTTGCAGAGTTTTAATTTGTTTGTTGATTCTATTGTGGTTTTAATTTTCTGCATGTCTTAAGTAATAGTTGCAAAGATTTTAGTGATCATTTTATTGTTTTATTGTTTTTGTAAACTGCTTTGAGGTTTTTCCTACATTCAAGCAGTATATAAATTTTGTGAAATATGTGTGTGTGTGTGTGTGTGTGTGTGTGTGTGTGTGTGTGATCTCTGCATATGCACCATAATCCAAAGTACATTTAAGACACTGTCACCCTCCCAAAGAATACTTTGTTAAGGGTGCTGGGAACTGTAGCTCTCTGAAGGGTGAGCCATAGTTTCCAGGCTTCTTTGGGCAGGAAATGTGCTTCAAATGTACGGTTTTATCCAGGGCTTTTTTTTCCCAGACGGAACTCACCGGAACTGAGTTCTGACACGTCTTTGGTGCGTTTCAGCATCTCTGTAGTGTTGTGGCATGTTGGCACGTCGACATGTCGCTCGGGGCTGAGCGCCAGAGGCTGTGGGTGGCACGGCACTTTGTGTTGTGCGGCGGAGGCTGCAGGTGTCATGGCGGAGGGCGGTGGCATAGGAAGAGAAGCCTTTTTAGGGGTGATGTCCCTAAAAGCCCAACAACTTTGGCTCCTCCGCTAAAACAAGGTCAACAAGTTCTGGCACCTCTTTTTCTAAGAAAAAAAGAAAGCCCTGGTTTTATCCTAGGAACTCTGGCTTGTTAAGTGACCTGGGAATCGTAGCTCTCTGAAACTATAGTTCCCACGCTTCTTTAGACAGGGGATGTGCATTAAATGCATGGTGCGTATGCAAGCTCTTTTCTGCTCTCTTCATGTGCATTTGAACAACATTTTTCTCCCCAACCCCCTTACCTCCTGCAGGGGTTGTCAGAGGCTAGAAATAAGGTATTCCAGAGAGCCTGTTCTTGGTGGAAATGTCCAGGCACTGAAGCATGAAGGAGGTTGGTGCACAGAAAGGGAAGGGGAGGTGGAGAGAGAGAGAAGGAAATGAAGCAAGGAAGCTAGTCAAGCTTAGCAAGAAGGGGGCACAGAAGCTAAACATCAAGGTATGGGACCAAGGCAGACTCCAATGGTGGTTGGAGGGGAAGGCTTGGCTGAAGGAAACAAAACAAGAAGGAGCAAAAGAACGCAAGGAAAACCCTGCTAGATCAAGCCAGAGCCCATCTAGTCCAGAATCTGGTTCTTGTAGTGGCCACCAGGATGCCTTTGGGAAACAGGGTCCCAAAATAAAAGCAATCTCTTCTCCCGTGAGATACCTGCAAGTAGGACCTCATCACAAGAGCACTCTCCCTTCCTGTGGTTTCCAGGAGCATTTCTGCCTCCGACCGTGGAAGCAGAACAAAGCCATCATGGCTACTAACCATTGATAGCTTTATCCTCCATGAATTTGTCTAATTCCCTTTGAAAGCCCTCCACGTTTGAGGCCATCACTGCCTCCTGTCTTTAACCTCCTTCCACAGTTAACTACATGAAGACGTGTTTGCTTTTTATCTGCTCAGAATCTTCTGCATGCATTGCAGATGCTCTTCCACAGAGCTTTGGCCCTTCCTCCAAGGAAGCTTTCTTATATTGAGCCACACCATTGGTCCATATTTTGAAGAGCAAAAAAGAGGACGTTATGACGACTCTCATTTTAGATACCCCTACTATATGTAGGCTATAGAAGCTGTGATATACAGTGGTACCTCGGGTTACAGACGCTTCAGGTTACAGACTCTGCTAACCCAGATATAGTACTTTGGGTTAAGAATTTTACCTCAGGATGACAACAGAAATTGCGCGGCGGCAGCGGGAGGCCCCATTAGCTATAGTGGTACCTCAGGTTAAGAACAGTTTCAGGTTAAGAACGGACCTCCAGAAGGAGGTACCACTGTACTGCTGGGGGGTGGGGAAGAGAAGAGAAGAGAAGAGAAGAGAAGAGAAGAGAAGAGAAGAGAAGAGAAGAGAAGAGGAAAGCAAGTCTTCAACCACCAGTTGTGTCTATGTCTCATCCATTTTGGCAAATTTTAAAACTCCACCTTGACAGAAAATTTAACCTTGAAACAGAAGTGTCCTGGAAAAAGAGGACACATGGCAACCCTAGCAATTGCCTACAGACTGGCCCTGATTCTTCAGGGTTTCAGGCAGGTTCTCTCCCAGATCTACCTGGAGGTGATGTTGAACCTGGGACCTTCTGCATGCAAAGCAGGTGCTCTGCCACCAAGCTGGGGACTCCACCATATCCTCAGAGATGGAGTGTGTGATTCTTTGGGCAGCAAAGTGCTGGAGAGAGTCAAGGGTACCCAAGTGGGATACTAGGACACCAGAGGGTAGACTGCCTGGCAAACTCATATTTTGCAATGCTGATGTGCTGGTCCCGAGGGTTAACCGTGCGGCGAGGTCTGAGTCCAGTCCGAGGTCAAGGGTGCGGTATGGAGGCTGTCTGTCAAAGCTGAAGCGGGGTCCAAGGCAGGGAGTCGGATGAGGTCAGGAGCTCCAGCAGGACAGGGTGCAGGCAGGAACTGGCTACCAACAATGTTGCTCCCGCAACCTGGGACTGGAGCTGGCTGGCTTTTATCTGCCCCGAGGCATAGGGTGGCTCCGGTCCACAGGTGACTTGCCTCTCCTGGCCTGGAGGCGAGCACTCCTCCTGCAGGGACTTAGTTCCCTCCGCCTCTCTGCCCTGAGCCTCTGCAGCTCAGGAGAGGCTAGAGGGTTACTGGACCCAGAGGCAACCTCACATTCCCCTGACAGGGCTGAGAGTGGAGCACCTGCAGGCAATGGGTCATCCATCACCTCAGGAGCCAGAGCAGATTCAGCTGGTGCCTGCACCTGAGGATCCAGCACAGGTGAGGACCCTTCAGGCTCAAGCCCCAGCCCCGGCTCAGCTGGTTCTGGAGGCGGGGACTCCTGTGCAGGCTGGGATTCCTCAGGTTCAGCCTCCGAGTCCGAATCCCAGGCCATCACAGCTGACACCTGAGGAGTTAAAAAAGCTGGGGGGGGGTGCAGCAATAGATGCAGACAGTGGACTGAAATCAGTGAGTCTTTGCATCACCAAAACAGAACAGCTTGTTTTCTGTTTGTACTGACAAGGGTCACTTCCCTCAAATGCCAATCATCCTGTTTTCAGTCTCCCCCAAATGTCCCTGGATCAGGTCAGCGAACCCGTTGATGCTGTTGCTATGGAAGCAATTATGGGAAGATAGATTATAGTGACTCGGAGCATAATAAATTTCCCCTTACCTGATTTATGGTCTGTATCCTTTCCCCATCTCATCATACCATTTATAATGTTGCCAACCAGTCACCCCTATGACAACAGAATGGCAGAGAAGGAAAACAGGGTTCCCCCCGCACCCAGCGCGGGTTTTCTAGAACTGGAATGAATCTCCACAAACGGCTGTCATGCTCTGTAGGTGGAGCAGCCACCAAAGTCTTGAGTTAGGGGTTCTTTTTGGAGATTGTGGCTTACATAGAGAGAGAAGGTGGGTGAGGATCAACCCTCCCTATGTGCTGTCATCAACATCAGAATTACATGGCAAGGAGCAGCATGGCACCCATGCAGGAATGGGGGGAGGCAAAATTCAATTCGGTGAAATGAAAATGTACATAAGTCACACTTTATGAAACAGTATGCGAACCAAGATTTACATGCCTCTAAATTTTGCAGTGCAGTTCTTCAGCCAAATAATGTTTTAAAAATGCATCAGGTAGGGCGAAATGTTCACAATATGCATGTGTTTACAAAAACAACATGCAAAAATGCATTGTGTGGGGAGAAATTGCTTTGCAAAAATATGTACTGTATGTTCAGCAAAATTGCATAGAAACATGTGTTTATTAGAAGAGAGGGGCACTAATTTACTTATGAGTTTTCATGAGATTTTGCTTCAGCAAAACATGAATTTCTGCAGAGGTGTAGAAAACTGAACAGAAAATTGAGAAGCTGAAAGAACCAAAACTGACAGATCTAGCTTATCCCTATATCCATGGTGGGCTGCACTGAAGACCTCTGAAATCCAGATGTGACCTCTGGGCTAGTCATATGTGCTCTAAGGCAATGGTCCACCACTGAAGTTGGAAGTATAAAACAAATTACAGAGTGTTCCTTCCATCTTTTAAATCAAATTTTGGCAGTTCACCATAAAATAAAACAAAATTTCAATAAAATTTCTCCTCAGCTTTTGGGCAGCCACTGCAAATCTTGAAGCTCTGTCACAATTTTGTCAGAGCCAGAGAGCAAAAATCACCATCAGGTATCCTACTTAACAAATTCAGAATCAACTTTGCCCTCATCTCGGAATACAAACAACAGTATAATTGATGCCAATATTAAAATATGCCACAAGACAGTCCCATTAAAACAGCAACACCATTAAAACAGGAGTCTGAGGTTGAAATACTGGCAGAAGTACTCTGAATGCACATCTCCAGTCTTTCTTTCAGGGCCCTTATTTTCAAAGCAGTGAAGTGTGTTCCCAAATCACTTCTACCACATTTTGAATGTCAGCCCTGTCTTTGCCCTGAGAATCATCGCTCTGGAACATACTTTGTTAACATCCCCTTCTCCTTGCTCTTTTGCCAAACGCAAGTCCTCCCCAGTGATTTCTCCCTCCATGATGCTTTTAAATCTCACAAATCAATCTCTATCAATTTTTCATGCATGACTGTTCTCTTTGGTTACCACGCAATGTCCCTCCTCGTATTCAAAACACCTCACCTGGGGTTGTTTTGTAGTCTTGACCTTTACTTGATTGTTCTTCAAGTCCGAATTCCCTCAGCACCTCCTCTGTTCTTTCCTCAGACACATGATGAAAAGTGCTTTAGGGTACATATGAAGGCACGGCTCACACGGCAGAGTTAAGATTTGCCTGCTGGGTCAGATTGCAGGTCCATCTCCTAGCCCCAGGCTCCAACAGGCTCCAAGAAGACCATCCAGTTACAACCAAGATGTGCATAACATACTTGTAATACAGATAAGTAATCTGTGTTTGGTGACCCAGGGTGGTGTACCCAGGGTGGGCATCAATGGGGAGAGGAGCAGAGTATTTGCACATACATAGAGTCCTTGTATGTTGCAGAAGACAGGAAGTCTAACTGTAACTGGGGAGAAGAGCCTGTTTATTCCACTGCTTACTTCCTGTGTTGAGATGGCACAGTAATCCACAGCAAAACAGGTTGTAGTAGTGTGTTCTTGGTTGTATGAAGGTGTCGGTGTGTGTGTTGGTGGGCAAGTCACATGCCCAGGAAGTGGGGAGATCACCTGTTTGGAAGAAGAAACTTGCGGGCACACCTGATACAGCTTTCTCACTTCAGTGGCTTCCAGCGCTGGCCAATTCATCAGCTATGAGTCTTCCTTGACCAGTGACCCATGCTTTAATGACCTCCCAGTTAGACTATTGTAATGTGGTCTATGTGGTTTGGACCCTGCAGGTAGCGCAAAACACAACCACTAGAGTTTTAATTGCAATAGCAAAGAGAGGTTTTGTAACAATGAGCTGCACTGGCCACCAATTCACTACTGAGCCCAATTCAATGTGTTGACATTAGCATACAAAGCCCTAAATGGGTTATGTACAGTCTGAGTCACAAAGGAGATCTCACACGGCCAGATCTAAAAGAACATTAGTTCTGCAGTAGCAATAGTAGACCAGCAAGATTGCTTATTACTGAAGAGATGAAACAAAACAAGCTTCTTTGTTTTGCCAAATAGAAAATTGTCTCTTCCTTCTCTCCTGGTACATGCTGTTTCATGAACAATACTGGACTCATCCCCCACTCTGGCAGGCAAGTATGACCTTAGTTTATTAGCTGGGCTTGGATTGCACCAAATAGCACTCATTCTTTTTGGCCAAGTTGTTAAGCAGGACAGCATGTGGCCCATAACAATATGTACACTTCTGACCTATGTCTTTGAGTTCCAATTTGCCATCCCTGCCTATGACTGCTGGAACTGTATGAATTCAAAGCACTTACATTGCTACTAAAGGGGAAATGAACATAGCCAGCAATTAAAACATGGTGATTGCCAAGGGTCAGATAGGCTCACTGGGGTGGGGGAAGTAGTGAGTGGATGTTGTGCAATTCTGTGTCAGGACTGCAAGCACAGAGAGGTGCCCCACAGAGCCAAACATAAATAAACCCAGTCTGCAAGCAAATATAGCAAGTACTAGAGCACGTTTTTCAGGACCAAGGACAGCAACTAGAGAGATCAGACATTGTTCCAGTAAAAAATCTATAGTTGAGGCTTGTCCGTTGGGGTGAAAGGGTACAGCCACATCAATCTCAAAATGAATAAAAAAAACCCTTTGCTATTTATGGGATTATATATATATTTTTCATCTCTATTGCACACTGCCCTGGGTTCCTTTGGAAGGAAAGGTAATTCACAAATGCAAGAAACAAATAACAATTTGAACGAACAGCTAGACTAGCAAGGTTATTGAGAATGAGAGAGGGTGGAAGATAATAAAATTATTTGACACAAATCCATCATTCATGGTGCTGCTCCCACTATTGCATGGGGATGAATTAGCCACACCCAGCTCCCCCAGGAAGATGATGATTTGGCTAGTTATTTTAATTGTTGTTTTGCAGGTCCTCTTTATTGTTATATTTCAATAAATACAACCATTTTTTCATAATAATTCATTTTGTGGGTCTTCTTGCAAGATGTGATGGCAAATTGCAATTCTAAAAAGTATCATCCTCTTTTCCTCACCTTCGCCACCTTGAGTCTTAAATACGCAGTCCTCTAAAAGTTTCAGCTGCAGGATCGCAGATCCCTGTTCCTGCCTGGTGGTGAAGCTGGGAAGATACACTTGTTAATTTATTTTAACAAAAGTACTTGCTCTTAAAGCTACTACATCAGACATAACATAAAGGTGAAGAAATAAGCAGTGAGTTGATCAGCAGGGATGAAATGAAAGAACAGACCCTGTTTTAATTTAAATTGGGATCGATCTCCCTAATGAGAAGCAGAGAGTCAAAATAAATTACATAAATGGAGTTAATCATGATGGAGAAGAAAAAGAGTAACCTTGTGCCGGTCAAACTGATTTGGCTAATCCTAGCTAAAGGCAACCAGGATAATATATACTTTTGGTAATTTATTTTTTTAAAGGAATGTTCTCAGCATTTTTCTTGGGTTGTCCTTGAAGTCTGGAAGTTCTTAACAAGAGGAGAACTAATATGTAAAGATTGTTGTTGTTGCTGCTGCTGCTTCTCTATATGGAGGATGAGCAATCTTTCATCCTGGACGGCCATGTTGCCTTCCAGAGTAAATTCTGGGGGCCTCATGCCAAAGGCAAAAGAGAGCAAATTAAATGAAGGTGGATTTTGCTCTTCTTTAGTAGGTTAGTTTCTTCACACTCACATGTCCCTCTTTATTCTCCATCAAGGCACACAAGAGACATTATTAGAGTTCAAGGACACTTCTCAGCCAAGAAAAAACATGTAAGTGAGGGCTGCTGACTGGGGAAGATCTGTGACCTAGCAAGAGCCCAGAGGGCCAGAAAAGTGTTCTGGAGAGCCGCATTAGGCTTGAGGCTCCCCATCCTTGGTTTACATCCTTCTTAAAGGACTATCTGATCATATAAACTGGAGATTCCAGGGACTGAACCTTCTGCACACAAGGCAGTGAGCTATGGTCCTTCACCCCCTGTATACCAGAATGGTGGCTTGGGCCAATAGTCTCCCACCACCACCTTCTGGAACTTAACCACTTCTTAAAATTGTATGTCTCAGTTCCCTCTGGGGTTCGGAAGGTAACCTGAGTGGGATTAATGCATGACAAAAGTGTTCCACCTCTTATTTGTCCTCAATCATCATTGTCTGCTTCTCTTTCCCCAGGGATTGCAAAAAACCAACAACCTTCCTTTGAAAACTAAATAAGGGAACAGAATGAATTGGGCAAACTATACATTTATGGATTCATTTGCTTCTGAGATTTGGATTCTTGGTTTTTAAAAAAGAATCGAGAACTTGGTGTGTGCAGAACGCTCGTAGCTCTTAGAATGGCATACAAAATCTTGCATTGCTAATGAATGTCAGTAACAAAAAACAAATCAAGAGTACACTCTGTCCTTGAATTCCTAGGTAACTGTTCTAAACCAAGCTGAAGAAGGACTTAAGATTTGCAGTTGAAATAAAAGCACGGAGACCATAGATCTTTGAGTATGTATCTACCACTGCCCTCTACTGATAACAAAAACACTTAGCACAAATGTATAAAAAGATTTGATTTCTAACATGTCTTTGGCATTGTTGTACCAACAGACCTATAAGTGGACAAAGTGTGCATTGTTCTGTTGTTATACTGGAGTGCACTGAGGGCTTACATCCCGCACCATGCTTTTAACCCTTTCCTGCTGTACTAACAGTTTGCTTTATACCTGGTCTCCCTAGGAGAATGCATTGGAAATATAACAGCTGGAAACTGATGTCAGGAAATAAATATATGGCATGACTGCATTTAGAATCCCGTTGTGTTGTTGAGATGTCGCCAGACCACCCATTAGGCAAGGTATTCACTTTACCTAATGGGTGGGCTGGCCATATCTCAACAACAGATCAGGCAGAGGTAGTGGATAAAAATAAATAAATCAAACCATGAGCGGTAGTGGATAGGTTTCCCCCAGCCCATCTACCACTGTCTCTGGCCTACAGCCCCAACCTGACTTCAGAGCTGCCTGACACATATTTGCAGGCTGGCCATAGCTGCACATTTCTTTGCGCATATTTGCTGCAACATTGATGCTGTAGACTAACTCTGTAGACTACAAACTGCCCAGAACGTATGTAGGAAGAGTTCCTCAAGCCCTAGAAATCTCACAATAGTCAGCAAATGTCTCTTGTGTGTTTAGACACTTGTCTCTGCCTCCTCTCTGCTATACGTCAGATGTACAGTGGTACCTCAGGTTAAGTACTTAATTCATTCTGGAGGTCCATACTTAACCTGAAACTGTTCTTAACCTGAAGCACCACTTTAGCTAATGGGGCCTGCTGCTGTTGCTGCGCCGCCGGAGCCCGATTTCTGTTCTCATCCTGAAGCAAAGTTCTTAACCTGAAGCACTATTTCTGGGTTAGCGGAGTCTGTAACCTGAAGCGTATGTAACCTGAAGCGTATGTAACCTGAAGTGTATGTAACCTGAGATACCACTGTATTTGTGAGTCTCTCTCAGGCACATCTGTGAAGATGTGCTTCTACTAAAACTTTTGCTGATTTTTTTCCTCTGTCTTCTGTCTTTCACATATTTATTTATTTATTTATTTATTTATTTATTTAAAAATTGCAAACCATTACTTTAACATTTTCTAAGCGGAGTAATGACAGTCCAAACTGTAACACTGAAATAATAAAAAGTAAGTAAAGATACATATCAATATACTAGTGGTCCAGGCCACAGTCTTATTGATCAGGGGGAACTTGTGAGATACATATGTCTGAATATGTCTGAAGCAAATAATTGGTGGCAGAGGGGAAGGCATTCAAGGGAGTTGGGGCAGTACCAAACAATATCCATTTTCAAGTCACTGCCATACGATGTTTTGCAGGATGTGATGCCAAGAGTAAACTTTCCCCATACAATGTAAATGATCTACATAAAGGTGCAGGTGGTCTTTCAGATCACCTGGTTCCAAATTGTCCGGGGCTTTATATGTCCTGAGCAACTAGTGCAGAAACCAAAAACTATTGTAATTTTTAAATGGATAGTGCAATTTGTGCTAGCTTTTGTCACACCAAAAATGTTGATAAGTCACATTTTGCTCCACCATCTTGATTTGAAATGGCACCCAGCACCCAAATCTCAAGGAAGCCTGAAACCTCACCTTTAACATAATCCTTTACTAATTAATAGTGGCCCTCATAAAACAATAACATGTCAAACTTATTTGCTTAACAACAACCTTTATTAGAGGCAGACGTTTAAGTCTCTCCTGGCAAGGCAACACCTTGGGAGGTTATTTTTGTCCCATCACACTGCCATTGGGCGCTCATGAGAAATATAAGAGGCAAAACTCTAGGTAGTCTCTTCATTTCATCAGCAAGCAAATTAGTTCAAAGGATGGTTCCATTTTCGTGTTTTAGAAGCTTAAAAGCCTTTCCGTGTTGACTTCAGTTGGACCCTCACTTCTTAATCTAGAGCTTTCACAAAAGCTTCCTTTCTCTTCAGCCACCAAATGATCTTCCACCGCCTTATCAGCAACACTAATAGCACAGAAATCTTCTCATTAGGGAAGCTGGCCTTCTGCCCCTGATGTACATAAGACTGGGACACCGTAATACAAAAGACACTTCCAGATTTATAATGATGACAAATGCATGCCAATTTGTGAATCCAAGTCATGAAATGGGTTATTTTAACCCATCATTCTTTTGAGCCATGGGTTTCTCATACAGAAAACGAGCACAGTGGGGAAAAGAAGACATGAGTCCAAGATAATGGATGAAGAACCATATATTCAAAGATGGTTTCCTTAACATTGTGTTCCAAAGATAAGGTTTGAGTATTCTCATAAGTGCAGATGTAGGATGCCACCAACCCGGTTCTATTGTTACTATGAATTTATAATTACCATGAATTAATTAACTAGATTTCTATCCTGCCATTCCTCCCAAAGGAATCCGAGCAGCCAACACGCGAATGACAAAAGAGATTTTTCCTTCTCCTAGATGGGCAACCTTGCCATGTTGACAAGCCCCATCTGCTTAGTGGTAGAGCATGATTGCTGAGATAGCTCAGTTGGTAGAGCATGAGCCTCTTAATCTCAGAGTCAAGGGTTTGAGCCCCAAGTTGGGCAAAAGATTCCTGCATTGAAAGGGGTTGGACTTGATGACCCTTGTGGTCCCTTCCAACTCTACAATTCTATGATTCTAAGATCTACTTTGCATGCAGAAAGTCCCAGATTTAATCCCCTAAATCTCCAGATAGGGCTGGGAAAGCCCTCCATCTGAAATCCTGGAGAGCTGCTGCCAGTCAGTGTGGACAATACTGAATTAGATGGAGCAGTGGCCTGGTTCAGTATAAGGAAGTTTCCTGTATTCCTTTGACAGGCTTCCTCAACCTTGGCCCTCCAGATGTTTTTGGCCTACAACTCCCATGATCCCTGGCTAGTCAGAGGTCAGGGGTGATGGGAATTGTAGTCTCAAAACACCTGGAGGGCTGAGGTTGAGGAAGCCTGTCCTATGATGTGTAACCAGAGGTAAGCAACAGAAAAGAGCAATAAGGGAGAGTTGGGAGTATATGCTAAGTATTTGAAGTGTGTTTGTAAAAAATAGACTTGGGTCTGTTTACGTAGGATATATAAAGCACTGTGTTTTGCTGCCTTAAATACTGAATTGATGAAAATGGGACGCTTTTTTCCATGATGGATATAACGATCATGTAATTCACAAAATATATGAGCCATTAAAGCCCTGTGACATCTCTTCCCCGTGCTAAAGATTGTAAGTGGGATTAATGGTACCAATAAATCCATTCCCATAGGGAAGACTATAACAACAACAATCCCAAAAAGGGGGGAAATGCTAGGAAATATAGCCCACCTGGTAGGTTTATGGCCTTTCCAAACACAGTAATCATTTTAAAGAGATGCTGATTAGTGCTGGCAACAAGATTGGAACTGGAAGCTTACACGACATCCATTTAAACCGGAGCGCTGGGGAGTCTATAAGATCCCATTTTGTGGCTCAGACGGAGATGATTCATCCTGGTTGCAGGTGCGGCTTGTTCCTTGCACGCTTCCACAAATGGATGAAGAAAGCAAAGTTTGCACAAAGGAATCAAACAACAGAATCCAATTCTCAATTTGCACAGGTGGGGCTGGTTTAGCAAATCGACACCAGCGCTGAGCCAAAATCTGTGCTCCAGTTGTGGTTTTGTGTTGCTGGCTTATCTGCATTGTTGTTGTTGTTGTTTTGGTTTTTGTAAAAAGAGCATGTTGAGATTTCTTTAGCATTTCTGCAGGAAGGAGTTATAGTTATTTATATAAATATTTATAAACTGCACTTTAAAAAAAAAACAAACCACAGTGATGAAAGCACAAGGGATGGCAAACTGGCAGGGAAGGGGGAGATGGAGCGGAATGTCCCAAACAGGAGCACTCCAGACTGCAAAGTTTTGATTGAGATTCATTTTTCCATTGAGACATTATAATTAATGGACTGTTCTAATTTCCTTTGAGACAACATTCCTAATTGCAGTACTTCTCACTTATGACTTCTAGGCATTCCTGCCGGCATTGATTCATTTCAATTTGCATTTCTGCACTCTTCAATTATAGATGCCCGGTCAATATAGGTAGGCAAGTGGTCCATTCTTTTCTAAGGCTGCCTATTATTTCAGAGGGAGAAAGGAGTTACCTGGTGGAAACTGAATGCTGCAATATGTCCTGTTCTTAGCTAGGTCTAATGGTGACAGAGCAGCATAGGTGGGCACAGGGATGGGCACTGGATGTGCCCAGACACGCCTTAATGTTTCTTTCTTAAAAGAGGGATCAAGGGAGATAGAACAACAGAAAGAGATGCAGGCAGAATTAAAAAGCTGGAAGGGATCTGGAAGGAATTCTGCCTGAGTCTGCCTCTGGAAGCAATGGTGGGGTGATTGGCTCCAGCAGTAGCAGTAAGCGGGGAGCAGAGGCTCATTTGCTTCACACAGAAGCTGTGAATCCATTCCAACCTTTTTTTTCTGCCTGCATCTATCTCTGTCTTACGGCTCTGTCTCAGTTTGAGCTCTGCTTGCCACCTTTTGTAGAGCGAGATCTGTAGGGACGAAGGGGTGCTTTTGTGGCATGCAAGCAAGGAAGAGCCATCCTGCCCTCTGCCCTCCAGATCTGCCCTGCCTCTGGTCAGCTTGGCGTGGGTCTTCTACTGTACAAGAAAAAGATACAGTGGTACCCTGGGTTACAGACGCTTCAGGTTGCAGACACTTCAGGTTACAGACTCCGCTAACCCAGAAATAGTACCTCGGGTTAAGAACTTTGCTTCAGGATGAGAACAGAAATTGTGTGGTGCCAGCGGGAGGCCCCATTAGCTAAAGTGGGACCTCAGGTTAAGAACAGTTTCAGGTTAAGAACAGACCTCCAGAACGAATTAAGTTCTTAACCCGAGGTACCACTGTACCCTGTTTTGTCTTCTTGACCACTCTTGTTGTGGTTGTTTTGTTAGCTTTTGTGCCTTTTTACCTCTTCTTGTCCTTATTTCGTTCAGCTTGTCATTCGTACTGCTTTTTCCTTTGTTGAAATAAATAAACCTATACAAAACCCCAGGTGCCTTGTGGATTATCAGAGGCTGGAACCCTGACCACTTAACAAGGTTCTAGTTCAATGGTTTTCAAACTCTCCCGCTCTACAGACTACTTGAAAATTGCCGCCTGTTGCTTAGCTGTTGTGATGTGCTGTGCTAGATGCTAAAGTATCTTCTTTAAAAAGTATATGAGATTCAAGTTTAACACAATAAAACGTAATAAGGCGCCAAGGAAGCAATTAAAATACAATTAAAAATCAATATTTGCAATTTAGCTGTAATGTCCTTGCTGTGCTGGTGCAATGTCGTGTTCAGCTACATGGTGGCATAGCTATTGGTGTTCCTCTGGTGTAAGAATGATCAGTCCGTCAGAACAGTAAATAAGAGTTGGTCAACGTATAGACCAGAACTTGTGCAAGGAGCAACCGCGGGCAAGAGTGTAACCTTGCGAGCAAAATTCTCATGCAGGCAATTCTATCTTTTAGACAACTTGCTCTGCAAATAGATGCCTGCAGGAATCCACCACGGAGTGGTAATGAGAAAGGTCAGCCTGCCTCAACTCAAGGGACCATCTGCATGAAGAATTGTTGCCCATCCTGAAAACATAGGAAGCTGCCTTATCCTCCATCACAACACTTGCCCACCTTGTTTAGCATTAACTATACTGACTGGGAGTGGTTCTCCTGCATTTCAGGCTGGGAACATTCCCCAACCTACCTGGAGATGTCCAGGATTGAACCTAAGACCTTCTGCATGTAATTCTCTGACCACTGAGCTATGGCCTTTCCCTGGGCTTCCAGAAACTCCCCACCCATTTTTGAACTCAATTCTTTTCTTTTCTTTTAAAGCAGGAAGTATCCACAGGGATGCGGGTGGCGCTGTGGGTTAAACCACACAGCCTAGGACTTGCCGATCAGAAGGTTGGCGGTTCGAATGCCAGCAATGGGGTGAGCTCCCATTGCTCGGTCCCTGCTCCTGCCAACCCTGCAGTTCGAAAGAACGTCAAAGTACAAGTAGATAAATAGGTACAGCTCCGGCGGGAAGGTAAACGGCGTTTCCGTGTGCTGCTCTGGTTTGCCAGAAGCGGCTTAGTCGTGCTGGCCACATGACCTGGAAGCTCTATGCTGGCTCCCTTGGCCAATAAAGTGAGATGAGCGCCGCAACCCCAGAGTCGGCCATGACTGGACCTAATGGTCAGGGGTCCCTTTACCTTTACTTTTATCCATAGAGACAAGTAGCTCCCACTTCAGAAGATCACCTTCCAATGCTTGGAGAGCAATCAGAATGGCGCCAGGAGCAGAACTAATGCATCCCCTTGCAAGTTTATTTAAAACGAATGCTCAGTGCCTCAGACGGGGGCTGCAGTATTAGCAGAATGAGGAGTGTGAGGAGAATACTTTATTTTTATGACAAGGCAGGAGGCGATGCTGAGGCTGTTTGCCTTCCCACCCACACCAGCTGTTGGGAATCAAGCCCAGGTTGAGGGGAGGTGGGAGAAAAACAGAGGATGGGGAGGAGCTGTTTGTGTTTTATAAGCCACAGAGAACGATGGAGAAAGGATGGAGGACAATGCCACACAGTGCCCTAGAGAAGATTTTGAGCATGGTTCATGGTTTGTAGGAGAGAGTGAGAGGGGGGCGGAAGCAGTTGTCTATCCCACCCCATGTTTAACCTGATGAAGGGGCTCTTGGATCCAAGAGCTGGGACTTCTGCCTTATCCTCTAGTGTAAGAGGAGTTGTGAACCCTCTGAGGAAAGCGGGGAGCAGGCTTGGGGGAGCTTACCCACTTTTTTGGAAGATGTTTACATACCACCCTTCCATCAGAGACCACGGGGCAGTTCAGAATAACAATTAAACAGTAAAATTAGAAATCTATTCCCAAACACAGAGGAAAATAAGGAAGGCAAGGATATGGGGCGTGCTCAGATTTGGAAGGTGGCTCTCGTAGAAAAGTTGACAGCAAACCTTAGATTAGTAAACACACAAAAGTAAACAGACATATTCACGCCTATCTGGAATGATTTTATCATTTGCACAGAGCACCAAGTCGCCCAATTTCCTCCATCGGCATACACCTATCTATGGTTGAATTGAAGGAGGATTGGAGATTTTGAGACATCAACTGTAAGGGAACCAGAGGAAGGTTAATTTTCAACCCCACCAGCAACAGCAGCAACAACCCATCACTATTATCTTTACAGTGGTACCTCGGGTTACAGACGCTTCAAGTTACAGACTCTGCTAACCCGGAAGTAGTACCTTGGGTTAAGAACTTTGCTTCAGGATGAGAACAGAAATCGCACAGCGGCAGCGGGAGGCCCCATTAGCTAAAGTGGTACTTCAGGTTAAGAACAGTTTCAGGTTAAGAACAGACCTCCGGAACAAATTAAATTCTTAACCAGAGGTACCACTGTATTCTTAATATTATAACTTTATAATCACAATTTCAAAGCATTTCAAATATGTATATTTTCAATAATCTTCAATCCGACTGGGTTCAAACAACTTTAGAAGAGGCAGTGAAATGAAGAAGACCAAGTCTATTTAATAATTTTTTTATTTGCCTGGCTGTAAATGTTAATTTTTATGTGAGTTCTCTCTTTCTGTTAAACGAAATACTATGAGCAGAAGGGGAAGCTTAAACAGGTGTGCTATTCTTCCCCTCTTTTTCCTTTCTTTCTTTTTGTTACTTTTTCTTCTTCTTGATTTAGGTACAAGTTATGCAAAATGGTAGTTTATGCTGAGTTAACTTTGCTGCTGGAATCTACAGATTAAAAAATCTGCTATATGCCCAACTTGATGTTTACTCAATACATTCATTTATAAAAAATAAACAGTGAAATTATATATCTATCCCAAACTATAGAGGATAATAAGGAAGACAAAGGACCATGGTGAGAATTATGAGGTTTTGTGAAGAAGCAGAGTCTTCCCTTGACTTCAGAAGGATAAAGGCAGGCAAAGGCAAGGAAGACAAAGAGGAGCAATATGGTCAGAATCTCATGCGAGATAAATCAAAGGGTCAATGCGCTCAAGACAGAAACAAGTGGAGCGAGATGAGAAACAGCAAGAAAATATCGCAGAAATCAATAAGGGATAAAATGAAAACCCGAGCCAAAGTTTTTGCAGACTTGATAGGAAGAAACGGATGGATCTGCGCCGTGTTGGAGAGATGAACATGACAAGACTTCACTGAAGAATTAATACAACGGAAACATGAAAAGGGATGAATCAAAGGAAAAGAGCCAAGCGATGTGCTTGAGGAGAAGCTTGGAGAGCAACACGATTAAAAGAGAATACAAAGAGTTAAGAAATGAGGGGAACCTTTACCATGAGGAAAGAAACATTTGGGGCTTTTTGGTTTAGGAAAAATAGGGGGGAGTAAAAGAGGACTTGACTGAGGTGTATTGCCCAGACAGGGGCATTTTGCGGCCCACGAGAGCAGTGAAGTAACTGAGGCAGGACGCCATATCCAAGACCGTGTTGATCGGAAGCCCCTCTGTTCCCCTCAGGTGGCCCCAAGTCTTCCATCCTGTCAAAACACCCAGAAAACAAGAACCACCCCCTCAAAAAAAATTCCTCTTCAATTTTGGGCCCAAGCAGCTCAAAACAAAAATTAATAACCCAAGTATGCCAATAATACTGCCTCCTGGAAAAGACATTTGAGGGAGTGGCCCTTGCCATTGTGCTGCCATTTTCCCACAAGTGGCTTTCTTCAAATGAACAGCTTCCCTTTGGTACCATCTCCTTTGGAAACAAATGCAGTTGCCTCAGCTCTCTTGGAAGTTGATCACCCTCTCAGAAGCTCTGGCTTTCTGGGCTATAACCTCCCCTCCAGTCAAGATCTAGGCTTACCCAATGCCTAACCGCCTTACAAAGTTGTGGTGATTGCTACAAGATAGGCAAAAACCAGATGGCCAGTGCCAATTGGCCAAATGGAGAAAAATCCTGCCCGGCCCCAAATATGGCGGCCGACTTCGTCCATAGCAAGGTCATAGCACAAGTAAAAGCAGTCAAAATTAAGGGAGGGAGGGTGGGAGATCTGATGAAAAAGGCAGAGGAAGGGTGCTAGGGAGGACGCAATTTAAACATCCGTGGAAGTGGGCCCAAGCATCCCTATTGGTTGGTTGGGCCTGCTATCAGGGCAATGCCCGGCCAAAGTCTCCCGTATTGGCCAGTTTGGCTGACAGCCAGACAATCTGGCCTGCCATTTGTTGGGTCACTTGCATGGTCCGAGGCCTGGCCGCAACACCACCCACTGAGGAAGGTGAGCGGACTTCTTGAAGTGAATTATGGCAGTAAGGTGGGTATTTCTGCCGGTGTTCTCCTCAGCAGTAGGAAATGCAGGAGCAGGGCCCAGCTAGAGTAAAACAGGCTGTTCTGCAGTTGTCCCAGTGGTCGTGTTCGTTCCTACTGCTGGGTGTCCTTCACTGTTGCACCATTTGATGTTGTTACAGAAAGGCTAGCTCACAATTCCTTAAAACAGGGGTGGAGAACCTGTGGCCCTGTCAGGAGATGATTGGTGAGTGCTAGAAGAAATAAGAGTCCGGGAATCCAGCCATATTTACAAGATTTATTGGTTTATTGCTGCTATTTACATGGAGCTCTGAGAGTGCATCTGCATCATGGAGTGTCAGTTGCAGAGACTGACGAAGCTTTTGCTTTCTTCCAGCATAACCACTTCCGGAACACTCCCCCTTTCCTTCCTCTGTTACGAGAGTGGCTGGGCCCCGGAAGCTGCTCCCCCCTCTCTGATTCATTGCTTCCTGACAGCTCTTCGTCCCCCTCCTCATCTGAGGAAGTACAACTGCTAAGTATCGGAGGTTTATCTCTGTAGGTCCCCATTCTCTCCCCCTTCTCTGCCTCCAATTCCCTGACAGGCCCTCCCTGATGTTATTGGACTTTCTCACTGACCATTGACCATGCTGGCTGGGGCTGATGGGAGTTGGAGTCCAGCCACATCTGGAAGGCCACAGCTTCCCTGTCCCTGTCTTACCGCCTTAGATTCAGCCATGAGAGTTCTTGGTATTTTTCATGGAGTTGTGATTAATTTCCAGGACAAGGACTAAAAGAAGATGGAACACCATACTTTTAAAGCACATTCAACACACCTTTAAAGCACATGACTTCTCAAAAGAATCCTGGGAATTGTAGATTCCCTCTCACAGAGCAGCAAGCTACAGTCCCCAGGATTATTTACGGCAAAACTCCATCTTTTGTGCATTCAACTCAAGAAAAGAACAGGCATCCATGTTGAAACAGCAGAAGTACAATTAGAATAAAAAGAACAAAGGATGAAAGAGAGGAGGCAGTAAGATAAATCTGGATGTCATGTACATAGCAGTGATGTTGAAGATAAAGTGAAGGAACAGAATCTGAACACGATTATAAGACTTTAAAGGGGGCTGAAACACAGCACAATGTCAGCTGATAAGGAAAACTAGGAATGTCAACATCCATTAACGTAAATTTTTAAAGAGTTAACACAAGTTAAGAATGAAACAAGAACAGGACAGTACTATTTTTAAAAAAACAAACCCAAAGTGTGAAGATAAATAGGGGATAAGAGAGAAATCAACTAGGTCAAAAACAGGAAAGATAATGGTTTTACAAGAAGAACCTTAGAAATCTTGCCAAAGGCCGTTTCAGGGGGTATAAGGAGCTAAACAAAGAGTTTCATTACAGAAATGAAAGACTCTGCAAAGTTCAAGAAGTTTAGATGAAAAACAGAAATGCTAAAGGACAATCAATTAGCAAGAACAGAAGGGCCAAGAGCTGGCTTCTTGAGAATGGGTGAGATCACAGTTTGCTTAAAATTAGAAGTGGGAGTACCAGAAAGAAGGAGAAAGGTTGAAAAATGTAGGAAGTGTAGGGGAAAAACAGCAAGAGCTCCAGAATATAGGAAATAATTGGGTAAAGGATCAAAGTGGGGGGAGTATAATGGGCTTTATCGAGAAAAAAGAAAACATTGCCTGTAATAATGGTGTGTGTGGCTGAATGAATGAGAAATAACTAAGTAGTTAAAGGTGAGGAACACCCTCCAGCTGTCCCTATTTCAATGGGACATTCCCGGAATTTCAGAACTCATCCCAGCTTCTGATTTGATCCTGGAATGTCCCGGGGACTCATCTTTTGGTGCGGTGTTCTCGCATCCCGATTTTCATCAGGGGGATGTTGGAGGGTAGGGGACTATCTGTAAGAAAGAGGTGAAGAAACATCAAATGGATGAAGAGAAAGATGGACGAAAAGAAAGCATGGAGTGGGGAACCTTTATTAACCCAAAGGCTCCAGGGTTTGGCAGGGCCAAAGGCAAAGGATGGTGAAGCAATGAATGGCTTGCTTACCTCTGTGCCACATAAAAGCCTCAGGTTTCTAAAGTCACATGTATCTTGCAAAGCAAAGTGTCCCCAGAGCATTTTGGGTGAGGCCTCAACCCTTCATCCCTCTTGCCAGATCCTGCAAAATGATTCTATCTCATGAGATCTCATGATAGCCTAACAGAACTCTTCCCTCCTCACTGCTCTTTGCGCCACATGCCCACACCCTCCAATATTTCTCTTATGAAAATTACCCTGCCCTGCCCGTACAGGCCAGTCTTGCCAGACTCTAGGGTTGTGCGCTCATCTCACTCTATAGGCCGGGAGCCAGCGCTGTCCGGAGACACTTCCGGGTCACGTGGCCAGCGTGACAAGCTGCATCTGGTGAGCCAGCGCAGCACACGGAACGCTGTTAACCTTCCCGCTGGTAAGCGGTCCCTATTTATCTACTTGCACCCGGAGGTGCTTTCGAACTGCTAGGTTGGCAGGCGCTGGGACCGAATAACGGGAGCGCACCCCGCTGCGGGGATTCGAACCGCGGACCATGTGATTGGCAAGTCCTAGGCGCTGAGGCTTTACCCACAGCGCCACCCGCAGGGATGTCCTATTCCATTATTGTTGTTGTTGTTGTTGTTGTTACAGTGGTACCTCGGTTACAAACACTTCGGGTTACAAACTACACTAACCTGGAAGTAGTTGCTCTGGGTTGCAAACTTTGCCCCAGGATGAGAACGGAAATCATTCTCTGGCGGCGCGGCAGCAGCGGAAGGCCCCGTTAGTGAAAGCACACCTCAGGTTAAGAACAGTTTCAGGTTAAGAACAGACCTCCGGAACAAATTAAGTTCGTAACCCGAGGTACCACTGTACTATACCTTGCCCATCTGACTGGGTTGCCCCAGCCACTCTGGTGGCTTCCAACATATATCAAAGCATTATAAACTTCCCTATCCAATGCTGTCTTGAGATGTCTTGTAAAGGTTGCATAGTTAGTTATCTCCTTGGCTTGGGGAAGGGGGCAGTGTGGTGTAGTGGTTAAGAGTGGTAGACTCGTAATCTGGTGAACCGGGTTCGTGTCTCCGCTCCTCCACATGCAGCTGCTGGGTGACCTTGGGCTAGTCACTCTGACGTCTCTCAACCTCACTCACCTCACAGAGTGTTTGTTGTGGGGGAGGAAGGGAAAGGAGAATGTTAGCCGCTTTGAGACTCCTTAGGGTAGTGATAAAGCGGGATATCAAATCCAAAATACTCCTCCTCCTCCTCCTCTTCTCCTCCTCCTCCTCCTCCTGCTCCTCCTCCTCCTTTGCCTCATAACTCCATACCCTCCAACATTTCTCTGTTGAAAATAAGTACGTCCTATCATACCCTCCAACATTTCTCTAATGAAATAGAAACGTCCTAAGGAAAAGCAGGACATTCTGGGATCAAATCAGAAACCAGGACAGCTTCAGTAAATCCAGGACTGTCCCTGAAAAATAGGGGCCCCTGAGCAAAGTCAGCTTCTGTGTAGTGTGCCTGGAACAAGGCTTATTTTCTGGTTCTCAGTGTCTATCTTTTTCTTTTTCGTACTGTTTTATTGTTTAACTACGTCAACAGCAAAGCCACGTGGACATTAGGGGGCATACCAATAAATAAATAAATAGAAATAATAATTTCCATACATTCTCAGTGGTTCGCTTGGGAATTTCAGGCACAACCTCAAGCAACCAACTTGGAGAAGTTTAATTCTCTCTCTCTCTCTCCACTGGCGTCTTGTTCCAAAGAACTTGTTTTTGTTTCCATGTGAAGAGAGGCAAGGAAGACGGGGAGGAGGCAGGAGCTGTCACCCGCCTTTATGCTCAGTCACATTCACACTTCTCTCATTCTGATCAATCTGGCAGTTCTGCGGCAGGCCGGGGGAGGGGGCAAGAGAAAGCCCAAATAACAGTATTGCGTCGGGTGGGGTGGGGGGGAGCAAAACGAAACACAAAACAACATTACGGAGTGCACCAGCTGTGAAGGAGAAGAACAACAGGAGAGAGGAGGGGAAGATTGATGAGGGAAGCCACATTGAACTTAACGGCGTGTGGATTGGTCTCGTGCTGTATGGTTAGCTAATGGTTGTAGTCTGTGGCATTGGTCTTTGGCTGGTGCGTCTGGACCCACAGGTGGGCCCTATCCTGACCTGAGCTGGGTTGCATCAGCAACAGCGGGTTGTCTCCAACTAAATGTTTGCTCAGCCTCCATCTGCACCATATCATTAGGGCGGGATAATTCCACTTTAAACAGACATGGCTTCGTCCAAACAATCCTGCAACTGTAGTTTGTTAAGAGTGCTGAGTTAAAGATAAAGGTAAAGGGACCCCTGACCATTAGGTCCAGTCGCGGACGACTCTGGGGTTGTGGCGCTCATCTCACTCTATAGGCCGGGGGAGCCAGCGTTTGTCCGCAGACAGCTTCCAGGTCATGTGACCAGCATGACTAAGCCGTTTCTGGCGAACCAGAGCAGCGCACAGAAACGCCGTTTACCTTCCCACCGGAGTGGTACCTATTTATCTTCTTGCACTTGATGTGCTTTCGAAGTGCTAGGTTGGCAGTAGCTGGGACTGATAAACAGGAGCTCATGCCGTCGCAGGGATTCGAACCGCCGACTTTCTGATTGGCAAGCCCCAGGCTCCCAGCCCTGCAATTCTCAGAATTCCCTCTTCCAATAGAACTCTCTATGTAAGACGATCCAAGAGGGCTCTATCCCAGACACATCAAACCACGGTCTCCATATATTTGCACTTATATGCATACTTTAATGTAATATATGCTTATTCCCCCCCCCCCCACACACACACACATTACTTGGCTGGAAAAATTCACTGCAAAATTCAGAGAAATGAGAATTTTAAAGGGTGGTTGTGTTTAAGTTCTGACATTGCTTCAGAAAGTGTGAATTAGGCAAGTTTGCCTTTCAGTGCAAACCGCATCAAGTTTAACCCCCAATCCTAGTTGGGGAGCATTTGCTAATGCACTAGTCATTTTCCAACATATTATGCTTCAGTTAGATGGGGAAGGGTCGTGCCTCATCTGCCTCACATGCAATAGGGTCCCAGGTTCAATCTCCGCCATCTCCAGTTAGATCTGGGAGAGACCCCCGGCTACAACCCCAGAGAGCTGGTCTTCAACTGGTCCAGACCCAAGGCCCACCTCTGACTCCCAACCTGCAACGTAGGACCCATTTTCACATATTCACTTAATAATTTATACTTAATAGTTTATCTTGAATAGTGCCAATGTGGCACATCATTAATCCTTGGATGGCAATAGGCATAGTCTTACCTTGGCATTGCTGCAAGTTATTTTTACACTTGTCCTTAGTCACAAGCATGAGAAGCTATTGAAAATCAGTGGGCGTTTTTAAAAAATGGCAAACACTGGGCAACCTCTGCATTCTGGCCCCCACAGTGGCATAGCGTGGGGGGCCCACAGGGGCAGTTATCCCAAGTGCAGAATTGTTAGGGATACAAAATTTCAATACCCAGCGCTGCCTCAATACAGCTGTGCACTTCCTTCGCTGGGCTCCATTAAAAACAGCTTCTCCGTGCGAACCAGGAAGTGATCTCTCCAGTCTACGGAATGAGTCTTCTATTCTTATCTCTGTGGCTGTGATCTCCTGCGTGACGCAGGCTCTCTTAAGCAGTTGAATGCACATGCGTACTCCGTCCATTTCCCTCCCACCTGCCCACCCTGCTCTGTGTGGACCCGGGTACTGGCAACCCATGCTACATCACTGGGTCCCCAGCATACTTCCATTCTGGGAGAGTTATGGAGAACCAGAGACACAGACTAGATAGAAAGTGTCCCTGATCCCTTAGAAAGTGTCCCTGCACTGCCTTAGAAAGGAGGGTCAGAAATACATTTCTCCTTGGACTCAGCTATGTTGTTGTTGTTGTATAGTCGTTTAGTCATGTCCGACTCTTCATGACCCCATGGACCAGAGCACACTAGGCACTCCTGTCTTCCACTGCCTCCCGCAGTATACAGCTGCAAATAAAATGTTTTAAATGTGTTGTAAAGTGCAATGCACATATGTGACACTAGATGGCAACAGTGAGCCATGCCGAATTCAATGTATTTTTCAAAACGTTTCTTGAAAAAAAGCATTTTCACAGCCTTTTTAAAATATGTGTAGATTCCATTCTTGTAAAAGGCTCCTGCCTTTCTCCTGCCATTTTGAAGCACTCTCTTGTCAGAAGACTGTGCTCCTTTGGTTTGGTCAGCCTTTAGCTGGAGTACGGCATAGCAGCCAAAAAAGCTTTGCACTGGCCCCACTAGCAGAGGAAGAGGAGTGCGGGGGGAGCTATCGCTGTTGCCCCACCTGCACTGGGTGGCATGCCCCCTCAGGTGGCACGCCATGCCCCTAGGGCGCATGTCACACTCCTGCGGGCGGCGCACCACGCCCCTGGGACGCGTGCCAGCCCCACCCTGCCTGCTCTCCGCCCCCCGGTGCTGGAGCATGAAGCTCCACCACTGACTGGCCCACCTGAGATGACCTCACACCCCACCTGTGCTTTAGACAATATTGAGTTAGGATGACCCATGGTCTGTCACTGTATAAAGCAGGTTCCTATCTCTCCTTCCAAACCAGCCATAAGCCCACCCTACCTTTCTACCTTACAAATCGCTGCTGCCCCCCCCCCAGCATACCCTTGAGCCCAGATTAGCACAAATTAGGCTGGCTAACCAGATCTTGTGTTGCCCATCTGCTCAGAGGCAACCCACAATAAATCCAGAGGAGCCCAGCACAGCTGGTGTCTGTAACCGATACAGCCAGGCAGGGTGAGGAGGGGTAGCCGGATTGGGGGGGGGGCAGTGGCTCAGCTCAGCTTCCCAAGACGGTGTGAAGATGAATGAACATGTGAAGAGCCCTTTGAAAATAGAAAAGTGCTAAGTGTTATTAAGAGAAATCAAACCTGACCAAAAAGAGCAGCCCACGCATAATTTCTTTGAAAGCTGACAAAGCAATAGCTGTCACGGTCAGCACATAATATGACAAACAATTCCACCATATTAAAAAAAAAAAAAAGTCTGGAGAGCTGTACATTTTCTAGCTGTGAAGTTTTATTAAACCCGTGTTTTTTTTTTCCTTCCTTCCTCCCACTCGCCGGCCCCTCCCCGCCACTCTCGCTTTTGAACTGTCACTTCTACTTAAAACCTTTTCAGTTTAGTTGAGTTTCCCCTCCCCCCCCCCCACCACAACGGCTTCTCCCCCCCCCCCCTCGCCTGCTGCAGATTTCATAGGAAGGCTGAAAAGCATTTGGTGATTCATCGGTACTTTTAACTAACCACAGGAACATGGGAAACTGCCTTACACTGACTCAGACGGCTGGTCCATTGAGCTCAGCATTGTCTCGGCTGACTGGCAGGGGCTCCCCAGGGATTCAGATGGGGTCACCCCCTCAACCCCCCCAAACCCACCTCAGAGGTGCTGTCTATTGAGCCTTGGGCATAGGTGTAGCTAGGGATGGGGGCGGGAGCAGCTGCCCTCCCCGTAAATCAAGTTAATAAATAAAAATACTTCACTAAAAGTATAAATAATCAGAATATTTGAAATCGAAATGCTCACTGAGGTCACTTGGATGAGGTTGTGGTGCACTAGCAACACAACTGGCAACCAGACTGAATGATAGCTGTGGCTTCCACCAACTGACCAATCGCGTCGCAGGTAGCTTGGTCCTTCTGCCGCCCACCTCACCCCCCAACATACATCCTGTCTGTGCCCATGGCCTGGGACCATCTAGATCAGTGGTTCTCAACCTGTGGGTCCCCATATGTTGTTGGACTACAACTCCCATCATCCCTGAGCTCTGGTCTTGCTAGCTAGGGGTGATGGGAGTTGTAGTTCAACAACATCTGGGGACCCACAGGTTGAGAAAGGCTGTTCTAGATGGAAATATTGCTCCAGATGCTATATTGCTCAGCTACAGTCCTTCCTGCAAACATAGGATGCTGCTTTATGCTGGATCAGACCCTTGGTCCATCTAGCTCAGCATCGTCTCTGCCGATTGGGGATTTGGTTGGGCATCTCTCTCAGCCCTACCTGGAGATGCCAACCTGAGACCTTGTACGTGCAAAGTGGATTCTCCACCGCTGAGCTCTGGCTCTTCTCCCAAGACACAGAAGCTGCCTCACACTGAGTCAGACCCTTCACCTATCTGATTCAGCATTGTCTCTGCTGACTGGCAGGGGCTGGCCAGGGTTTCAAGCTGGGAGTCTCATGCCAGGGATTGAAGCTAGGAACCTGCATTTTGCAGGCCCTGTGGTGGGCTGCTTCCCAAATCTCCAAGTGTGTTGGCTGATCTTTGCCTATCGCTAAGATATCATATAGGTCAGGGTTCCTACACTGTGTGTAAAAATACAATTACATGTGACTCCCCACTTATGCGGGGGTTAGGCTCCCAGGTACTGCACGTATATGTGAATTCACATATAGTGGGGAGCACCATCTCAAAAGCTTCTAAGCACCCTCTCAACCTGTAGAAACCCTTGGAAAAAAACAGCAGCACTTACCTGACTGGCAGGAATGGTGGCAATCGTGGCTCTCAGTCTTCCTCAGCAGCGGAGGACAATGTGTAAGCAATTACAAGGGGGTGTGCGCCAGTATCCCAAAGTGATGGGCTGTGGGTCAGACTGAGGTTGAAAAGGTTTGTGGGATTGCTAGCCATTTTCCTCGCTCTTTTTGCGCCGTTTTTGCAGTTTTTGTGCTCTTTTGGGGCCGTCTGGGCAGCTCAAATCAAGTTATTTGTTTATTTCCAGGTATATGTGGTTGTGCGTGAGTCAAATGAGCATCAGTGGAAAGTCGCCTGTTAAAATTAGACAGCCTCCAGCACAGTGCATTGCAATTGCTACAACGGGCAGGGGAAATCATTAAGTGGTCCACCAGCACCACTGGCAACTTTCAAGTGGTCCATGGGGAGTTGGGAGAACTCTGGAGACCACTCATTTAGGTATTTAGTTGTGTTAAATATTCCCAGATATAGGAGAGCGTTTTCAGCGGCTGGATTTGATGTGCCGCCATCAGCAGTTACAGAAGCAGGATTTACAAGGCTGCCTTGGCACTTGAGAGGCTGCTCTTGCAAAAGCGTCTCATCCAAAATGTTAGCCCATGCTCTCCTAAGCTGTAACTTTTATAGGGATGTAAGATTCCAATTTATCTCCCTGGTGCTTTCTCTTGGGAGACTTGGGTGAATTCTGCATTTCAATTTTAATGGCCCTAAGATTCCAGAAATTATAGCCGAGTACCTCGCTGTAGCCATGAAAACTAGGCCACAATTATTAAAGGGGAGGTGAGTTCAGAGTAAAAATCACCAATATTTTTAGCCATTCATGATTGATCATGGATTTTGTTATAAAGCGGGCCCGCAACTTATGCTCACTTTAAACACATGATCACAACCATATGCAGATGTGGAGGGGAAATAAACAAACAGAGAGTAGGGGAAACCTGCCGTTCCCTGCTCTACAGCTATATATTCCACCACCACCCAGGCATCCAGAGGGTTGTCCTTATTTACTGGGCCCTGGGGAGGTGACTTCGAATGATTTTGCCTTTGTGCAGGATGCCCCGAATCAAACCCTCACATTAGTGGTGGGCCAACTGTACTCTTACTCTGGGTAGGTCCTTTTAAACTAGGATACTTGTCCATTTGCATAGGTCTGTTGCAAGTAGGAACGGGTCATTGTTTGGAAAATTGTGTATGTTGGGAAAAGTTGCATACAAAAATGTGTGAATCAGGAGAAATGCTGAGATACTGGTGAATTTTCACAGGGACTTTTTTAAAAAAAAGTAAATTAATGTAGTTATATGGAGAACTGAACCTATGACTGCAAAAATGAGAACCTGAAAGAAGCTGTCATTCATCCATCCCTAGCAGTGATATATGAGTTCTTGAATTCCAGACACCTGTTGCGGCATAATGGTTAGAGTAGTGGGCTACAGCTAGTCGTAAAGGTAAAGGGACCCCTGACCATTAGGTCCAGTCGTGACCGACTCTGGGGTTGCGGCCCTCATCTCGCTTTATTGACTGAAGGAGCCGGCGTACAGCTTCCGCGTCATGTGGCCAGCATGACTAAGTTGCTTCTGGCGAACCAGAGCAGTGCACGGAAACACCATTTACCTTCCCACCGGAGCGGTACCTATTTATCTACTTGCACTTTGACGTGCTTTCGAACTGCTACGTTGGCAAGAGCAAGGACCGAGCAATGGGAGCTCACCCTGTCGTGGGGATTCAAACCGCCGACCTTCTTATTGGCAAGTCCTAAGCTCTGTGGTTTAACCCACAGCGCCACCCATGTCCCTAGTCACAGCTAGTCATAGCTAGGTTCAAATCCCAGCTTAGCCATGAAACTGAGACACTGAGTCGCCTTCAAGTTTGAGAGTTTTCTTCTTTACCAGTGCATAAGTGACCACCCTGTCTTTGGTCCTGGCCAGTGGCTTGCCCCACAGTTCCTGGTTCACCTAAGGCTGTCCCCACAACCTAACCCTCATACTGAGATAAATGTATGTAAAGAGCTTTGACCGCTCACAGTTCTCTCTAGACTACACATATAGGCTTGCATCCAATATACCTGAAGGAGCATCTCCACCCCCATCGTTCAGCCCAGACACTGAGGTCCAGCTCCGAGGGCCTTCTGGTGGTTCCCTCACTGCGAGAAGTGAGGTTACAGGGAACCAGGCAGAGGGCCTTCTTGGTAGTGGCGACCGCCCTGTGGAACGCCCTCCCATCAGATGTCAAGGAAATAAGCAACTATCTGACTTTTAGAAGACATCTGAAGGCAACCCTGTTTAGGGAAGTTTTTAATGTTTGATGTTTTATCGTGTTTTTAATATTCTGTTGCGAGCTGCCCAGAGTGGCTGAGGAAACCCAGCCGGATGGATGGTGTATAAATAATAAATTATTATTATTATTATTACATTATCATATTAGTCCTACTCAGAGTAAACCCAGTGAAATTAACAGGTAAGACTAATTTAGCTTCATTAACTTCATTGGGTCTTCTTTGAGAACCAGTGTGGTGTAGTGGTTAGAGTGTTGGACTAAGACCTGGAAGATCAGGGTTCTCATCTCCACTTGACCATGAAGCTCATAACCTAACCTACCTCACTGGGTTGTTGCAAGGATAAATTGGAGGAGAACAATGTAAATCATCTTGAGCTTCCTGAAGGAGAGGTGAGATTTAAATGTAATTATGAATGAATGAAATGAATGGAGACCACCCAGAGGCATTGCATATTCGACTATGAGCTATCTTCTCACATGACCTGTGTGTCACTGTTCCCTGTCACAAGCTAAACTGGTGATGTGGGATTAGTTGGGCACCAGAGAACATTGGGTTATCACCAAAGCTGGTCTTACTCAAGGTATGTATATCCATTGAAATTAATGGGCATGACTAACTTGGGACTAATAATTTCAATGGATCTGCTCTCAGCGTACAAGCCATTATATGCTTCAGTCCCACAATAGGCTTGTGAGGAGCTGTGGGGAATCAGTGGGGGTGGGGGGCTGCGCTGCAGAGAAGTTTTGTTTGATCATCTTCTGTTTTTCTCCATGCCTAATTTTTAATTGCTTTCCATTCATCAGTATTTTTGAACAAGGAAAATGATAAATGAGCCCGGGAGCTCAACAGAACAACAATTTCAAATGAACCTAAATCGCTCAGTTTGCATGCATGCAGTTTTGACACCTGTGGGGCTGCGGGGGGAGGGGGGCGTTCTGTTCCGTTTTTCTTTTTTTCTGTTGTTGAAAAAATAATCCAATTTAATTTTCAGGTATGTCCATAAAATGTGCAAGCATTCTAATGGAAAAAGCATAATTAAAGTCAGCGGAAATATAAATGAGAAGATTGTGCTATGACTGGAATATTGTCTTGCGACAGAATGGTATATTACACAAACCAGATTATTAATTCATAGGTTTGGCATTTAAAAAATAATAATCTTCTAGAATATCAAAAAGAAGAAAGCTTCATTATTCCCATGCATAATTATTGGCTAAGCAAAAATGTGCTAATAACAGCAAACTCCGCATCCTAGGAATAAGTTTGGTACAGAAGGGAGGGTGGGCACCTTCATCATTAATGTCGCCAGAAGAAGCTGCTGGGGTGGAAAGTGGCGGGCGTGTCTGCAGAAAGAATCAACAAGAAGGGATACTGTCAGCTGCAGCAAAGTGAGATTAATAGGACGTGGAGCATGACACAAATCATCTCAGAGTGGGAGTTGATAACATGGGGGAAAGCCTTCCAGTGGTTTTCAACCAGTGTGTCGTAAAACCCTGGGGTATCTTGAATGATGGTCAGGGGTGCCTTGGGCAACACTGGCCTCTGTCCCTCCCTCCCTCCTTCCTTCCTTCCTTCCTTCCTTCCTTCCTTCCTTCCTTCCTTCCTTCCTTCCTTCCCTCCTCTGATGCCCTCTCACATCTCTGCCTCCCAAAGGCTTGCACACCTGTTTGTTGCAGCAGCCCTGGCTACAAGCTCCACAGGTGAATGGTGCCTCTGGGAGGTGCCTGTCTATGGGGCGGCGAGGGGGGCAGCTCAGAGACCAGGGGCGGTGGCAGCAGCTGCTCAGAGGACTCCCAAGGAGAGGGGAGAGGAGGCTGAGGAATCACTCCAGAAGGGAAGGTGTTCGAAAAAGGGAAGAGTCAGCCAGCTCTGCAGGCAAGGGGTGACATAACTGGGATCCCGAGCCCCACTAATGCAGTAACAGCAAGTCAATTTCATATGTCTGTGTAGCTGTGTGTATTCATTCCTTCATTCATAAAGTCTTTACCCTGGCATTCGACACATACTTTTAGGGCCTGCCCTATTCTTTTGACGGTAAATTTGTTTTAAACTGATTTTAGGTTTCGATGTTTGAGGGTTTTTCCTACACTCAAGCAGTGTGTGTGTATGGAGTTTTTTGAAATAAATAAATGATATTGTATTTTTTCTTGCTGTTATCTACCTTGGGGTTTTAGTGAATGGTTGTATAGAAATCAAAACAATGCTAACACTCATAATAATTGTAGTCGTAATTCCACCCTATTCCCAGCCCAGTCTGTTGTTGTTTTTTTAAAAAATCTGCATTAAAAAAATTAAACTCCTATTTTATCATAAAGCACATATTTAAATTTGCCTTTTATTTTAGTGCATGCACTTCCCAATGTATTTTACCCTAAAATCTGTCATTTTTTTTTAAAAAAAAAATGCATTTTGGTACATTTTTTGAGCCATTGAATTGTATTGCAAGATTCAAAGGAGTGCAAAATCCCAAAGGATAATTTTGTTCCAGTTCAGGAGGTGCCAATTACGGTCAGTTTGCTTAACAAACAGAGACCAAAGGAAACTCTCTTCAATTCCTGATACCTGTATGAAAACTTTAAAGGAAGCAGGAGATGAAAATGAAGAGTGATTACTGCAAGCTGTGACAAACTGCACATATGCTGATTCTGGAATTAATTTAGGAATCTTCCTATTTGAATTGTTAATTCAGAAGGGAAGGGTGGGTGGGGAAAACTGGATCCAGGAACGGAACTCTAAAGGAATAGAACAAGGGGAAGATTTCATAAGACGAAGGCTCCATAAGGACACCAGAAATTGTCTTAAGCCAAATCAGACCGTTCTTAAGGAAATCAGCCCTGAGTGCTCACTGGAAGGACAGATCCTGAAGCTGAGGCTCCAATACTTTGGCCACCTCATGAGAAGAGAAGACTCCCTGGAAAAGACCCTGATGTTGGGAAAGATGGAGGGCACAAAGAGAAGGGGACGACAGAGGACGAGATGGTTGGATAGTGTTCTCGAAGATACCAGCATGAGTTTGACCAAACTGCGGGAGGCAGTGGAAGACAGAAGTGCCTGGCGTGCTCTGGTCCATGGGGTCACGAAGAGTCGGACATGACTAGACGACTAAACAACAACAACAAATCAGACCGTTAGTACATCTAGCTCTGTATTGTCTATCTCTCTCGCTGCACCTTGTCATGGTGAGTGGGCTTGCATGTTCCTATAACCCTTGTGAGCGAAGCCATTTGTTTACAAAGCTATTGTACTACCAACCTTTACTGTATGCTTGTGAAACTTATAAACGCCATCTCCAACTCCTCAAAAGATTCCATCAACTGTGTCTCTGGAAAAAAATTACACATCACCTGGGAAGACAGGCGAACTAATGCCAGTGTACTGGAAGAAGCAAAGATCACCAGTGTCAAAGCAATGATTCTTCAACATCAACTTTGTTGGACTGGTCATGTTGTGCGGATGCCTGATTATCGTCTTCCAAAGCAACTACTCTATTGCTAACTTTAAAATGGTAAGCGTAATGCTGGTGGTCAACAAAAGAGGTTCAAAGACTCTCTCAAGACAAATAAAAAAAAATGTAGTATAAACATTGACAACTGGGAAACACTGGCCTGTGAGTGTTCCAGTTGGAGAACAGCCTTTACCAAAGGTGTCATGGGCTTTGAAGACGCTTGAACTCAGGACGAAAGGGAGAAACGTGCTAAGACAGGCATGTCAAAAGTCCATTTGGGGGGCCTAATAGGGCCCCCAGGCTGGTTTTATCTGGCCCCTGTGGCAGTTCATTTACTGGGGTCAAATCCTAAAAAAAACCTCAACAAGTTCAATCCTTTAAAAAGCTCAGCAACTTTGGCCGGTCCTCACACAGGTTCATTTCATCAAATCTGGCCCTCTTTGAAAAAAGTTTGGGCACCCCTGTGCTAAGAGGAAGGCACGCTTGGTAAACCCTCACTGTGATCAACTCCCTCCTGGAAACCTATGTCCCCACTCTGGAAGGACATGTAGATCCAGAATTGGCCTCCACAGTCACACTGACTATCAATGACTTCAGGATTTCAGACCTTCTCATCTCCACCTTGACATGCCAGGGATTGTCCAACTTTTAGTGATGTCTTTCACTGGGGTCCAAGAGGAGAAAGCGCAACTCCTTGACAGAACATCTCAGCGCCAGCAAAGACACCACAGATGCCCCTCTCCTGCCTCTCCGATTTTGCCTCTGAGTAGCTCTCAGCGTACGATGCCAGAAAAGAAATCATAAAGTACTGCTAGTCCTGGAAGAAAAGCTAGAAACGGACAAGCCAAGTGACTCATTCCATTTCTTAGTTCTCTGGCAAAAACAGAATGTGCTGAGGCAATCCATTCTGTCAAGCTTTGAAATGTTTCGAGAACATCACTTGTGGCTCAGGGAACAGGTAGGGGACCATAATTAGACACGTCCTCCTGTGTCATTTTGGGGGTGGCCGGAGAGTATCTTTGGATATTAGAGGAGCAATGGCAGGGCGGAGATCTTTCATGTGAGATGGGAAATGGCATGAGTCTCTGCTCAATTTGACAGCTTGCATTGAAACAAATTTTGGAAGTCTCGGAGAGGTTTTTTTCATGGCTGTTTCTCTCTTGCAGCGTAAACGAGAAACCACAAAAATAGTTACTGAGAGAATAGCTGGGAAATACTTTTGTTTATTTATTACACTTATATCTTCCAAGGATATCAAGGTGGCATACATGGTTCGTTTCCTCCCCATTTTAGCATCACAACAACCCAGAGAGGTTGGTTAGACAGAGAGACAACGAGTGGCCCAAAGGCACTGAATGAATTCTATGACTGAGTGAGGATTTGAACTCTGGTCACCCAGGACCTAGTCCAATACTCTAACCACTAGGCCATGCTGACTCACAGGTATTTCACATGCTATAATAGGGTGCCATGTGTCCTACCATACAGAGGACAGTCCTCTGTTTGAAGGCGTCCTCTGTTTAAAGCGGGGGGGGAGGGGGACTCTGGATCCCCCAGGGGCCAAAAGGAACCCTCCAGTCCTCTCTATCTGACCCTCAAAACTTTCCCCAGGCAACATCCTTCACTGGCTGCAAATTCTGCTGTTTCTTCACCCCTGGTCCACACTCACCAGAGGGGTGTCTGAGTGCATGTAGAAAATAACCAACTGTACAGCCCGGGTGTAAATGGCTATGTGAACAATAAGAAATGGGAGCAGGAGGGTCCTTGAAGTTGCCCACCAGCAGTCAACAACTGGACAGCAGAGCTGGCTTGAAGGCTGACCCAAGGGTTGCATATGGAACAAGAGAAAATGCAGCCATAGGGAGCTTGCAAAGGCTTTAGTGAAGGAGGCAGGGCTGTGCAAATAACTATGTGGAAACCCTGTTTGTGTGCATTGGAACCTGTGCAACCAGGCTGTGGGTGCAGGCTGAGCAAGGGGAAGAAGGCATGTGGAAGAATTCAGTTGTATAAGAACAGTTAAAGGCTGCTTTGCAAGTTGTGGGAGAACACCCATCTTTCCTACATTACAGAGGACAGTCCCTTACCCGAAGGGCTGTCCTGTCCAGGTCTGGTTTCAAGGGAAAGAATCACAAGATGGGAGAGCAGCAAGAGCTTTGAAGCTGCCCATATTGTATAGGACGGGTGGCAACCCTAATTGGCCTTGAGGTGGGTGTATAACTGCAGGTGGATCTCAGCAGGCAGCAAAAGGCTAAGCACAAACACACACACACACACACACACACACAAACACACACACACCCTCATATTATCTTCTGAGCAATTCTCCTTCCCAGAGTGCCCATTTGTTTTACAAGGTGCAATTGGGAACTTCACTTTTCTATCATAAGGTATAATTCCACCCTTAGAGCCAGTCTGGGTACACATAAAGCGCAGCCCCTACAGTGGTGAAGCCACCAACAGCTCACAATACAAATCCCACATGATTAATACTCCTACTATTCACTAAAAATTACTTGCAGACCAATTTGTTTCCTGAGGCACGCCCTGTATAATTACATTTCGCTGAATTGCATCATCCACGGCTTTGCTTTTCAAATGAGAGGGGGGAAATGCCAAATTCTCAGTTTAGCTTGGAAGCTACTTTCTCCTTCCCTGAAAAACCTCGATCCTTAATCGCAGCTTTCGTGAACTGATTCTAGTTTGGGTTCTCCATGGCGGTGGAACACACATGTTCAAAAGAGCGTAAATCTTACATTCTGAGGATACGATCCAGCTCAGTTTAAACACCATTAAATGCTGCTGGTTTCAATAGGAGAGATGTAATTATGTGCTCGACCCATACAAAGAAGTACGGCTTCCGGTGCAATTCTGTGCCTGTCTACTCAGAAGTCCATTGAGTTCAGCTGGGCTTATTTCCAGGTAAATGGGTATAGGATGGCAGCTTTAAACTTCCCCTTAATGGGATTATCTCCCAACTGTGTATTTCACTCACTGATTTACTTATTAGTATTATGGAGCCACAGCCTCTGCCAAATTTGGGAAAGAAAGGATAAGGAATTGCTAATTTTGAACAAGTTAAACATTTGATTGGTGATTCTGGCATTTGGATAGGTACTGCACATTTTCTCCCCAAAGGTTTTGCTACGTTGGACTTCAAGCGATGTCTCCACTTGTACTGCATCTTCTGGGTTTGTTTTGTTAGATCAATGAGAACATTTAGTACTGCACATGATTTTATTTCAGGTTTTCAAATCCAACCATGATCCTATGTACTGGAGATGTATGGGAAGAGTCAGAGGGAATGCCTCACCTGTGCCCACTAGGCACCGAGCAGGGGATTGGGCAACAAGTTTAAATGGACCATTGTTCTGGTTCATGAGGCCACTTGCTAGGTTTTTATGGCTAAGTAGAGCCTCCAGGCTTAGGGGCAGTGTACCTTGGACATCCCTTGATGGGAAACTATCCTAGGAAGTGGGCTATTGCTTCATGCATAGGTTGCTGGATTCAGCAGGGCTCTTCTTCTGTAATGTTACACTATGTAAAGACAAGTTTGCTTATTATGGCCCTGGTCAGTCTTGGATTAGATGGTGTTAGCTGTCCTCAAGGAAGAGATGTTTCCCCTTGCATGCAAGCATCTGCATCACATTAAAATATTGTTCCAACGAGAACACAGCTAGCTGCCAAACATTATAGGTGGGTAGCAAAACATTTTCTGAAATGCAAAATTTCCAGGGCCTGGTTTATTTTTCCCTTCCACCCTGGGAGCCCCAAGAGGGGTAGACAGCACTGCCTTGCTCACTTGTAGCACTAACTGCAACAGTGTCTGTCCCCTCTGCTCTTCCAAGGGGCAATCAGGATGTGTTTGGCAGGCAAAAACTCACCACTGTGCCGGATAGAGATGTCCAAAGGCACCGTTTTCCATTCCGCTAAGTATTTGTCGCACACAGCCTCGTTTCCGTTCAGCTGCATTTCGTCTCCCACTGCATTATTCATCTCGCCATCCACTGTGGCAAGATTACATAACTTATGCAATTTACATACCTAACTGCATAAATTGCACAAGCTACGTTGTCGTTACATTATTCCACCGCTTTCATTTCAATGCAAAGGAAATGCAATGCAAATTACAGAGGAAGAGGGCTGAAATCAATTATATATTGCAAATTATATGGCTGGATAGGCTTGCAGAAATAAAAAGTTTTTAGCAGGCATCTGAAAAAGTATTTAGTAGGGTCCCTGCCTAATGTTAATCTTTATTAATGCACTCTCTCCCTTTGTCGTTGTGGGAGAGGGCTGTACCATTTTTATTGGTGTCGTCTTTGGCATAGGAATAAATACATGTGAGGGTTTTGATATTTTTATGTGCATTTTTTGTTTTGTTTTATAATGTAAATAAAAGGGTAAACAGGAGTCCACTATTATTCTGTTCTCTCTCTCCTTTTTCCAGACATGATGTGCCAGAGCCAATGTGGTGTAGTGGTTAAGAGTGGTAGTCTCGTAATCTGGGGAACCGGGTTCGCTTCCCTGCTCCTCCACATGCAGCTGCTGGGTGACCTTGGGCTAGTCACACTTCTCTGAAGTCTCTCAGCCTCACTCACCTCACAGTGTTTTCGTTGTGGGGGAGGAAGGGAAAGGAGAATGTTAGCCGCTTTGAGACTCCTTAGGGTAGTGATAAAGCGGGATATCAAATCCAAACTCTTCTTCCTCTTCTTCTTCTTGCTGCTGATAATACCAGTTGAGCCTAAAGATCCCTTGGTGCAGCAATCAAACTGCCTGGAGATTCCAAAACGTGCAGCTGAATCATGCAGTGTGTGTTTCCTGACTGTGCCAAGGAGGAGCTCTCATGGTTTAATGCTCCCCGCAGGAAGTAACATACTAAGTGAACCCCACCAAAGCTGTGAGGCCAAAGCTTCCCCTGGTGCAAATGGAAGGTTGTCTATTGGCTGGTGTCTATTGGGACTGGTTGGGTGGAAGGCAGGGAGATGAACAGTAGGTGGCGCCAGAGCCAATGATAGGCAGAGCCTACTCATTCTTGTTTTGTTCCCATCCTTCTCCTCTCTGAGTTCTGCCAGGGAAACATTGAGACTATAGGAGAAGAAGGTGGCAAACAGTATCATCCCCTGGACTCATAAAATTAGAAGGCAGGCTGGTGGGGGCCGGCTAAGGTTGGTGGGGCAGTGCCACCCTTGTGTCCCAGCCTCCGTTGGATTTTCTATCCTAAAGTTCATATGGGGGAGATGATTTTCATTGGGCCGATGGGGTGCAGGTTTAACCCTTCCTCCTTTTCCATGTGCCCTGACTCCAACCCTGATCTCTGCCTCAGGGCTGTTATTTGGAATAAAATAACTAGAAACATAGGACACGGGTGGCGCTGTGGGTAAAAGCCTCAGTACCTAGGGCTTGCCGATCGAAAGGTCGGCGGTTCGAATCCCCGCAGCGGGGTGCGCTCCCGTCGTTCGGTCCCAGCGCCTGCCAACCTAGCAGTTCGAAAGCACCCCCGGGTGCAAGTAGATAAATAGGGACCGCTTACTAGCGGGAAGGTAAACGGCGTTTCCGTGTGCGGCTCTGGCTCGCCAGAACAGCGATGTCACACTGGCCACGTGACCCGGAAGTGTCTCCGGACAGCGCTGGCCCCCGGCCTCTTGAGTGAGATGGGCGCACAACCCTAGAGTCTGTCAAGACTGGCCTGTACCGGCAGGGGTACCTTTACCTTTACCTTTAACTAGAAACATCCCATGCAATGGCTGGAGTGGCCAAGTGCCCTCTGTCTGTAGGAATCCTCTGTTGGAAGGGCAAGTCTGCCTTTCAGATAAAGAGCCATAAGAAAGGAAAGCAACTGGGATCTTGCAGAGACGTAGCTCAGTGGAAGAAAATCTCCCTTGCATGTTGAAGGTTCCAGGTGTGTTCCCCAGCTTCTCCAGGTAGAGTTGGGAACATGCCCTACCTGAAACCCCAGAAAGCAGCTGCCAGTCCGTGTAGACAATACTGAGCTGGAGGGCTTCCTGCGCTCCTCCTTAGCACCTCGGCAGCAGACTGCAAATGCATGGGTGACATGGTCATAGTCTCCTCCAAGGTGGTGTAATTTACTCTATTTATATATAATTATATGAGAATCTACATCTATGAATTTAGGATGTGCATATATATATTTGTAAATCTTTGTCCTTTTTTTTAGTGGTGCAATTCCTTCCTTCTGATGTAAAAATTGGGGCTTTGCTTTTGCTGCCCAACTCCCCATGGGACACTGAGTCCCTGAGTCAGAGAAAAATGGATGGAGGCTGGATCCAGTGGAAAGCAAGGCAGATATTTATTATTCTGTTGCAACAGAGTTCACTACTCTCCTTCCAAGGAGGGAGAGAGCCTGAACAAAAGTGTGCAGGAACCTTTAAAGGCTTTTGATATTGCCCAACCCCCTTAGCCAAAGACCCCCCCCCCCCAATCATCATACATACATCATAGGAGATGGTCTACAGCAGAAATCCTGTCTGCCAAGATACCTGATTATTATCAGGTCACTGATTGCATTACCTGGGCAGCCTGGACATTCTTTTGTGATCAGTGGCGTAGCGTGGGGGGTGCAGGGGGGGGGCGGCCGCACCGGGCGCAACATCTGGGGTTAGGGCAAATCCACAGGTTAGGGGGCGCAAATCCACAGGTTAGGGGGCGCAAATCCACGGGTTAGGGGGCGCAAATCCACGGGTTAGGGGGCGGAAATTACTTGCCTTGCCCCGGGTGCTGACAACCCACGCTACGCCACTGTTTGTGATGGTTAATACTTTAGTTCCTGAATCCAGGTCAGAGGCTCACCATATTCATACCAAAATACACACTTAAGACAAGATTTGTAACCGAAAAGACAGTGGGAAGGCTTTCCCCATTTGCCTCCCTTACTGCAGAGGAATATTTGAGGTCATTGGAAGAGTCAAAATGGCTCCAGAATTGCTCTCCTGTACTATTTCAGACATATGGTTTATATATGGCTGAAATATAGATATGTGTGAATTTATGAATATTTATTCTATATTCGAGACCTTAGAATTCTTATAACACTCCTTCCTTCCTTCCTTCCTTCCTTCCTTCCTTCCTTCCTTCCTTCCTTCCCAATATCTAAGTGGCCAGCCCAGCAATCATCCATTTCACATCAAATCCAGTTTTCCCCTCGTTTAGCAATGTGGAGAAATCTCCCAGATTTTTACTGCTGAGGCAATTTCACCAACCTCCACTGTTCAGATGCTTTGCATGTCCTTTACAAAGACTGAAAACAGATGCCCTTGTAAAACTCTAGAAGTACTTAAAGGGAGAAGAGAAGTTTCAAGATAGACCCATCTCCCTTAAGGGCTCTCAGCTAAATACTTGAAATCATCCGTGCTAGGCTTATCTGCTCCTCAGAGGTCACCTAGGATCTTAAACAGCATTTGCTTTTTAGATTTACCTGAAGTACTTGGGTTTTGAATGTGGACAGGGAATTAAAAAGAACAATCCAGATTTTTTTTTCTTTTAAGGACATTGATTTTTCTTTTTTTAAAGAAAAATTCACTGATAAAATAAAGGCTTTTAAACCCCTGCATCTCTACTACTTGACTCTTAAACCGAGATGGAAAATTAGCTGATAATTGGGCTTGTTTTGCCAGTATGCTTGATAGGCTGCAATTGCTGCTTGCGCAAGCAAAGGAAATAACCCCAAATTCCTTGGAAAGCCTGTGGTTGT